>NW_021703779.1:20104952-20145280 GCF_005190385.1 Monodon monoceros | reverse complement strand
CTCTCTCTCTCTCTCTCTCTCTCTCTCTCTCTCTCTCTCTCTCTCTCACACACACACACACACACACACACACACACACACACACACACACACACACACACACCCACACACACACACACACACACACACACACACACACACACACACACACACACACACACACACACACACACACACACACACACACACACACACACACCACACACCACACCACACCACACCACACCGGAAATCAGAAAGGCAGAAGCAAGCACCATGTGGCACATCCCAGCAGTTCTTTTGATAGGTATGGTGGTGAAGTCATTTGGTTTTTCTGAGACATGTATGGAGAGGTTGCAGTGTCCATTCCTAGTTTCATTGGTGTCAAGGAGAGGGCAGTGGCAAAAACATCTAGGCTTTTCCCTGACACACTCCTGTGATGTGATTGGAATTTCTTTTGTTTGCATGGCCGTTGGCTATGTGTCATTCAAACTCATTTGCTCAAGTCCTTCCCAAACTTCTTGAAACCTCTGGCCTCTGCAGGTTAGAAGGAAAATATAGCACCCAGGATAACTTTCTAAGAAGGATTCTAAGAAGGAAAGGGATATTGTGAACATGAGTATAAATATTTTGAAAAGATTAAAGTGCATTTTCCATATGCTTCTCTGCATCACCGTAAACTCCCATGTACCCTTGCCCTCTGCTGCTCTCTACAGATCTATCTCCAGTGCTTCCGTCTTATGTCCATATGATATTTGGAGTCCTTTAAGCTGAGGCAGCATCCGGGCTCTGTGTCCTACTAGCTATGTGACCTTTGGCTAGTCATCATCCCTCTCTGAGCCCACATTGTAAAACTACACCTTCCCCCTTCATATCTACGTACCCTCATGTTGTTTCTATTAAACGAATCAGTTAAAGTACATAGGAATCTTAATTTTTTGAGTTGCCCTGCTCTATCAAAACAAAGTTAACTCAACCATCTTACACATCTGTGTCCATACATGCGTGTGTGCACACAGACACATAACACACACACGTCTATGTCAGGCTCCTTTGTTCTCTGTTGAGGCTGACATGAATTGTGTTTGGAACCTGCAACTTGCAAGTACCTGCTGACCCCAGTCCCCTTATCATGTCCATCACTGGTTTCAGGAGAGGCCAGTATCACCTAGAGTATTTATGTTTACCATATAGGCTATTAAAAAGAGACCCATGAAGGAATGGTGAGAAAACCAGTGGAGAACCAAGGAAGCTGATAGAGCCAGGGTTTGCGTGTGTGTGTGTGTGTGTTTATGTGTGTGCATGTGTATGTTTATATGTGTGCATGTACATATGTGTGAAAGATGGTTGAGTCTGTTTTGATTTGATGGCACATCAGAACAGTTCAAATTAAGATACCCATTGGTTTTAACTGATTGATTATATATGAATTATATATGAATATGAATGGGGAAGGTGTGGTGTTTTACAATGTCAAAACAGGGTAAGGAACTTTTTTTGATTAAAAAAGATCATTATTTATTCCAAAAGTGTTTTCAAAAAGGAAAAGAAAGGTCTTATTGCCAGTGATTTTAAAGCAGAGTTGAAATATAATTGAGAAGGGACAGGGATCTACAGCGTACTGCTGGAGAGGCAGCCATCTGTAAAAACTGTTGGGACTATAAAGGGAGATCTCTCATCAGTCTAGATTTTTAAAAATCATTTCCAAAAGAAAGATGGATTATAGAAGAAACAATAACCGTAATTACTTAATTCCTATGTTCGGGTTTTTTGTTAATTTTAAGGATAATGGTACTAAAAGCATAGCAAGTATAATGAAAATGATTAAGAGGAAAGTAAACAAAAAGATATCTAAGGAATAAGGCATGCCTAGCTGCTTTATATGAATGTATCTTCAGAACTAGATGAATTACATACAAGGATATAGGAACAGGTGTTGGCATGTGATAAAAAAAAATACAGAACATTTTTGAGAATTTTGGAAAAAATATGTCTAACAGTCTGCAGTCGCAGAGTGCATATGCTACTAGTGACTATAAAACTAATTCTTGCTTGTTGAAATTACCAAATAGATTGTTAATAGATTGCTATTGAGCACTTAGTAAAGAAAACAGTGATTACTAAGAGATAGCATAGGTTCACTAAACACTAAGTCATGCCAAATTCATCTTGTTGCACTTTTTAGTTTGAGTTGTAGGTGGAAAGGTAAGAAAAAAACTCCATAGACATAATGTATTTTGATTTAATTAATGTATTTCACAATTTTTTTTTTTTTTGCGGTACGTGGGCCTCTCACTGTTGTGGCCTCTCCCGTTGCAGAGCACGGGCTCTGGACGCGCAGGCTCAGTGGCCATGGCTTACGGGCCCAGCCGCTCCGTGGCATGTGGGATCTTCCCGGACCGGGGCATGAACCCGTGTGCCCTGCATCGGCAGGCGGACTCTTAACCACTGCGCCACCAGGGAAGCCCCCTCACAAAATATTTTATGAAATCTATTGATAGAGAAAAAATGGAGAAAGGTAGACTGGATGATATTCAGCAAAATGGATTTATGGTTTATCAAATAATTTCAGCTCCTTCCCACACCCCATGCATGGCCCTTATTTCAAAACAAATAAAATGTATAATATCTCTGCTCTTGGTCTTGTCCTACTGAACATTTTAATGATATGTATAATGACATAGAAGGCATACTTATCAAATTTGCAGATGACGTAAAGCTTGGAGCAATAGCTAATACACTGAGTAACTGAATCTTAATTCAAAACAATCTTGACAGGCTGGAACTCTGGCCAAAGCTAACAAGATCAAGTTTAATAGTTATAAATGTTAAGTCTTGTATTTAGGTTAAAAAAAAATCAACTGTACGAATGCTGGATGAGAGGAAATTTGGCTTAGGAACCATTTCTATGGGGGAAAAAAAGCCAGTTATTTTTCGGCGTGTAACCTCAATATGAGCCTCCAACTTCCATTGATTGGAGCCTGTTCACTGAAAAAATATTTGCTATATCCCCACTATGTACCAACTACATTCATTATCTTGTTTAACTGTTTATTCTTACTTTACAGATAAAAACAACCAAATGAGTTTGTTCATCTGTATACTGCTATTAAATGTTAGAACTGCAATTCAAATTTAGTTATCCTATTGCCAGGTTCGGCCTTCCAGTATACCTTTGCTACTCAGTGTGTGGCCCATAGATCAGCAGTTTGTTATAAATGTAGAATCTCAGGTTTCACCCCAGACCTACTGAATCATAATCAGAATTTGCATGTTAACTAGATTCTGAGGGGACATGTCTGCACAGTAAAATTTGAGAAGCGCTGCATTGTATCACGCCTGCCTCAGGTTACCATTATAGAGACAAGAAAGTAACAGCATTTGGGGAGGCTGGCTGGTTGACCAGTGGCTTGAGTGGGCCTCATGGGATGGCATCATTTTTTTAAATCATGTCTGTCAGTAACCAGGTCTGCATTGGTTAGAGAGTGCCTGAGAACTCTTACTCATTTCTGTATGCCAGATTTTAAGATGGAATATTAATGAACTGGCAGGTCCAAGAGACATAATTAAGTGAGATGAGAGATGTTAGAAACAGATCCTAAGAAGAAATGAAGAAGTCATGAATGTATAACTTTGAGAGGCATCTTAGATAAGGTAGGATAATTTTTTTTGACTGTGCCTTGCAATATGTGGGATCTTAGTTCCCTGACCAGGGATCGAACCTGTGCCCCCTGCAGTGGAAGCACAGAGTCTTGACCACTGGACCACCACGCAAAGTCCCTAGGTAGGATAAATTTTTTCAAGTATTTTGGGGTGATGTCATTGGGGAAAAGGACTTAACATTTCATTGATTCATCTTTTCCATTCTTTTATCTCATTTATCAAATATTTATCGAGCACCTCCTGTGTACATGGCAATGAAATATGCATATCATTAAAATGTTAAGTAGGTTAAGACTACGGGCAGATATATTCTACCTTTCATTTGTTTGGGTTGAGGGGGAAGCCTACGCATGGGGTTTGGTAAGGAGCCAGGCATTAAGATTACTGTTGTGAATAAGAAAGACAAAGTGGCTGTTCTAAAGTAGGTAACAACCCAGTGATTACATGGTACACAGTTCACTATGTGTACAGATGGTATGCCAATATTATTTCAGAAACTTTCAAGTGATCTCCAGATAATAGACTTGGAGGAAGCTAGGTTAGTTTGTGATTTTGGAGGACCTTCTTACCAATGACAACATACATCAGTGAAATGGATAGTGAGCCCCTTGTCACACACATGTTCCAGTGCAGGCTAGGTGACTCATCAGGGAAGGTACAGAGAAGAATTTACAAGTAAGAGATTGGAGGGGATGTTCTCCAAGTCTTGACCATCCTAAAAATCAAGGCCATGGTTGACTATGATTTTATAGGTTTGTAAAGAAATATTTTTGTTCCTTATCACTATGGTCCTTCCTATAAAAGAAAACAAAATTGCTATTTTAAAATGTCTGTATTATTAGTGTTTCTCCCTCTTCCCCCACCCCTTACCCCCTCTCATAATTGCATGCATAAATCAACCCCAGGGTAAATTGTGGCTGTAATTAAAACAATATATTAGCTTAATCACAAATAAATGGCCCTTTTGCTGTTATCTCAAGATCGAACGTATGTGATGATGGCTAGAGTACCTTCCCTCCTCTGTGCCACTCTCAGCTATGGCGGCAGGCTGAAAGGTAACTGATCGGTTACCATGGCTTCCAGTAGAAGCAATGTAGCATATATTTATCCCATACAGGTATCATCACTAAATTTTGTATGGCATTTTGATGTAATTCAGTAAATAATTTGAGTCATAGCTCTAGAAGGAGGTGCAACTGCTTACAGGGTAACATTTGAAGGAAATTACGTAAAAAATATTCTTTTCTCTACAGCTTACCTTTCGGGGTACTGTTGAATAAAATTTGATAGTGGTTCTAATTGCTTTGCTCCTATCACAAGAAAAATTGGTAAATGGAGGTTTCAGGTCTGCCTTGATAGGTAAAGTAGTGTTGATTCAGGTACTAAATGAAGCAAAACCCTTTATTTGGTTTTTAGCATGGTACTTAGTGACTCTTACTTCTTTGGGCTTGTACATCTTTAACAACGAAATAAAAACACTTGCTTTGTGAAACATATAATAGAGAAGAGAGAGAAACTTTTAAACCAGTCTACCATCTCCTCCCTCCCTACAGATTCCAGAGCAAGTTTCCCCAGTTTGTCACCGAGCTCTAACTAATTAAGGAGTTGTCACTTTCCTGGTCTTCTCTTAGTGCTGTGCACACTACAGGGTATAAATGTGGGTGTGAGGGTAATCCTTCATTATATATTCAAGGGAACTGCCAAGTGTTTCCATTTGTATTGCTATCATTTGAAGAGAAATCATTTCAATTTATTTTAATAAAAGGCAAGCAGACATGTATCTGTGTTAATCTTCTTCATGCCTTTGATAACGCCCACTCTTAATCGATTTTCCAAATGACTTGCTTTCTGTATTACCGTGTCAGAAAGCCAAAGTCTTAACTAAGTCACAGACTGGTACCAGCACATGAAAATGGAGAAAGACTGATGCAAAATTGTTCTTAACCTTCTTACGAGCTATGTGTCCTTCTGTTATGTTTTCAATTCATCAGGAATAATCTGGGATACTTGTGGGAATCTTCTCATCGACTTCCCTATCTCGTATGTTCTTTTCAAATATATGTATGACATTATGTGCTCTTTGTTATTCAAGATGATGTGAGGTGGGTACAGAGAAGTGCAAGAAAGGGGTATTATACACAGTTCTTTCTCAAGTCTACTTGAGAGAAGTGAGAAGCACACACAATATAGGCAGCACAGACATTGTAATGTAGCTAAAGTGGGTTTAACACCTTCTCCCATTTTACCTACAGTGCTAATTCACCTCTTTTGGCCTCTGTTCTCTTATATGTCAAATGCGGATACTCAAAGCGGGCTAAGAGGGTACATGCAAGGATTCAATCTGATAAAAGAGTATGTAAACTTTATAAATACTGTAGTTGGCACCTAGGGGGTATTCAAAGTAATACAACAAAAATAATGATGGTCAAATGTTCTACAGAGATGTTGAGCATTATGCAGTTGGATGGGAAAAGGAATTGGAGTGTTTAGGGAAGACATGGATTAAGTAGGGTTTCATCTTGAACGGGTAGACTTGAATGGGTAGATATGCTTCAAAGGTGTGGAAGCAAGGGGAGTGTTTCAGATGAAGGAAATAGCATATGCAAATATGTGGCTATCTTCCCAATTGATTTTTTTCTCTCAATTTGACCTTTTAAAATCTCAATTCTGATAGAATTGAACTGTGTTTTATTGTTTAATCTGTTTGCATTTCCTTATCTGCAAGGTTATGTTAAGATTTTGTTTGTTACATTGTTTTCTTGTTATTTAAAAAAATTAGTGAACACATTCTCTATTTCCCACCACGTATTGGGTGAAAATATCCTATGGCACCAGTCCCAGGACTGCCAAGAGAGCCATACCTAAAGAGCCAAATGTAAGCAAAATTTGGAAAGTGGAAGTCTCCTGCAACAGTTTGTCTTTGGCGCATTCTGCTCCTATGTTCCCCCTTTCCCCATTCCTTATGGTCGTTTCTTTTATCTAGTAGCTTTATATTGCACCTTGCCTGTGCTCTCCAGCTCCATTAAAGCAATTTGATAAATGCGTATCACTGAGCCCAAATGATGACTGGCCATAAATGTAGTAGCACTCAAGGAGTTCTGGCATTTTCAGAGTCAGGCCAGAAAGAAAAATCAAACGCTTCATGGTAGGCCCTGTTTTAGGTGATAACTCAGTACTTCTTAAAATATTGTATAATGGTGAAAATCAACCCCCGCTTTGAATAAGGCAGGTAAGCTAGACATCTGTACTTAAATTGGGGATAGTGGCTAGTCCAGTTGAGAATGGGTATTGAATGCAGTATGTTTTTGAGACAACAGTGCAGTTAAATGGACTCTGCCCTTGGGAATGGCCCTTCATGGGTATCATGTTGGTGTGAGAGGCAGCTATGACTTCAGAGTTATAGAAGTGCATCTTTCCCTGTTCCTGTCCCCATTGTATCTACTGAGACACGCTCTGAGCATGAGTATGTATCAAGTGAATGGTGCTGAGGCAGACCAGTGTTGAAGAAATCTAGTTTGGATATCTGCAATAGACACTGCGACGCACTTCCCCGACCTTTCTTTGCCGAAGGATTTGTTTTATCAGTTGCTCTGAGGGCTGCCAGCAAATAGCCTTCAATTTCCAGCTTCTTCAGGAATTGCCACAGTTGTGGAAGACAATCTTGTCTAAAGTCACACCCTTTCCTGAGGTGGCTTACATCCACTGACAGGTTGATGTGAAAGTACAAAGGCATGGCCACCTTGGCCTACCTCAGGGCCACTTTGTGGGACCAGTTGAGCTCCAGAGTTCAATGTGAGTTTGGCTGAGGCTGCCATTTGCCTGGATTGTAGCTTGACCTCTCTCGCTGCCCGCTCCTGCTTTCTTCCCTCCGTCCCAAAAGTGTTGGTACCAAGGATACTCCCTAAATAAACACCCTGCATTTACCGAAACTTTATCTCAGAAGGTGATTACTAGGGATCCCAAATCGCACCAAGATCTTTTCCTTTAGGTTAAGTCAGTCCCCCAGCCAGTGTAATGTAGCACCCTGGTATGCAGTGAAGGAGATTAAGTTGTATTGAGATATTCATTCTTGCAGCATTCAACGTGACTAGGCCTGGCCTAGAGCGAATGGAAACCCAGGTGCCATCCAGAGTTGCTAAATACCTTGACCACTCATCCCAGGTGCTATGCAAACAGTTTTATTTTCTATATGATCTCTTCCATTTAAAGGTTGAATAAAGGCACTGTGTTTTCATGAATTCTCCAAAGAGCCCATGTTATTCCCGGGAGGTAGAGTTAGTTTTTGCCATTAGACATTATCACCTCAAGGTTGACATAGTTATCAGTTAAACAATTGAACACTGAAAGGAAGAGCCTAGAATTCTGAGGGACTGAGAAATATGATAGTTAAGTTTTGTTTGGGGAATAATAAAAGGTGGGAGTTTATACTGAACATGGAGAAATGTCAAGTTAAGGAGACTACATATTCTTTACAAATATATCAAAATAGCTGAAGTTCTCATTTAGACTGTGTTCTGCTGTTGCTTTCTTTTCTACCACCCACTCAGATTTCTCCATCTCCAAGAGCTGCACACAGCATTTTTCATAATACATTATATTAATTTCACAGCTACACTTTGAATAGTGGCACAGCTGCTGTTGTCATTGAACAGTGTATGAAATAACCTTGGAGTAGTAACTGTTATTTATTCTTAGTGTGGTTTTGGTTTAATTGTATATGGGCTTTGCCTTAACTCATAGAAGGCATTTGTATAATCCTCACTAATAACTGTAATTCCAGAAGTTAAAAGTTATAATAAGAGTTTACATTTTGATAACACTGTTCATACTAGTACCTGAAGTACTTTGTAAAAAAAAAAAAAAAAAAAAAGAATTCTAAAGGTCAAAACTTCTGTTCTTTGGGTTTCAAATATTTGTAGGTGTTTGGATAGAAAGAGTTATTCCGAAGTCATTTGGGGATAGAAAAGGGTTTCTCTTTGTTTACTTTAACTTCCAACAAGCTTGCCTCCTTTAGAACAGGAAAGAATTGCATGGCAGTGTTGGCAGGGTAGGAGTAATCTTGCATATATTTAAACTATTCTTGAAGCTATTGCAATATTGTATTTTAAGCTATCTACCAGTGGTGTGCCGGAGTTGGTTCCCACCACCTTGAGAGAGCTGACTGTGGCACATCTCATCTCAATGCTGTGTCTAGTAACATCATATTGATAGCTTAAAATTAGCTATGGTAGGAGCATTTATACCACTGCAAAAGTTAAAAGAATCAGGACTTTCCCCTATCCTATCCCCAACTGGGAGCCTATTGTTAAATGTTTACCAGTATGTTACCGCTATCTACTCATCTCCTTCACAGTATAAATTATAGTCTTATATGGAGGATGTTTAAAAGACCTGGTATAGAAAATGCAAAAGAATGGGCAATTACATCCTTTCTAAAGTTCAAATGCATCTAGAAACTGGAATCTTGGTGAAGGCTGGATGAAGTCACAAGTTTTGGGTAACTTTAGAGAGGTAACTCCCCTGCATCTTATCCTATGCCTCAGACCCAACATTTTCCAACATTAATGCCTCCTTTTGGGTGTTTTCTATGGCCAAGTTTATATTCACTCTAAGAAAGAAAACAAAGCACTTTCCTCAGGAGGTTGAGGTGACTTCCCTTGGCTTTTGAGTTTTAAGATATTGTACCTGAAGTGAACAAGAATGACTTGATTGATATGTTATTACCCTCACTTAAATTTTGGCACAAATCATTTACTTAGCTCTAAGGATGTTGGTTCAGGGTGGAGCCAGAGGGTGGTGAAGGAGTATCCAGTAGTTGTGGGATAGGGAGAGACCATGATCTGTCAATTCAGAAAGGTGGTCAGAAATCTGGAAATCCCACCTGTATTCTGTGAAGCCATCCTCTTTCCCTCCTCAGGGTGTGTGAAGTGTAGCATCATAATAAGACACATTGGAACACATTAAACTTTGCAGGTAATACAGCCACCGTTTTAATATAAAATGTGAAACGTTCCATGTATTTAAGCTTTGACTATTACATTTGAAAACATTTGAGAGGTTTATAGTCAGTGTATGCTCTCCATATTGCTCCTCAATGAGTCCTCGATAGTCCTTTACATTAATAGGGATGATTACCTCCATACAGACAGTCCAAAGTATTATAAAAAGATTATAAATTTGGCAGTGTGGTTGATTGTAATATCTAAGTGTTGTACTATACAAAACAAATGAAAGCTTGGAGTAATAGGCAGTAAATAACATAATGACACACATAGAAGACTGTTAAACAATGGCTAAAGAGGGCAAGATCACAGAAAATTCCACTCCTGAAGCCTAACTAACTAAACAGAAAAAGTAGTTTATTTGTCCAAAAAAGGGTCAAAAATAAATCAACAGAAACGGGGCAAGGAAACTAAGACAAGCTTACGACATCAACTTGAAAAGTGGTGTTCTAGTTGAAAAATTATGTTCTAGTGCAGCAGAAAATAATACTTAGCAAAGGAGGATTCAGTAAAATCCTAAGAGTTCACCTAAATACCACTGAATTGGGGGGAAAACATAGTAAGTGTATAATTAAACATTACTGGGAGAAATAAAAAATCATCTTTGTGACAGTATGCTCTCAAGGGCAAGGAGACTGCAAGTCTTGTTTTCCAAGGAAAAGTGCAAAGTTTAGAAAACAGTCTGGGTGGACTGGGCCTTGGTACAGGATTTCAGAAGAGAAAGAAGAGCTTAAATTTCCCAACAAGTATTTTATACAGTCGAAGCCAAATGTTGACTCCTCCTCCATTCCCCGTAAACGCAGGCAAAAAGTGAAGCACTCAAACTGAAGCTTAGAGGAGGAGGAAAAAGAATCTCAAATAAATTGTGAATGGTGTTGAGGGGAATTGACTCAAATGTATATCTGAACAGAGAAAGTATGAAATACATTAAGTGTAATACAGATGAAATAAACTATCAGTGTTCCACTGATAATACAGTGGAACAAAAACAGAAAAAAAAATGAAAGAAGGAAAGAATGAGTGAAAATAGTAAAAGCAAAACCAAAAAACAAAAACCTAAGATACAGATAAAAGTATTCCAAAATTCTTCTTGCTGTAGAAGAATTTACAAAGAATGTTGATCCAGTACAAGCAGAACAGAAGGATCAGAAGATAAAGAATAAGATGCAAAAAGAGGTTGAACAGTAAGTAAGCAAATTTAGAACAAAGATAGCACATTTCTGGCTTATAAATAAATGAGAAAGAAATGCTTAAAATGAAATTTTAGTATAAAATCTGGAGAAGAAAAATATTTAGAGATATAATAGAGGAAAATTTCCCAGAAATAAAGATAAAAACTAAAACTTAAAGGAGTGTACCTCATAGAAAGAAAAATTATTTAGAATCAATGAAACTGAGACATATTCTGCTTAACCCATTGTACTGAAGGATAAAGATGCAATTCTTAAAGAGTCACAATTCTTCATATATTCAGGCAGAAAAATTGATTCACAAGTAGAAGAAATCAGGGCAGTCTCAGAGTTCTTCATAGAAACATGTAATGCCATAAGACAATGGTGAGATTCCTACGAGCTCCAACAGAAAAGAAAGTGGAACCCAAGAATATTACACATAGCCAACTAATTATTCAAAAAAATTCATAGCAGCCAATCTCAGACTGCAAAGAACTTGGGAAGTTCTTAGAAATCAAAACAAAAACTCTCAGAAATAATATTCAAAAATTAGATTAAACATCTTAGAGATTAGGGCTGCAGATGGATTGCTTATGGGCAGTGGGAAGAGAGAAGTGTTAAGTGTGATAACCGCCTTACCTTCCATAGTATCTGGTCACATCTAAAATTGAAGCAGGTACATTAAAAAATAATGATTCCAAACTTTAAATGTTTTCTAAATTTTTTTCCTTATTATTTTCAAGTGTGGTACTATTGATATTTTCTGCTGGATAATTCTTTGTTGTGGGGGCTCTCTTTTGCCCTGTGGGATGTGTAGCAGCCCCCTTGGCTTCTACCCAGTAGATGCCAGTAGCACCCAGTTGTGATGTCAAGAAGTGTGGTTAGAATGTTGTCAAATGTTCCCTGGGGGACAAAATTTCTCCTATTTGAGAACCACTGCATTATGTGGGTGTTTTAGAAACAAATGTTTTTGTGACAAAGGAACAATTATATTCAGCATTTCCTTGAGTTTCACTTTTGTTATATTTTAGTGGAATTAAATTTAGTATTTAAAAAAAGTAGTTTATTATATATATGAATCTATTAAAGAAATTTTGACTATGTCTATCAATCAATTATCTACTTATTATTTATCTCTAACTTTTTATTTTATATTGGAGTATAGTTGATTAACAATGTTGTATTAGTTTCAGGTGTACTGTTTATCTCTCTTTGTATCCATGTATATGTACAGGGACATGCTCATAAATGATAAGACTAGTTATCTGGTTGGTGACATTTTAGCTTAATTGCTTTTTAAAGTATTTCTTGATTTTTTTAAATGTTAGCAAAATACATGTTTTGGTAAAAAAATAAAACTGTTTCTCTTAAAATTATATAGATATACTTCATTTTATAATTCATTTATTTATAACAAGGCCTGGTCATAATGTCTTAAAAATGTACATAGCCTTTAATACATTCTACTTTGTGCAGTTAAACTGAATAATTGAAAAATGTGTTAAAAGATTGTAATACAAAATTTTCAAAACAGCCCAAATGCCCTATTAGTAGAAAATCAGCTTAATAAGTTATGATCTAGCCCATGCAATAAAATTATAGTCATCTATTGATAAGATTGCAGATGACTATTTATTACATGGCAAGTTATTAATATATGTTGTATGCAAAAAGTAGGTTTTTAAATGTCCCTACTATATTATTCCTAGTTTATTTAAAGTCTTATATAGGTGTAAAAAAGACTGCCACTGTACACATCAAGGTTTTTATCTCCAGGTGATAGGTGGCTTTTATTAATTATTTGTAGTATTTCGATTTTCTATTTTCTACATTGGGAACTTTATTATAATAATATTATAACTGTATTGTTTATAATAAGAAACGTTATAAAAATACCTTTAACCTCAAAATGAAGATACTATCATAGATACCCAGGCTCTCCAGGTACACTTGACTCCCTATATTAAAATGTTACCCTAAATTTCCTCTTAACCTTCTTTGCTCAAGATTACATGATGAGAATGGACATTAGACAAAATGAATTTACAGGAATGAATGTTGATAATTTATTTTGGACCAAATAGTTGTATGAAAATCCAGTATAACAGAACAGACCTTGAGAATAGCTCCTCAGAAAGAACAGTGACATCAAAATCCCAAGGAAGAGAAGGTGGGTGAAAACATTTCAATACCTAGATTACATATGTGGAAGAGGGACAGACAGGACTAACCAGGAGAGGAGGGATGGGCTTGGGGGTGACGTACCTATGTGTTGGGAAACCATATATAACCAGTTTTCTGCTTCTTCACCTTGCACATGGGTGTGCAAGTGCATGCACAGACGATCGGTGTGCAGAACCCTACAAAGAATGCAATAAAGCAGTCAGCTCCAATCCTCATGGAACCCTGTGTACATCAGAGATGCCTCATAGAATCTCTGGAGCATTTTTTTCTGAAAACATTTATCTTTGTTTCTTTTTTTTTTTTTTGCTGTACGCGGGCCTCTCACTGTTGTGGCCTCTCCCGTTGCAGAGCACAGGCTCTGGACGCACAGGCTCAGTGGCCATGGCTCACGGGCCTAGCCGCTCTGCGGCATGTGGGATCTTCCCGGACCGGGGCACGAACCTGTGTCCCCTGCATCGGCAGGCAGACTCTCAACAACTGTGCCACCAGGGAAGCCCTGAAAACATTTATCTTAAAACACTTATTTTATAAATGAATCTTATTTTTTCTTTTTCATATAATGAATACACACATTTATACATATATGTACAATCATATGCATACAATGATATGTTTGTGGTCACTTGTATAGTAATGGATCCTTTGGCAATTATAAGCCATCACTCTTCAACCTAATAATTTTCATAACTTTGGCCATTACAAAGTATATGTCCTTAAATCAGTATTTATGAACCTTATGTTTATATTTATATAACTGAAAAGAAAAGTGAAGGGCTTCCCTGGTGGCACAGTGGTTGAGAGCCCGCCTGCCAATGCAGCGGACACGGGATCGTGCCCCGGTTCGGGAAGATCCCACATGCCGTGGAGCGGCTGGGCCCGTGAGCCATGGCCGCGGAGCCTGCGTGTCCGGAGCCTGTGCTCCGCAACGGGAGAGGCCACAACAGTGAGAGGCCCGCGTACCGCAAAAAAAAAAAAAAAAAAAAAAAAGACGTGGGAACTGAGAAACCTGACTTCTATGCTTGAAATTGCCACTATTATTCATGAAGTAGTGATTTCTTCATCAAAATAAAAAGATTGGCTTAGTTACTTTCAGTTTCAAGAAGGAAAAAAGTGGCCTAGAACAAGTACATGACATACTTGTGGTGACATAGTCAACAGCAGAGTTTACACTAGAATCAAATACTCTGATTTGTGGCCAAGAGTGGGGACCACCAAATGTGTAGTCTCTTCCATGCGTGCAAAGTACCATAATGCTTTCTCTTTATTCTGTATCTTAGTTCACTACTGATCACCTTTGCCTTCATCTTTCAGGGATGTCATCACAAGCATTATAGTCAACTATCCAGTGAAACCTCATGTTTTTCTGGAAAGTTGGTGCCTACCTGGGCACTCTATATCCATAACTATTTCTGGGTAAGAGTAGTGACCAGAAAAGGTACCTTCAGTTCAATGTCACGGGCATGGACAGTAGAGTTTGACCTAACAGAATGCCCATGGTCAACCTTCTAAGACCCTCAGAATAGTGAAACTATGGAAATAAAAGCCTTTAAATTCAATGGGAAAAAAGTCATCATGTGAACAAAGTAGTATTTATATTAATTTTTCTAGGCTCTGTTTGTGTAATGATCCAATTATATTAGTTGCCTTAGACAGAGAACATAACATAATACAGTGGAGCAACCTGAAATTATAGGTACGGGTATTTCTGTAATACCCCCCATACTCCATTTGCCCATTGACATTAGATCATCCTGGTTATTGTAAGTTGCTGATGAGCTTCCGTTGCAAGATTTCTGATTTAAAATGAAGGAAAATGATAAAGTGCTAATTCTCACTAACCAACCATGAATTGTATTTTGGGTATTGCCTTTGAATTTTTTTGAGCATTGTAATAGCCTTATAGATGTATTAAATTTCTTTGCTGATAGCAGCAGCATTTAAAAAAATACTTCACTTGCTCTCCTCTTTTCTTGTTACAGCTGAGAACTAAAAAAGCTTAAGTTATGCAAAATGACTGTCATACACTGGTCACAAGGCAGGGAGCCCAAGTCCAACTAACTAACTGGAATGTCTGTTTAACCCAAAAGACAGGCAGATTCCTGCCAAGGTCTGTCTCTAAGTTTGTGATGATGTGAACATGTTCCTGAATACAAGGAAAGAAAAACATTTGTCTCTAAGGGACAAATGAATTTTTATCTCTTCAAATAGTTGGGTTGGGTTTTTTTGTTTGTTTGTTTTTTGCTGTACGCGGGCCTCTCACTGTTGTGGCCTCTCCCGTTGCGGAGCACAGGCTCCGGACGCGCAGGCTCAGCGGCCATGGCTCACGGGCCCAGCCGCTCTGTGGCATGTGGGATCTTCCTGGACCGGGGCACGAACCCGTGTCCCCTGCATCGGGAGGCAGACTATCAACCACTGCGCCACCAGGGAAGCCCTTCAAATAGTTTTTTATTAAGGTTTACTGGGTTTATTTTTTCTGCTTAGCTGAAATGTTGGTAGTTATTATACTTTTAAATACAAATTATTTTGTAGTTTAAGTTAGCATTTTCTTTAGTAGGAAATGGGCAGGTGAAATTAGTTTGCATAGTTGAATATTTCTATAAGAAATGTAAAATGCTTTTTCATGTGTAGCTACAATTATACATCTGAATTAAATATGACTCTTAATAAGGTATTACATCTACCTCCTAAAAGAAAAATAAATTATTAATTACTACTTAAGAATAAACCAATAGCTTTGGGATTTAAGAGACTAATAATCCAAATTATTTATTTATTCAGTAAATCATCAAAATTTGTATTAAGCCTACTATGCGTCAGTTTGGAGATACAGTGGTGAAAAAGACAAAATCCATTATCCCACTATCTTTTTAGTCTAACTCATAAAAAGTAAGTCCTAAGCAAACAGCTAAAGACCATAAAATATCTGGGGAGTTCTGGTACCAGGTAAGGTTGAATAAGCAACTCCACTCTGTGTCTCCTGCTTGATACAGCTATAAAACTGGGACATAATGTATGGAGCAGTTATTTGAGGGCTCTGAAATGTAAACAGTAGCAGGCAGAAGGGGAAAGAAGATCAGAATTGAAAGTGGCGCTGCTGGCAGTTAGTTTACCACTTTTTTGTCTTGCGTATTCCCCAGCATGAAGATAATGCAGCCTAAAACTCAGAAGCTGTCTTGGGGTGAAGAGGGAGAGCTCTATGAGAGGACCTCTGTTTTTGGCTCTAGAAGGAGGAAAGAGGTCTCTTAATGCTCAGAGTTGGGCCATCTCCCACAGTTTTTCTTTTCTTTTCTCCCTTCTTTCATGTCTCAGCCCAAGCAATCCCATAGCAGCAGATGTGAGAGTAACAACGAGAACACACTAAGACATTGAGAGAGGGGAATCTTTCTCTCTGATGGAAAGAGTCGAGATCCCAAGAGGGTGGGAGCAAACATCTTTTGAAATTTTTCTTTCTCTGTACTCCTGTCACTTGGCCCTAAACACAACACAGGTGGCAGGAAATGTGTGGCAAAGTAAGATAAATAAACCCACAGCTTTTTGGCTAAAGTATCACCAAAAAAAGAGCGCCAGGGCACCAGAAAGTCCTGGGAAGATTATAGAGACAGGAATTTGGGAAATCAGCCTCTTAATGTTTGTTGAGCTCCCAAACTCATCCATGACTGTGTGTGCATGGATCCAACCCATGCAGCATACCATAGACTTTGAGGACTGAACAGGATAGACCACTGCCTAGATCCCAGACTGGCCACTGGGTGGTGCACATGAGGGACAGATCCAAACAGCACTGAAAAGGCTTTGAAATTGGAACATTGACACTGCAATCTACAGAAGGCTGGTCAGAACTTGTGGCCTGAACCCAAATGGGTCAATTACCTGCTAAAGCAATAACAAAAATTCTCCATATGGTTTAAACATGATCCCAAGTCCTATAACATGACATTCCAAATGTCCAGGATAAAATCCAAAATTATGCAGTATCCAGAAAAACCCAGGAAAATCTTACTTGCATGGGAAAACAGAATCAACAGACACCAACATTGAGATTACACAATTGTTAGAATTGTCTGACAAATACTTTAAAGCAGCTATTTTAAAACTGCTCCAATACGTAGGGATGGCCACTCTTGAAAAAAAAAAAAAAGGCAAGACAGAAATGACAGCAAACAAATAGAATTGAAGAACAAATGGAAATTTTAGAATTGAAATACAAAATAACTGGAAGAGTTTAATAGAATGAAAATGAGAGAGGAAAGAATCTGAATTTGTAGGTAGGTCAGTAAAAATTATCCAGTTTGAGCAGTTGAGTTTAAAAAAGATGAAAAAAAGTGAACAGAGTGTCAGGGACCTCTGAGATAATAACAAAGAAGTCCTTGTGTCATTGGAAGCCCAGAAAGAGTGAAGAAAGAATGATGTGCAGAAAAACATTTGAGGAAATAATGGATCCCAGATTTGTTGAAAGACATGAACCTACTACAGATTCAGAAGCAGAGGAAACTCAAAACCAGATAAAGCCAAAGAAGTCCAAAGCCAGACACATCATAATCAAACTACTGAAAACTGAAGTCAGAGAATCTTGGAAGCAACCAGAGAAAAACATAACCTTATTTATCGGGGAACAATTATTCATTTGAGAGCTGATCTCTCATCAGAAACCATGGATGGCAGAAGGAATTTGAACATTTGTAAAGTGATAAAAGAATTGCTCAACCCATAATTCTATATCTAGCAAAAATTCTTCAGAAATAAAGGTGCAATAAAGATACTCTCAGATGAAGGGAAACTAAGAAAACTTGTTGCCAGAAGACCTGCTATGAAAGCATTGCTAAAGGAAGATGTTCAGAAAGGAGAGGCATGATTCTGGAAGGAAACTTGGAACATCAGGAATGAAGAGAAGCATAAGTGGTAGATATCTGTGTCTATATAATAAACTAGTGTTTTTCATTGAGTTGTTTAAAATGCATGATGGTTGAAAGCAAAAATTATAATGTCTGATGGGTTTTCAGTGTCAGTGTTAAACATAAGACAGATACAACATAAAGGGAGAGGGTAAAGGAACGTATATGATAGGAAGAGTTTTTCATACCATTTGAAGTGGCAAAATATGGATTCTATGTAGACAAAAAAGTTTGGTATGTATGTTACATTTCCTGAAGCCACTCAGAAAAACCTACACAAGGAAATATATTAAAAAAGAAAAGAGAAAAGTTAAAATGGAGCACTAAAAATGCTAAAAATAACCTAAAATAAAGCAGAAAAGAGAACAGAGGAATGAAAAATAGATGGAAAAACTGAAAACAAACCACATTTATAGTCGGAGACCTCAATGCTCTTCTCTCAGTAATTGATAAAAACTCATAGAAAGTCAGCAAAGATGGAGAAGAAGGAGCAATGTCATCAGTAAACTGGGTATAATTGAGGTTTGTAGGCTATTCAACCAATCAACAGTAGAATACACATTCTTCTCAAATGCACGTGGAGTATTCATCAAGATAGACTGTTTCATGGGGCCTAAAACAAAACTTAAATTTGAAATCATAAAAAGTATGCTACTATGTTCTGACAATAAAGGAATCAAATTTGAAATAACAGATAAAAGGAAAATCTCTGATCACCTGAAATTTAAACAGCACACTCCTAAGTAATCCACAAGTCAACAGTCCTCTTTACAGTAGTATCAAAATGAACAAAAAACTTAGGAACAAATTTAACTAAGGATGTGATAGAAAGATCTGTACACTGAAAACTATTAAGACATTAATGAAAGAAATTGGAAAAAAGAGGCAAATATATGGAAAGATATTCCATGTGCATGGATTGGAAGAAATAATTGTTAAAATGTCCATACTACCCAAAGCAATCAGAGCTGCAAAGCAATCCCTATGAAAATTCTAATGACATTTTTCACAGGAATAGAAAAAAAATCTTAAAATTTGTATGTAACCACAGAAGACCTCAAAGAGCCAAAGCCAGCTTGACAAAAAAGAACAAACCTGGAGGCATCATACTTCCTGATTTCAAACTGTATTACAGAGCTATATAGTGATAAAACAGTATGGCACTGGCATAAAACAAAATTTAGAGTTGAGATACAAAGCCATGCATATATGATCAATAAATTTATAACCAATGAGCCAAGAATATTCAGTGGGGAAAAGATGGTCTCTTCAATAAGTGATGTTGGGAAAACTGGGTATCCACATGCGAAACAATGAAACTATACCCCTATTTTATACTATACTCAAACATCAAGTCAAAATGGATTAAAGACTTAAACATAAGACTTGAAACCGTAAGACTCCTAGTGGAAAACATAGGGGATAAGCTCCTTAATATTGGGCTTGGTAATGAATTTTTGGAATTGGCATCAAAAGTACAAGCAACAAAAGCAAAAATACACTAGTGGGACTATATCAAACTAAAACCCTTCTGTGCAGCAGAGGAAGCCATCAACAAAATACAAAGGTGAAAATATCTACAAATCACATATCCAATAAGGGGTTAATATCCAAAATATAAATTGAATTCATGCAACTCAGTGGCAAAAAAACCCAAAAACCCAATTAACCCAATTTTTTAAATGGACAAAGGAGCTGAATTGACATTTTTCCAAAGAGGACATCCAAATGGACCTGAACTGACATTTTCCCAGAGAAGACATACAGATAGACAATAGGTTTATTGAAAGGTGCTCTACATCGCTAATCATCAGGGAAATGCAAATCAAAACCACAATGAGATAATACCTCCACCTGTTAGGATGTCCCTTATCAAAAAGACAAGAGATGATAAATGCTGGTGAGGATGTGGAGAAAAGGGAACCCTCTTGCACTGTTGGTGGGAATGTAAATTGGTGCAGCCACTATGGAAAACAGTATGGAAGTTCCTCAAGAAATTAAAACTACGATGTGATCCATGAATCCCACTTGTGCATATATGTCTGAAAGAAATGAAATCATTATGCTAAGTGAAATAAGACAAATACTGCATGATATCACTTATATGTAGAAACCTTAAAAAGTTGAAATTGAAACAGAGAGTAGAAAGTGGTTGCTGGGGCCTGGGAGAAATAAGGAGAGGTCGGTGAAAGGATACAAACTTGCACTTATAGGATGGATAAATTCTGAGGATCTAATGTATATGTATAACGTGATGACTATAGTTGATAACACTGTTTTGTAAAATTAAAATTTGCTGAGAGTAGAAATTAAATGTTACCACAAAAATGGTAAATACCAAAAAAGAGGTATGTGAGGTAATGGATATGTTAACTTGATTATGGGAATGCTTTCACAATGTATACATATATCAAATAATGCTGTACACTTTAAATATCTTAAAATTTTATTTGGCAATTATACCTCAATAAAGCTGAAAAAAATCCAAAAGAGTAATAAGAGAATACTATGAACAATTTTCCAAATGTAATTTCAACAACTTCAGTGAAATGGAGAATTCTTCAAACCTCACAAACTCGGAGGGGACCTTCAAAAATGATGGAGGAGTAAGACGTGGAGATTACCTGTCTCCCCACAAATACATCAAAAGCACATCTACACGTGGAACAACTCCTACAGAACGCCTACTAAATGCTGGCAGAAGACCTCAGACTTCCCAAAAGGCAAGAAACTCCCCACGTACCTGGGTAGGGCAAAAGAAAAAAGAAAAAACAGAGACAGAAGTATAAGGATGGGACCTGTGTCACAGGGAGGGAGCTATGAAGGAGGAAAAGTTTCCACACACTAGGAAGTCCCTTCACTGGTGGAGATGGGGGTTGGGGGGGGGAAGCTTAGGAGCCATGGAGGACAGCACAGCAACAGGGGAGCAGAGGGCAAAGCGGAGAGATTACCGCACTGAGTATTGCTGGCAACCAGCACTCACCAGCCTGAGAGGCTTGTCTGCTCACCCTCCGGGGCAGGGTGGGGCTGGGAGCTGAGGCTCTCGGGCTTCCGAGGTCAGATCCCAGGGAGAGGACTGGGGTTGGCTGTGTGAACACAGCCTGAAGGGGGTAGTGCCGCACAGCTAGCTGGGAGGGAATCCGGGAAAAAGTCTGGACCTGCCAAAGAGACAAGAGACCATTGTTTCTGGGTGCGCGAGGAGAGGGGATCCCTTCCCTGTCTGCCAACAGAAGGCAGAGCACCGCCTAAACGAGCTCCAGAGATGGGCGTGAGCTGCGGCTATCAGCTTGGACCACAGAGACGGGCATGAAACGCTAATGCTGCTGCTGCAACCACCAAGAATTCTGTGTGCAAGCACAGATCACTATCCATAGCCCCCCGGGAACCCCTGAAGCCTGCCACTGCCAGGGTCCCATGATCCACGGACGACTTCCCCGGGAGAACACATGGTGCACCTCAGGTTGTTGCAACGTCAGGCTGGCCTCTGCCACTGCAGACTCGCCCTGCATTCCAGTTATAATCACCGTAGCCTGAGTGAGCCAGAGCCCCCTGATCAGCTGCTGCTTTAACCCCGTCCTGTCTTGGCGGGAACAGATGCCTGAGGGTGACCTACACGCAGAGGTGGGGCCGAAACCAAAAGCTGAACCCCAGGAGCTGTGCAAACAAAGAAGAGAAAGGGAAATTTCTCCCAGCAGCCTCAGGAGCAGCAGATTAAATCCCCACAATCAACTTGATGTACCCTGCATCTGTGGAATACCTGAACAGACAGTGAATCATCCCAAAATTGAGGTGGTGGACTTTGGGAGCAACTGTAGATGTGGGGTTTGCGGTCTGAGACTGATTTCTTTCTGATTTTTATGTTTAACTTAGTATAGTCTTAAGCACTTGTTATCATTGGTGGATTTGTTTATTGGTTTGGTTGCTCTCTTCTTTTTTTATTATTACTATTTTATTAAAAAAATTTTTTTTAATTTATTATTATTTTTTCTTTCTTTTTTTTCTGCCTTTTCTTCTGAGCTGTGTGGCTGACAGGGACTTGGTGCTCTGGCCTGGTGTCAGGCCTGAGCCTCTGAGATGGGAGAGCTGAGTTCAGGACATTGGACCACCAGAGACCTCCCACTCCCACATACTCTCAATAGGCGAGAGCTCTGCCAGAGACCTCTGTCTCAACGGTAAGACCCAGCTCCACCCAATGGCCAGCAAGCTCCAGTGCTGGACGCCCCATGCCAAACAACCAGCAAGACAGGAACACAAACCCACCCATTACCAGAGACGCTGCCTAAAATCATAGTGAGTTTACAGATACCCCAAAACACACTACCGGACGGGCCCTGCCCACCAGAAACACAAGATCAAGCCTCACCAACCAGAACACAGGTGCCAGTCCCCTCCACCAGGAACCATACATGAACCACTGAACCAACCTCACCCACTGGGGTAAGACACCAAAAACAATGGGAACTGTGAACCTGCAGCCTGCGAAAAGGAGACCCTAAACACAGGAAGTTAAACAAAATGAGAGGACAGAAAAATATGCAACAGATAAAGGAGCAAGATAAAACCCAACCAGACCAAACAAATGAAGAGGAAATAGCCAGCTTACCTGAAAAAGAATTCAGAGCAATGATAGTAAAGATGATACAAAATCTTGGAAACAGAATGGAGAAAATACAAGAAACGTTTAACAAGGACCTAGAAGAACTAAAGAGCAAACAATGATGAACAGCACAATAAATGAAATTAAAAATTCTCTGGAAGGAATCAGTAGCAGAATAACTGAGGCAGAAGAATGGATAAGTGACCTGGAAGATAAAAATAATGGAAATAACTACCACAGAGCAGATAAAAGAAAAAAGAATGAGAAAAACTGAGGACAGTCTCAGAGACGTCTGGGGCAACATTAAATGCACAAACATTCGAATTACAGGGGTCCCAGAGGAAGAAGAGAAAAAGGAAGGGTCTGAGAAAATATTTGAAGAGGTTATAGTTGAAAACTTCCCTATCATGGGAAAGGAAATAGTCAATCAAGTCCAGAAAGCACAGAGAGTCCCATAGAGGATAAATCCAAGGAGAAACACACCAAGACACATACTAATCAAACCATCAAAAGTTAAATACAAAGAAAAAATACTAAAATCAGCAGGGGAAAAGCAACAAATAACACACAAGGGGATCCCCATAAGATTAAGAGCTGATGTTTCAGCAGAAACTCTGTAAGCCAGAAGGGAGTGGCAGGACATATTTAAAGTGATGAAAGGGAAAAACCTACAACCAAGATCACTCTACCCAACAAGGATCTCATTCAGATTCAATGGAGAAATTAAAACCTTTACAGACAAGCAAAAGTTAAGAGAATTCAGCACCACCAAACCAGCTTTACAACAAATGGTAAGGGAACTTCTCTAGGCAGGAAACACAAGAGAAGGAAAAGACCTACAATAACAAACCAAAAACAATTAAGAAAAGGGTAATAGGAACATACATATCAATAATTACCTTAAATGTCAATGGACTAAATGCTCCCACCAAAAGACGTAGACTGGCTGAATGGATACAAAAACAAGACTCGTATATATGCTGTCTACAAGAGATCCACTTCAGACCTAGGGACACATACAGACTGAAAGTGAAGGGATAGAACAAGATTCCATGCAAATGGAAATCAAAAGAAAGCTAGGGTAGCAATTCTCATACCAGACAAAATAGTCTTTAAAATAAAGACTATTACAAGAGACAAAGAAGAACACTACATAATGATCAAGTGATCCATCCAAGAAGATATAACAATTGTAAATATTTTTGTACCCAACATGGAGCACCTTAATAAATAAGGCGAATGCGAACAGCCATAAGAGGGGAAACTGACAGTAACACAATGATAGTAGGGGATTTTAACACCCCACTTTCACCAATGGGCAGGTCTTCCAAAATAAAAATAAATAAGGAAACACAAGCTTTAAATGACACATTACACGAGATGGATTTAATTGATATTTTTAGGACATTCCATCCAAAAACAACAGAATACACTTTCTTCTCAAGTGTTCATGGAACATTTTCCAGGATAGATCATATCTTGGGTCACAAATTAAGCCTTGGTAAATTTAAGAAAATTGAAATCATATCAAGTATCTTTTCTGACCACAGTGCTGAGACTAGATATCAGTTACAGGAAAAAAACTGGAAAAAATACAACCACATGGAGGCTAAATAATATGCTACTAAATAACCAAGAGATTGCTGAAGAAATCAAAGAGGAAATCAGAAAATATCTAGAAAGTAATGACAGTGAAAACAGGACAGCCCGAAACCTAGGGGATGCAGCAAAAGCAGTTCTAAGAGGGAAGTTTATAGCAATACAATCCTACCTCAAGAAACAAGAAACATCTCAAACAACCTAACCTTACACCTAAAGGAATTAGAGAAAGAAGAACAAAAAAAACCCCAAAGGTAGCAGAAGGAAAGATATCATAAAGATCAGATCAGAAATAAATGAAAAAGAAATGAAACGATACCAAAGATCAATAAAACTAAAAACTGGTACTTTGAGAAGATAAACAAAATTGATAAGCCATTAGCTAGACTCATCAAGAAAAAAAGGGAGAAGACAACTCAACAGAATAAGAACTGAAAAAGAGGTAACAAATGACACTGCGGAAATACAAACGATGATGAGAGATTACTACAAGCAACTATATGTCAATAAAATAGATAACCTGGAAGAAATGGACAATTTTTTAGAAAAGCACAAACTTTTAAGACTGAACCAGGAAGAAACAGAAAATATAAACAGACCAATCACAAGCACTGAAATTGAAACTGGGATTAAAAATCTTCCAACAAACCAAAGCCCAGGACCAGATGGCTTCACAGGTGAATTCTCTCAAATTTAGAGAAGAGCTAACACCTATCCTTCTCAACTTCTTCCAAAATACAGCAGAGGGAGGAACACTCCCAAACTCATTCAACAAGGCCACAAACACCCTGATACCAAAACCAGACAAAGATGTCACAAAGAAAAAGCCCTACAGGCCAATATCACTGATAAACATAGACACAAAAAGCCTCAACAAAATACTAGCAGACAGAATCCAACAGCACATTAAAAGGATCATACACCATGATCAAGTGGGGTTTATCCCAGGAATGTAAGGATTCTTCAATATATACAAAGCAATCAATGTGATACACCATATTAACAAAGTGAAGGAGAAAAGCCATATGATCATCTCAATAGATGCAGAAAAAGCTTTTGACAAAATTCAGCACCCATTTATGTTAAAAACCCTCCAGAAAGTAGGCATAGACGTAACTTACCTCAACATAATGGAGGCTGTATATGACAAACCCACAGCCAACATCATTCTCAATTGTGAAAAACTGGAACCATTTCCTCTAAGATCAAGAACAAGACAAGGTTGTCTACTCTCACTGCTATTGTTCAACATAGTTTTTGAAGTTTTAGCCTCAGCAATCAGAGAAGAAAAAGAGATAAAAGGAATCCAAGTCGGAAAAGAAGAAGTGAAACTGTCACTCTTTGCAGATGACATGATACTATACATAGATTAACCCTAAAGATGCCACCAGAAAACTTCTAGAGCTAATCAGTGAATTTGGTAAAGTAGCAGGATACAAAATTAATGCACAGAAATCTCTGGCATTCCTATACACTAATGATGAAAAATCTGAAAGAGAAATTAAGGAAACACCCCCATTTACCATTGCAACAAAAAGAATAAAACACCTAGGAATAAACCTACCTAAGGAGACAAAAGACCTGTATGCAGAAAACTATAAGACACTGTTGAAAGAAATTAAAGGTGATACCAACAGATGGAGAGATATACCATGTTCTTGGATTGGAAGAATCAACATTGTGAAAATGACTATACTAACCAAAGCAATCTACAGATTCAATGCAATCCCTATCAAACTACCAATGGCATTTTTCACAGAACTAGAACAAAAAATTTCACAGTTTGTATGGAAACACAAAAGACCCCGAATAGGTAAAGCAATCTTGAGAACGAAAAACGGAGCTGGAGGAATCAGGCTCCCTGACTTCAGACTATACTACAAAGCTACAGTAATCAAGACAGTATGGTACTGGCACCAAAATAGGAGTATAGATCAATGGAACAAGAATGAAAGAGCAGTGAAAAACCCATGCACATATGGTCACCTTATCTTTGATAAAGGAGGCAAGAATATACAGTGGAGAAAAGACAGCCTCTTCAATAAGTGGTGCTGGGAAAACTGGACAGCTACATGTAAAGGAATGAAATTTGAACACTCCCTAACACCATCCACAAAAATAAACTCAGAATGGATTAAAGATCTAAATGTCAGGCTAGACACTATCAAACTCTTAGAGGAGAACATAGGCAGAACACTCTATGACATAAATCACAGCAAGATCTTTTTGACCCACCTCCTAGAGAAATGGAACTAGAAACAAAAATAAACAAATGGGACCTAATGAAACTTCAAAGCTTTGCACAGCAAAGGAAACCATAAACAAGACAAAAAGTCAACCCTCAGAATTGAAGAAAATATTTGCAAACGAAGCAACTGACAAAGGATTAATCTCCAAAATATACAAGCAGCTCATGCAGCTCGATATCAAAACAACAAACAGCCCAATCCAAAAATGGGCAGAAGACCTAAATAGACATTTCTCCAAAGAAGATATACAGACTGCCAGCAAACACATGAAAGGATGCTCAACATCACTAATCATTAGAGCAATGCAAATCAAAACTATAATGAGTTATCACCTCACACTGGTCAGAATGGCCATCATTAAAAAAATCTACAAACAATAAATGCTGGAGAGGGTGTGGAGAAAAGGGAACCCTTTTGCACTGTTGGTGGGAATGTAAACTGGTACAGCCACTATGGAGAACAGTATGGAGGTTCCTTAGAAAACTAAAACTGGAAGTACCATATGACCCAGCAATCCCACTACTGGGCATATACCCTGAGAAAGCTATAATTCAAAAAGAGTCATGTACCACAATGTTCGTTGCTCTGTTTACAGTAGCCGGGACATGGAAACAACCTAAGTGTCCATTGACATATGAATCGATAAAGAAGATGTGGCACGTATATGCAATGGCATGTTACTCAGCCTTAAAAAGCAATGAAATTGAGTTAATTGAAGTGAGGTGGATGGACCTAGAGACTGTCATACAGAGTGAAGTAAGTCATAAAGAGAAAAACAAATACCGTATGCTAACACACATACATGGAATCTATAAAAAAAATGGTTCTGATGAACCTAGGGCAGGACAGGAATAAAGACGCAGACATAGAAAATGGACTTGACATGGGGAGGGGAAAGGTAAGCTGTGACAAAGTGAGAGATTGGCATGGACATACATACACTATCAAATGTAAAGTAGACAGCTAGTGGGAAGCAGCCACATAGCACAGGGAGATCAGCTTGGTGCTTTGTTACCACCTAGAGGGTTGGGATAGGGAGGATGGGAGGGAGGGAGACGCTAGAGGGAGGGTATATGGGGATATGTACGATATGTAAGATATATGTATACGTATAGCTGATTCATTTTGTTATACAGCAGAAACTAACACACCATTGTAAAGCAATTATACTCCAATAAAGATGTTAAAAAAATCAGTTGATGAATTCTACTGTATTAATCTAATTTAAAAATGCCACATGATCATATCAACAGCCATAGAAAACATTTGGCAAAATTCAGATGCATTATGAGAAAACTCTGAGCAAGCTAGAAATAGAAGAGAATGTCCTAGTAAAGGGTAGCTACAAAACTCCTAGAGCTGACATTACTTTCTCATGAAAGACTGAACACTTTCCTCCTAAGATCAGGAAGCAGGCAAAGATGTCCATTCTCACCAGTACTACTCAGTAGTGTACTAGAAGTCTTGGATAGTGGAATAAAGAATGAAAAATAAATAAAAAGTATGTAAATTGAAAGAAATACAACTGTTTCTGTTCCCAAACAACATGATTCTTTATGAAGAATATCCCAATATCTACAAAAGCTTTCTAGAACTAATAAATGAGTTTAATGAGGTCATAGGATACTAAGTAAAAAGACAAAAAATCAGTTATATTTCTATATACTAGCAATGAATGAAACTTTAAAAGTAATAATTTTAATCACTCCAAAAATGAAATGCATATGTATAAATGTAGCAAAACAAAGGATATGTATGCTGAAAACTATAAGTTGCTGATTAAGAAAATCAAAGAAAACCTAAATAACTGGAGAACATACTGTGTTCATTGATTGGGAGACTCAACATAGCAAAGATCTCCATTTTCTCTAAATTGATCTATATATTTAACGCGACCCCAATCAAAATCCCAGCAGGAAATTTTTGTGTATGTATTGGTTATCTGTTGCTGTGTACCCAAAATGTAGTGACTTAAAACAATGCATTCATTATCTCACAATTTGTGTAAAGTAGGAACCTGGACAGGGATTATCTGGCTTCTTTTTTATGGGTCTCTCAGAGGCTGCAATTGAGATATAGTCTGGGCTATTGTCGTCTTAAGTCTTGAATGGAGAAAGATGTACTTCTGAGCGTATGTGATTGTTAGTAGGATTCTATCCTTTGTGGGCTGTTAGACTAACGGCCTCAACTTCTTTGTGGTTACTGCCTGGAAGCTCTCCTCTTTTCTTTACCGTGTGCGTTTTTCCAACGTGGCAACTTACAAAGCTAGTGAGAGAGAGAGAGAGAGTGCAAGAGAGATAGACAGACTGCTAAAAAGGATAAATCAATTAGGGAAGGGTAATAGAAGCTGTTGAAAGGTAGGGTGGCCAGGGCAGGCTTCAGTGAGAGGGTGACTTTAGAGGAACTGCCTGAAGGAGAAGAGGAAATGACCCAAGTGTCTTCCTGCAGGAAGAAATTTGCAGTGAGAGGAAACAGCGAATGCAGAGGTCTGAAGCAGAAATACGTCTGTGTGGAGGTTTAAGGCAGGTCAAAGAGGCTAGAATGACAGGAGCAGAGTAAGCTACATGGAGGGAGGGAGGAGATGAATAAATGGGGGTAACAGGTGGCTGGGGCAGATTTGCTGGATGAATGTGCCAATGAATCTATAGCAAAACTTTCATCATCTTTCTTCTACAATATATGTTAATGCTCATTAATCTTTATTTTGGAGAGAAAATTATTTTTGTGTCTTACCTGATAAACTTGTCTGCAATTTTATACTGTTATTTTAGCTTGGTCTCCACTTCAAATGGCATCACTATCTCTTAGTTGCTCATCATCATTTTTAGCAGTTGAAGTTGGTTATTAAATTGTTCCTTAGTTTTTCAGTTTTCTTTCTCTGTGAAGATCTTAGTTTGCAACGCAGTCTCCATCGTTGCCATTCTTGTTTCTGGACTCTTTGATGTCCCCAGCTCCTCCTCTGTTGTGCAGTCTTGCACAGGACTTGAAATTACATTAGGAATCCTGCCTGAGGGTGTACATAATGACCAATATATTCTTTTTTTTTTTTGCGGTACGTGGGCCTCTCACTGTTGTGGCCTCTCCCGCTGCAGAGCAGAGGCTCCGGACGTGCAGGCCCAGCGGCCACGGCTCACAGGTGCAGCTGCTCTGTAGCATGTGGGGTCCTCCCGGACCGGGGCACGAACCCATGTCCCCTGCATCAGCAGGCGGACTCTCAACCACTGCACCACTAGGGAAGCCCAATGACCAATATATTCTGTTGCACGTTTGAAGAACACAAAAGTAAAGGCCATGTATTTTTAGTTAATAAAAAAGCCTGAACTTTCATGAGAAAAGGGATATTTTACCAGCTTTAGGGATAGTTAATTTTTTAATTGATACTCAGCTCTTGAAACTGCTACCTGAGGGGACTTCCCTGGTGGTCCAGTGGTTAAGACTCCACGCCTCCACTGCATGGGGTGTGAGTTTGATCCCTGGACGGGGAACTAAGATCCCACGTGTGGCATGGACAAAAGGGGGAAAAAAATGCTACCTGAGGTGAACACAGTGTGCTGGTTCTTGTTTTTTTTTTCCTCAGTATTTCTTTCTTTTCTTTTTTCTCAGTCTTTCTTTTTTTTTTAACATCTTTATTGGAGTATAATTGCTTTACAGTGGTGTGTTAGTTGGACTTGTCAGTGACAGAATATTAGTTTTTCCTCTGCTCTTCTTGCAGACTTAATGCTGAATATTTATGATTTTTTAATACATGGTACTCCCTTAATGTAGCTGAAAAAAATCAAAATGATAAGAGATGATCCAAGTTGAAAATCTTTTTCAGATGTTTTATAAAAAACAGTTTCAGTATATGAATAATGATGTGCACTATAGAAACCATTTATTTCACTAAGTGCTAAAAACAACATGTGTCAAGAAGATAAAGGTCTACTTTCCCATCTTCCAGAGCTGAAGCAGTCCTGTATGGACTGTTGGGGATGTCTTTTATTGCCAAGGAAGATGTGGGACCTTATTCTTGACAGTGGTAGGTTCTAATCCAAGAAATTATCACCACACTGAAGGGGAGGCAAAATCCTTACAGATCCATTTATCCATTCATCTCCCTCTCTTCAGACTGTCCCATGCTGGGTATATGCCAGACAGATAAGAGCCTATCTTATTTTTAAAGGCCTGTTTCTTCTCCCAGGAAGAATTTCTCTATGGGAGGGGCATTGCCCCTGGATCATTAAATAAGCACACCACAGTGGCTGCTTTAGACAGAACGTTTTCTCTTTGGGAATTCTATCAGATAAACTTTTCAGATTGGTTTTCATTAAATGCTAAAAGAAAAGATGAGGTTTTACATACAATTTCCTGCTGATATCATATATCTATACATACAGATATATATATATGATATATATAGGGTATACATTGTATATATTCATATATAGGCTATATATTGTATCTAGCATTGAATTAAAAATTTTTTTTAGTTGAAGTATAGTTGATTTACAGTGTTGTGTGAATTACCGCTGTACAGCACGGTGATTCAGTTACACGTATATATACATTCTTTTTTTAATATTATTTTCCATTATGGTTTATGATAGGATATTTACAAACATATATACATACATGGTGCGCACCAGAGAGCAAGAGCAAGAGAGAGAGGTATCAAGGAATTGGCTCACACAATTGTGGAGGCTTGGCAAATCTAAAATCAGATAGGGAAGACCGAAAGAAGAATTGCAGTTTGGTGCAAAGGAAGTATGCTGGCAGAATTCCTTCTTGCTTGAGGGACATTCAGTCTTTTTTTAAATTAAAGGCCTTCAACTTATTGGATGAGACCCACTTACATTATGGAATTAATCTGTTTTCCTCAAAGACCATCTATTTAAATGTCAGTCTTATCCAAAAACCACCTTAACACAGAAACAGCAAGAGTAATGTTTGACCAAATATTTGGGCACTGTAGCCTAGCCAAGTTGACACATAAAATTAACCTTCATAAGTTTATTAATAATTTGGCTTAAATTGTTCATTAATATTATTTATGTTCTTACAGAAGCTGTTAGCTTGATTTATTCCTTTTGTTAGGTTATTTAATGTCAGTTTTCAGGAGATTAAAAAAATTTTTTTAAATGAGTAGCTATATCTTGGTTAAAAAATATTGAAAACATACCATGTAAAAGGTGAGCAAAAGTTAGGACATGAAATATAACTTTTCAAAAAAGTCCAGATTAAAATGCAGTGCAGAGATATTTGTGATTTATGAAGTGTATTTGCTGTTGAAATGTTACAGATTCTCATCCTAAATGATGAAATGAAATTATTTCTAGCTATTTTCTAGGGCCATTGCTAGCCCTAGATGTGATGATGAAAACTCAGGGGAACTCTCTCACCTAGAAATTTATTAGAATTTACCAGTTAATTCTGAGGAGGTTTTTTTTTTTATAGGGCCCAGGACTGAAGTGGACCCATGTGTGGCACCTGATGGCATTTTTCCATAGAAGGCTTTAGAAAACCAGCCTGGAGTTGTTCCATAGTTAGATTCTCATCTTCTGGTGACATTTCATCATAAAAGTATTCCACAGTCAGGCCCGGGCATGGTTAGTGGCCCTCAAGAGGGTGAAGTTTGCCAGTAATAGCTGCATATAAATAGTCAATTATATAGAGGGGATGGTTCAAATGGAATCTTCTCAGGAGGAATAAACTTTGAGATGAGAAAAGAACAATGACTAGATATTCTTTGTATAAGAAATTGAGAAGTGGCCCTCAAAGCAATATCAAGCTGGCCTCCAGAGAGCTTACTGCTTGCTATAAATTGCCCAAAATTTAAAATGTTAATGTCTGTATCATATCCTGGGTTTCCTCCTTCATGCAATGAACACCTAATAGTTGCAACAGTAAAGAAGGAAGCTATATTGTAAATTGTGGGGAAAATTATACAAATCTTCCCCTTTTGCCAGGTTTGTATTAATTCATTTATATGTGCAAAGCACTATTAAGATGAAGTTTATGGAGGTCGTATTTTCTTTTTACCATTCCTATGTATTTAAGAAAAGCATATGAAATATATCTAGAAATGGAAATAAAACAACTAGTCCTGTAGAGCTGTAGTTCTCAAAATTCAGAATCACTTGGAGGGTTTGTTCAAACAAAAATAGCTGGGCCCTATGAACAGCATTTCTCATTTAGTAAACTTTGGGTGAGACCCCAGGTTTGAAATTTTAACAAGTTTCCAGGTGATTCTGATGCTGCTGGTTTTGGGGGTGTACTTTGATAGCCAGGGCTGAGGGTTTTACGCATTCAGCATTGTGAGCTATTGACTTTGTAGAAATTCTACCAAAGATCTTTTGTAAAAGGATCTTACTTCATAGGAGAAATAGCTATTTAGGTTATTAATGCAAGGTGGTATATCATTACTATGTATACCATACTTAGATATGTTTTCAGAATTTCAATTTGAGTGTTGAGTCCCTCTTTCACCAAATAATGATGCTCTAAAAAAAAAAAAAGTTATGGCACTAACTACCACCCAAGCCATTTGATGCTTCTTTATCCATGAGTTGTATGTAACTGCTCTAAATACAGTCTTTCTATATGAACATATATTTTATATATACATCACATATATTATATATGTATATGTTATATATTTTTTATATATAAGAAAAAAATTTTAATAGTGTTAAATGTTGTGGTTGCCTTCAGCCTAGGACCTCGCTACTAAATTGTGGTCCTCAGATCACCAGCATCAGCATCACCTGAGAAATGCTCCGTCCTGGGCCCTGCCCCCGATTGACTAAATTCAAATCTGCATTTTACCGAGATCTCTAGGTTATTCATTTTCACAGCACGGTTTGGGAAGATCAGTTCTAGGAATAATTTCATAATAAATCGAACTGGTGATTTCAGTGCAGAAGCAGAAACTTTTTGAAGAACACAATGGGAAGCAACTGTGGATTGTCAGGCAGGCTGGGGTCATCAGACCTCATAAGGTGTTATAGCTAGGAGGCAGGGAAGCACTGAGCGGTTGACCACTCTGACTTTGGTCATGCTGAGTTTTTCTATTTGTGTAAAAGAAATGCATTAATTAAATAGCCTGAGATTCTAAACAACAGGGAGAAAAATCAATTAGAACACCTTGGAGAGTGAGGCAGTATTGGGAAAATTCATTATCAGATAGCCAGCATATCTTGAGCGGGAAGGTAAGTTATGACCTCTGCACATCACCAAGGAGTAATGCTCAGAAACTAATCATGGGGAAACTACTGCTTTTACCTAAGCCATTTGACTGCATTTTATCCACAGATAGTAAGTGTCCTAAATAGGCCTTGATTTCTTTGAGTTAAAGAAAAATGTACAAACTGGCCAGGGCAAGTGAGAGGTAAACAAGTTTAGAACTGTTTATCTGTCATTTGGTTTTTCCACTATTTCTTATGTTTTGCTGGGTTTTGGGTTAAATGTGGCTTGTCCAATAATAGTAAGTGGAAATAACACCATTTGCTGCATTTGAGATTTCAGTTCAGAGTAGCTTATTTTTGTGAGTCCTGGGAAATTATCAGAATGGCTTTATAAAGCTTCAGTGTGACAAAGACCGTCTCCTGTGGTCTCTCTCCTTTCCCTCCTCTACTCATACAGCCCTCTCTTCATCCTGTAGTTGGAGGGATCCTTTTATTGTCTTTTTTCTCTTTTTCTTAATTTTCCATTGTGGTTTATCACAGGATATTGAATATAGTTCCCTGTGTTCTACAGTAGGACCTTGTTGTTTATCCATTCTATATATAATAGTTTGCATCTGGTAATTCCAAACTCCCAATCCATCTGGAGGGATCCTTTTAAAAATGTAAGTTATAACATGCCATTCCTCTGCTGAAAACCCTCCAGGGTCATTGCATTGCACTTAAAATTCAGAATTCTTACCATGACCTCCAAGGTCATTGTCGGGGCCCTGGTTACTTCTGTCACTCTTGCTATTTCCTTCCCTCACACTATCCTTGTTCTCCTTGATTGACAAGTATGGTAGAGCCTCAGGGTCTTTGCATGCACTTCTTCACATGGCTCCCTTCCTCAGTTCTTCTAGGTTTCTGCTCCATTCGCCTTCATGTTGGGACTTCTCTGGCCACCCAATCAGAAGTTGTACCCCTCTTTTTTTGTAATACTCTTGAACTTTGTTTTTTTCATCTGGGCGTGGTAGTAAATTTGCTTGTTGTCTCTCTCTTTCACTAGAGAAGCCTTGATATGTTTTGCATTCCATTCTAATACTATGCCTGGCACATAGAAAGGGTTTAATAAATATTTATTGAGTGAGTTATGTAATCCACTTAACTCATCATTCTGTTTAAGTATCCACATGATTTCTTTTTTGACACATCATAGCTCAATGAAGATATTTGCATAGTAGTGGGCTCTTGTTTCTTCCTTCTGTCTGAGGGTTGGACCACAGGAAGAAAACTATTTATTTATTGAATATTGCCCTGTACATTTATTATCTTATTATTTTTATTCACAACAATCTTGTGAAGAAGGCATTATTGTCCTCATTTTATAAATGAGTAAATGGAGACTTTGAGAGTTTACATGGTTTGCCCAAATATAGAGAGCAAAAAAAGATGGTATTCTATAGAGTGTCACCATAAAGAAAATGAAATATAAAGGACAGATGGCAAGAAGATACTAGCATCCTTAAACTTGACAAAGGATTAATATGCAGAATCAGTACAGAACACCTAAAAATCAACTAGAGAAATTTAGCCCCAAAGAAAATGGAGTGAAGACTCCATTTTGCAAAAGGAGAGGCAATTTACAAAAGAAGAGTCCTGACTGGTTGATAAACAGATGATGTTTCACCTGATTAGTAATCAGGAAACCACAAATTAAAACAAGATAACATTTCATACTCATCAGACCACTGAAAGAAAGCCTAACAGTATGAATTGTGGGGAAACAAGAATGCACGTATTAAACTACTAGTTGGGGGCGTAAGTCGCTTTGACCACGTCGAAGAGCTATTGGTAATATATAGTGAAGGTGAAGCTGTGCATAGTTTGTGACCCAGAGGTTGCTCTTCTAGGTGATATTCAAAATACTTGGTAACTGCTTTCAGAGGCACCAACCAATCAGAATTAAACATGCTGCAAATTACTGGCATGGTCATATTGGTGTATTTTATTTGAATAACAGTGCTGTATATGCCTTCAAGAAACTTCTACACACATGCGCACAGAGACAAGTATAAGAATATTCGGAAGAGCATTGTTTGTAATACCAAAAACAAAACCCAAAAAACCCTGCAAACAATCTATATATCTGTCTCTAGAGTAATGAATAAGTTGTCTCATAGGCATAGAACGGCGTGCTGTTCAGCAATTTAGATGAATGAACCAGATCTACATAAGTCAGCTTTGCTAAATTTTACTGCACAATGAGGAAAAAAGTTCAAAAGAATTCATATGGCATGACACCTTTTTTGTAAAATTTAAAGCATGGAGAAAATACTATATATTGTTTGTGAGCACATGTCTATGTAATAAACATATAAAATATACATGGGAAGAGTACACACCGACTTCGAGTAGTTAACCTGGAGTACAAAGAAGGGAAATACAATAAAGTAGAAGAATTGTAGCACTCCATAATCTTAAATTTCATCTTCATTTTAAAAAAAAATTCATCACATCGTTATTTTTATTTTTTGGCCACACCAATGCAGCATGCATGCGGGATCTTAGCTCCCCGACCAGGGATCGAACCCTTGCCCCCTGCATTGGGAGCGCAGAGTTTTAACCACTGGGCCACCAGGGAAGGCCCTTAAATTTCTTAGCAAAATAAATGTGATAAAATATTAACATTTGCTAAATTTAGGTGTAGATGTCTGTTATTTTTTTAAATTTTTCTGTATGTTTCTTTGTTTTGGCCACACCATGCTGCTTGTGGATTTTAGTTCCCTGACCAGAAGTTGAACCTGGGCCCTTGGCAGTGAGAATGTGGAGTCCTAACCACTGGACCGCCAGGGAATTCCCTCATTTTTTTTTTTTAAAGTATATCAGTAACACGGTAGAGCTGGTACTGGACCCAGATCTGTTTGCTTTCAAAGCCAGAGAGCTTTTCATTACCTAAGCTCCAGAAGAAAGACCCTAGCCTGCCCTCACAAGTGCAGCTGTCTCTTCCCAGTACTGTCAGGGGCATGGTTAGATACCAGTGTCACAATGGTCATTTTTTGGTGATAATCTCCCTGGAGGCCCCTGATCTATCCTAGGCCATATGATCTGATATCCAAGGGTAGTTCAGGTGGTCAAATGGTGGAGTTGCTGGCAGAATAATGAATGCTTTCTTTGCATACTCCAGAGTCAAACGAATTAGGGCCCAGGTACGAGACTGGGATGTGTATGCTTGCCAGAGACTCCATATTTTGGAAGTTCTGTCATCACTGTAAACATAGGGCTTTGCCTCTGCATGTACATTTTCTCACTTTTCTACCGCTAGGTAAAGCAGTCTGCGCCAGCTCATGGCTGAGGGCTCAGGAAGCACCATGGCTTGCCATGAAAACCTACGGAATTAGGTTTCTGAATAAACAATGGGCCTTGCCACCAGTGATGGAGATCATTTGCCCTGGCAATCTAAGCATGTAAAACCAGTGACCTAGGTCATTTCTTCTTTTCTCTGCACAAAATTTTGGTTGAGTTTAGAGTTTTCCTCTGTTTAGAGTTGGGATGGACAGGATGTATATAAAATGTTTAGGGTCAGAGAAATGGGGAGATGTTGGTCAAAGAGTATACAACTTCCAGTTATAAGACGAAGAAGTTCTGAGGAGCTAATGTACAGCATGGTGATTATAGTTAATAATAATGTACTATATACATGAAAGCTGCTAAGAGAGTGGATATTAAATGTTCTCACCACAAAAAAGAAGTGGTAATTATGTGATGTGATGAAGTGTTAGGTATCGCCATGGTGGTAATCATTTTGCAACATATAAGTGTATCAAATCAACACATTGTATACCTTAAACTTACACGGTTCTGTATGCCAATTATATCTCAATAAAGCTGGGGGAAAAGCCCTTCAACTCCTAGCCCTACCATAATACTCGGTATGACTGAATATCTCAAAAAATACATATGGGCTGTCTATATGATAGTAAAGAAAATATTTTGCAAGAAAAATTCCATGAAACCGTTCCTCTGAACCAACCAATTTTGCCTTTGAAACATCATTCCTTCAGAGGTTTAATCCACATTTAACCACATAGTTTATTTTCCTTCCTTTCAAGGTTCTTTGACCTCAAGTGATATTTTGTACAATTTTAAGATTTATATTTTCGGGCACAGCCAAGGTTGTACTCTAAGATATTTTCTGAAGCAGCCAGTGTGATTAATATTTATTTAGTTTTCTACATGGACTACTTAAATCTTATCATTGCAAACTGATATATTGAGCTAACCCATCAATACTAAATGAACAAGATATGGTAATGAATTAGATCTGTAGTACATAAGAAAACAAATCTATGTTGTATTTGAGAGAGTTACCCTAAATCAATTTCTTTGTGGGTTAGGATGATATATAAAGTAGATAGTGCCAAGAAACAGCTTTGTCTTACCTAAATCACCAGTGTAAAGCTCAACATATATTTTTAGTACTAATATATAAATATCTAAGTATGAGTATATGATAATGAAACTAACTTTCATGTTATGGGGGCAGATAAATTTAAGTGATAGGAGTTGTCTTATTTTAGACATGAAAGTTTATTAATTGAAAAGTTTCAGATTTTACAAAGAATAGGCTTGGGAAATGATATAAAAGTTATTGTGAGCACTGTCCTTGGAAAATAGTTATTAAAATTCATTAGAAGTAGGTATTGCTCATCAGATGATCTTATGAAAGTTTCCAGAAATGGGATAAATAAAATATGTGATAAAATAAATAATCATGGTTAAACCAATGAGTTGATTGTCTGGATAGTATGAAAATGCTTATATTTCAAATAAATGCCTAAAAAGAACTTTGATAGTCTCTGCATGACGACTAGAGCTGCTAACTGGATCTGTAACTTGATAAATATGTGAGGTTTTTTTTAGTAAGGAAAACAATTTAATACTGTAGCCTTTAAGGTCCCTTTTCTCTTAATTTCATCATCCCTCAAATACAAGGATGGGGTTCTAGCAACTACGTTTTTGATAGAGAGCCCTGTTACCACCAGCCGTCCCACCTGCAACATTTGTTTGGACCACAGGGGACACCTGATCCAAATTGGACCCATCAGATCCTCTGTTACAGAAATATAAACTGGGAGCTGAGACAGTCTAGCTCAATCTAGACTGATATCATGAACAGTTGTAATTTAAACCAGAGAGTTGTGGAATCAGCCAGCTTCCACCATGTGCATGGAAAAACAGCAAAAGGCAGCCTGTGGAGAGAGAAGACTGGGGCAGGCATGCAGAGAGAAAGAAAGGTCAAGAACATACATGTTCCACAGGTAGACCCAACAAGCGTCCTCTCCATGGAAGCACTTCCCAAAGCAAAACTACCACATTTTGGAAATTCTTTTGTGATACATTAACATTCATTGGTGAGACTGACAGGTTGAATTGGTCTGAGTGTGACCATCATTTCCCCATACCATCTTCTCCTATTTAAAAAAAACATTGAGTATTATGTTAATATTCTTTTATCTTGGGTGCTTTATATGTATATAATCTAATCTTCATGAAGTAGGAATTAAAACCGTCCATCTTTTACAGCTGTTAAAACCAAGACTTAGGGCCTTTATAGGACTTACCCAAATTCATGGAACTGAGACTCATATGCAGGTCTTTCAGACTCCTAAGACTTCATGCGTAACTATTATGTTATGCTTGAATCTGGGGGCAGCAACCAGTATCTTCTATAAAGGGGGAAAGATGTTTGTCTCTCATCTATAGGAATAGTAAGTTCAGCTTATTCTGCATATTCTGCATGATGTTCTGAGCCCTGAAGGACAGAGTGAGGTCTGGAGTAGGTAGTGGTCAGGCAGGCCGTGTGTTCCCAGCAGAACTGGACGCACGCACACAGAAGAAGGGGTAAGGAGGAGACTCTTTCCCAGAAGCAGAAAATGCTTATTGCCTTTGGTTAACATCATTTTACAGTGTCTTATCCATGAGAGAGTAAAGTTGAAATGGAATGTCACGTGGTGCTTCATGGGAAGGCATTGTAAAAGAGTGTGTATGTTGTAGGAAAGGCCTACAAACATGACAAAAACAAATGCCTGGGAAGAGACGTGACAAGGCCACGTTCATTGATCCCAGAGAAAATTAAAATGTTTTTGGAAAATACCATATGGGTCTTCAGAGGATATAAGCCTAAAAGCAATTAGTTCAGGCTTCAAAGAGATTTTGCTGACTCTGAGAAATGGGTTGCAATTGAAACTTTAATTAGGACCCCAAAACACATCAGTGAACTTATTGCTGAAAGTTCACCACAAATTGCAAGCTTTGGATGATTGTATGGACTTCATTTAACCTGGGGAAACATCATTGCAGACATTTTACCCTGTTGGAAGGGCTCGAAGAAAACAGAAGTTTGCAGTAGAAGGGACCTGAAAGGGAACATTTACAGGTGGTGGTAAGCAGTAACAGGCTTGCACTATTGTTTGTGTGCTAGGTGAGGAGGAGATGTCAAAGATTAGTTTTGTGAACTTGAATGGCACTGACCAGCTTCAGCAATACTTGGGAAGTGAAATGGAGGAGTCAGCATAAAGAGAGAGGACCAGTTCTTCCATCTTTCCACTTAATTATAGATTTTTATCCAATGAATACACCAAGAAATCCTGAATTACCATTTTTATTTTTAAATTAAGGGCAAGGTGCTTAGGGTACAGGAAGGGAGGGGAGAGGGAGAGAAATGTTTTGCTGAATTTCTTAATCTTTTAGAAAATACTTGATCTTTGCTTGTTTTTTTTTTTTTTTTGAATTGGATTTTCCAGCTCAGGTGGAAAAGCCAAGATGGTCAAAGCTTAGTTTTGTGAACTT
>NW_021703779.1:19994611-20104552 GCF_005190385.1 Monodon monoceros | reverse complement strand
ATTAGGTAGAATTATTCACTCTGAGCCTCTCAAGGTTGTTGATTGCAAGGAATTCTCTGGTCGGCTACATTTCAAATCTGTCAGAGCCAGTGATATACTCTAGGTGCATCCAAGTGTGAGTGCTGTTAAAGCTGTTGGTTCAGATGACCTTGATATTGGGTCTCAAGTTCTCTACTCTGCTCACGTTCTCCACTCTGCTGCTCAAGTTCTCTACTCTGCTGGTTTCTCACCTCTTCCTCTAATTGCTGCTGACTGTTCAAAAGCTGAGCTTGCTTGATATGCTTCCAATTTTTAAAAATAAAATTACAGCAATTCCCTGTAGAATCCTGTGTTTTTAGTGTCCCCATTAAATAAGCATCTAGAGGAAGAGTTCATTTTGCTTATTGTAGTCAACTCTCATCCTAGTAAAGTACACCTCATTGGAGGCTCTTAGTAATGGGAAATTCACTGTCTCAATAGGAGGTACTGTCGGGCGATTTTTCCTATTTATCCGTTAAGATGCTTTGGATAATATAATACTCAGCGAATAATGACTTAAACATTTATTATTTCATATTATGCGAATCTCAGAGGTAGGAGATTCCTGGGTGTTCTTGTTGGGTCCAGTATTTACTGGACGTAACACCTCTGAAAGATACAGAGGAGAAGGATCAGTAGTAGTCAGAGATAATCGTTGACCACGGCCCACGTCTGATACCTTGAAAGCAGAGTGAAAAGGAAGAAGGGTTGGGTAGGAAAGAGCCTAAGACTACAGTGAGGCTCCGAGAAACCCACAGTCAGCCCAGCAGAGCATGGAAATATGGCCCATAGAGGAGTCCCAGGTTGGGCAGAAGTGACTGGGCCCCAGTGCCCCGCTGTGCTCAGTTATTGGCTAGGGCTTTCTGGAAGGGCTTGGCCTCAGCTCAGATGCTGCCGTTGATTGCTCACACCTGGGGGCTATCAACTACCTGCACTCCTTGCAACTGACCAGCAAGCGGTTTCTTAAACAGAGAATCTGAGCGGCACACCTCCATAGCTGCCACATGGCTTTTCATTCAGCAGCAGTTACGTCATCCGGGATCCAGGTGCTTTCCAAATTTACATCCGGCCATGCTTAGCATGTTGGTAGTCTTCAGATTTATCTCCTCTTGTCTAGAAGTGACTCACAACCTCATGTCTTTGCACAACTATGTACAAAAGCAGGAAAGAGAGCTCATCCTTACATGCCTCGGGAGGAAGATCTTTCTTTAAAGTTGCCAAGCAGACTTTCCTGTCAGTCCCATAGGCCAAGTTTGAGTCACGTGCCTATGCTTTAGCTGCAAGGGAGGCTAGGAAAGTGAATTCCTGGCTTTTTCAACTTAATAATGGGCAGTGGGTCATGCCAGCAAATAGAAAGGGGCATAGGAAGGAGGTGGTGTGGGTAATTATTTGGTAGGTAATCCACCAGTGGCTGCCACCCTGAGTATTGCTAAGGTGGCACTTCATAATTTTATTGCCAGAAGTTCAGATGTTAGAGGTTATAAATTGATTACTGAATTTGTGACTTGTTATACTGGCAGATTCTCTTGTTTATCTTGCGCTCCCATCCATTCCCCTCAGACGGGAATATGAAGGCTTTATTGCAGTCTTTCTTCATATCATTTCTTACTTTTCCTGTATTGTTGTTGTGGCTCATAGTTTACTAAATGCCTAAGTGAACAGATGCCAACCATACTATTGAGACTCATCTTTTAAAAGGACTTCTGAAAAGCTTGATTGCATTAATCAATGACTGTGGTTCTGTCATTTTAAACTTCCAGTTTACTACGCAGGTTTCTCCATTGCTAGAAAACTACGGAGACTCTAGGCGTGGGGAGAAGAGTAAGGAAAACTTTACCTAGTGTGAAAATACCTGCGCAGGGTACTTTTTTGTACAAAATGAGGTACCCTGTGCTTTCCCTAATAATGTTTCTCTCATCTGTCCTTTGTTTCTATGTACTTTACCTTGCTTCTTTATTGACCTCTAATTTTCAGCACAGAGCTAGTTAGCTCTACTATTTACCTACTGTTTGAACTTGGGAAAGCTATGTGACCTCTCTGAACATTTGTCTCCTGACCTGTAAAACGAGATAAAAATGCCCCTTCATGTGGGTGCCATGCACAAACAGTAACCATCGTGTCCTGTCCTCCTCCTCCTCTCCTTCTTGCTCATTTACATAATGGCATCAGAAAGATATTTCTTTACATGGACAGAATTCATAATATCTGTATAAGTAATTATGTCTTTCTTTTTTTACTTTTTCATGCAGTCATTGCATTTTTCCTAAAAAGAAAACAATTCCAAGTTTTGCAAGTAAAATCAAAAAGAACCCACAAATTTTATTTCTGTGCAAATGTAGATTTCTGTGAGATTCTCCAGTTTGTTTTCTTGAAAAAGAAGGTGGAATGGTCAAATCTCAGACTTAATCTTGATACTACATATACCATCTCCAGGATTCATACATAAAATACTTTTTATTACAAATGTAAGAGAAATTCATAATTGATTCTTTTTCCCAACCTTGCTCCCCATTATTAATAGTTTGGTGTATCCTGGCAAATTTGTCCCTAAGTACTGACAAACACGCAGGAGATATTTACACATACAGTTAGTAGTTTTAAATAAAAGTGGAGTCATATTCTTCAACAGTACTGCAACATCATTTTTTTCTTTTAACAACATCATCTGATCATTTTTGAGTTTTTATTTTGATTATGAGTTAGCAATCCTGATGGTGAAATCCATGTAATTATACAAACAAAAAACAAAGAAACAGAACTGGAGTTCCCGTTGGTCACATGTAAAAGGACAACGTAAAAAAGGATCTCTGGGCTTCCCTGGTGGCAAAGTGGTTGAGAGTCCGCCTGCCGCTGCAGGGGATGCGGGTTCGTGCCCCGGTCCAGGAAGATCCCACATGCCGTGGAGTGGCTGGGCCTGTGAGCCATGGCCGCTGAACCTGCACGTCTGGAGCCTGTGCTCCGTAATGGGAGAGGCCACAACAGTGAGATGCCCGCGTACCGCAAAAAAAAAAAAAAAAAAAAAGGATCTCTAAGTTGGAAGCCACACTCTGTTCTTTTCTTTCTTTTTTATTAACAGTTTTATTGAGGTATTATTGATATGCAAAGAATTGCACTTATATAATGCATACAATTTGATGAGTTTGGACATATGCAAACACCCATGATACTCTCACCACAAACAGGGAAATAGACACATCCGACACCTAAATTTCCTGTGTCCCTTTGTTTATTTGTTTTTTTGTGGTAAGAACACAACATTATTCTTATTACTGAACAGAAGGTGAGGTGTAGGCAAGTAGATGTTGCCTACACCTCAGACAAAACAGGGAACAGAAATAGAAAAGCTTACTTTTGATCAATGAAAATAAAACAATACACTATTTCCCTCTCTTCCTCCCTTCCCCTTTTCCTTCCTTCCTCCCTTCCTTCCTTCCTTCCCTCCCTTATTAATTCATTCAGATATTTACTGTGCTCCTACTGTGTTCCACAGGCATCGTTTTTAGCACTTCAGATGCAGTGGTGGAAAAGAGACAAGTTTCCTATTAATGATTTTTACATTTTAACGTGTGAAACGGAAGAGATGATTGTATTTTGAATACCTTCAACTACAGTGCCTCTTGAATTAATTTCTTCAGTTATTCAAAAATTATGTTTAACATCACCTAAAAATTTTTATTGAGGTATAGTTGATTTACAATGCTGTGTTAGTTTCTGGTGCACAGCAAAGTGATTCAGTTATATGTATTTTTTTTCATATTCTTTTCCATTGTTGTGGTTTATTACAGGATATTGAATGTAGTCTCCTGTGCTATACAGTAAGACCTAGTTCTTTATTTATATAGTAGTTTGTGTATGCTAATCCCAGATTCCTCATTTATCCCTCCGCTGTCCTTTCCCCTTTGGTAAACATAAGTCTGTTCTCTATATCTGTGAGTCTGTTTCTGTTTTGTAGATAAGTTCATTTCTGTCAAAGTTCATTTCTGTCAGATTTTAGATTCCACATATGTGGTATCATATGATATCTGTCTTTCTCTGTCTTACTTTACTTAACTTCACTTAGTCTGACCGTCTCTAGGTACATCTGTGTTGCTGCAAATCACATTATTTCATTCTTTTTTATGGTTGAATAGTATTCCGTTCTATATATATATGCCACATCTTCTTTATCCATTCCTCTGCCGATGGACATTAGGTTGCTTCCATGTCTTGACTATTGTAAATAGTGCTGCTATGAACAATGGGGTGCATGTATATTTTCAAATTAGCATTTTCTCTGGATATATCAGCATCATTTTTATTATAATAAAGGTAATGTTATTTTGTAGAAATTTTAGAAAATAAAATAAGAATTAAACCCACGTATAATTCCATAATGTAGAAAACTATGACGATCAGTGGTGTGTGTCTATGTGCATCCAGCTTATCTGTTTTTTTTCCTATATTGATATATGGACCGATGTAATTTTCTAAAAATGAGATGATTTTGTAAACTACTTTCCTTTAAATATTCTTTAAGAACATGATTTCTACTATTCCAAATCAGGAATAGATATGCTGCAATTAACTAGTACCCTATCATTGCACTTTGAGGGTTTTTTTCAAAAATTAATTATTTTAAGCAACCCTATGGTAAATAGCCTTGTATATACATCTTGGTATGTATATATAATCCTTAGGGATTTATAGGGTCCAAGTCTATTAAACATACGCAAATTTTATGCATAATCTCAACTGTCCCTCCAAGGAACATACTTTTACAAAATTATAATTTATTAATGTTTATTTCCCTGCTTTGCTACTAGTATTAGGTATTCCCAGTTTTTTCTAATTGCAGCCAATTCTTCTAGAGAAAAAAGTTGTATCATTGGTTTAATTTTTATTCTGTTGTTTATAAAGAAGTTAAGCACTTTTTTACATGTTTATTGTTCACTTATTTGTCTGTTTGGTGAATTGTCCTTTACATTTCTGCCCATATATCTATTTTGGAATTCGTCCTTCATTTTTTGTTTGTAAAAATCTCTGTACATTAAATATAAGTAACTATGAGTGTGTGCTATATTTTAAATTATTTTTCTTGTGTTTCCTTTGCCTTTTATAGTATTTTTGGCATTTCATGTTTACATTGTTAAACCTATTAATATTTACCTTGCATTTTCTGTGGTTGCTTCTATGTTTAAAATTTTTTTCCACATTGATATCAGAAATTATATTCCTACATGATCTTCAAGTTTTTAATTTTTATAAAAAGCCAGAATCTAGTGGGGTGTTTTTTAATAGTAGCAGTTCTATGGTTGATCGTTTGTCCTGATACGTATCGTATGTATATATGTATTATTTAATTTTTAAAAATTTGTTTTGGGACAGACTTTTCTTTCTTCACTGATTAAAAAAATTACACCTTTATACTAGTTTCTTATGCAGATTTAGCTCTGGATGGTTCTCTCATGATTTGTTAGTTATATAGGATAAAGCTGTTTCAACTGTTATATATTTATAATGTATTTAAATATTTGATAGTGCAATTCCTCTTAATTACTTTGAATTTTTCAAATTGTCTCTGTAGGTATGCAAACTAGTATGGTGCACATGTCAACATTATTGGTAGGTAGAGAGAGCTACAGAAGTTTTGAAATGGAGGAGAGCAGATAGGAATCTTGGGGAGGATGTAGCACTTGGGCTGGACCCAGAATGATGAATCTGATTTGACCTGGCAGAGTGGAAGAAGAAAGGACATTCTAGACAGGGGGAAGCAATGTGAGTAATGGCATCCAGAATTGTAAACAAGCATTATATAATGGGTGATGGGAGAAGCAAGATGGACGGGATCTAATATGTGTTGAGTACCTACTGAATGTTAATTATCATGCTAAGCATTTTATAGGAATAACTCTGAGGTCAGCTGAATCCTCATACTTTGTCTCTGGTGTCAGTGCCCTGCGTTTACTCCGTTCCAATTTAGACACACAACTCAATATTTATTTGAGTTTCTAAAAAACAGTTCACTCACAAAAACGTTGTTGGTCGATGTAAACCACAGTTTCTTGACCTCAATACTATAGACCTTTTGGGCTAAAAAAAAATCCATCGTTGTAGGGTGTTTTTCTGTGTATTATAGGGTACTAATTCCTGACCTCTACCCACTACATGATAGTAGCAACCTTGCTGCCTACATGGGACAACCAAAAATGTTTCCAGACATTGCCAAATATCCCCTAGGGGGCAAAATCGACTCTGATTGACAGTCATTGATACAGATTATACCAAAGATAATGAAAGTTGATGGAGAATTTTATATTGAAGAGTGTACAAGAAATACGTATTCTTTTCGTTTTCCTGGCTGAACTCCCTTCTTGGTTTCTCCGCAGTTGACTTTGGAGGGAGGGTGTTTTGCTTAATGTATTGCAAGGTTTAACTACGGCACTGCTGGCATTTTGACCACATAATTCGTTGGGGGGTCGTCCCGTGCATTATGGGATGTTTAGCAACACCACTGGTCTCTACCCAGGAGATGCCAATACCCCTCCCCCTGAGCTCTGCCAGCCAAATCTGTCTCCAGATACTGGCAAAATTGGCCTTGGTGCTGAAAGACTGATGCAGACTATACCAAGGATAGGAAAGTTGTAGGGTTATATTCTGTACAACCCACACGTTATAATTTTCAAATCCTCTATTTTTTCCTCCGAAGTTCTTTCTTGGGTACTATGAGATTTGTTTTGTTTTGCTTATGCTCTCTGAGGGATTCTCCATCTCAGCATTATTGATGTTGTGGACCAAATAATCCTCTGTTGTGTGGGCGCTGTCCTGTAGATTGTAGGGTGTTTAGCAGCATCCCTGGCTTCTACCCACTAGGCGCCAGCAGCACATTGCCAACACCACCCCACACCCCCAGTAGTTAAAACAACCCATACTGTCTTCACATGTGGTTAAATGTGTCCTGGAGGGAAGGAGCAAAAATGCCCCTGGTTGAGAACCACTGTTCTATTAATATTTCTACTTAGCTTTCCCTGTACAGTAGCTCTTCTTTTCAGCCTTTTCTTGTTTTTTTCCTCTTCTTCCTCATTGAGTGATAACTTTTGTTGTTACTTGAACGTGATTGAGGAACCTCACTTTCTATCTCAAATGGTTTAATTGTTACCCTTTTCTCTAACAATTACAGCATTGCCCCTAAGAGGAATTCTGGCAAATAACATATACTCCAACTTGCTAAACATTCATCATTTCTCCTCCGAGTGAACAGGAACAGGCCATTTGAGCTTCTCTCACAGGTTCTGCTATAGACTGCTTTTGCATTAGGGTAAATTGGCACATACTTCTCTATTTCACTAAATCTGAACATGCGGGCAATCTCAAGACAAGCCTATTGCCTTGCACATAGTAACTTGTATTGATGTAAAAAGAATGGAAATATTGGAATCCGGCACATCAGGGTTAAAATAGCACATAATTCCTCTTTAACCAGATTTACTAACCTTAGGCAAGTTAGTTCCTCTGACATTGTTTTCACCTTCTGCAAAATAGGGGTAAGATCACCATCTAAGTGGGTTTTAAATAAACATTATCAATTACAAAACAAAGCACCTGGTATATATCCCACACTCAAAAATGTTAACCATCGTTCTTAATTTTATCAAGAGATATCGAGGTCTTTATAACAAGCCTTTAAAGTCAGACTCTAAACCTTAACCACCTATACCTAGAATGTTTACCTCTTTATTTCACTTAATTTCAGAATTTTTGTTGCCGTTACAGCTAAGGCATGCTGGGAATAAAGATTGCTGGATGATTTTTTTTTTTTTTGCCAGAAGTTTTAAGGCTTGATTATAATGTTCTCATAAACACTGAATTATAAAATTCAGCGTCATTGTGAGGATATTTTCTTGCAATGTGAGAAGATGCATATTGCTTCTAAAATGAAAGGTAAGAGAGACAATTAGAGATTTAGGAATTGTACTAAACTTGGTTCCTATGCCAAAAATGTCGTTTGGTTTTTAATGTTTTTCCCAGTACAGAAGAGAGATTTTTCTTTCACATTAATTTTTCTTCTGATGTGTATATGTGGTTTTGACCTTTTCGAGACAAATTGAAAAATAAGATGAAAAGAAAGTAAAGACAACCTGTGAGTCACATTTCAAAAATCAATAGAAGTGCAGAATGCACTATTCTGGTCATTAAAAGGGGTTTCATTGTTCAGTTTGTTACACCAAGACGTGATTTTCCCCTAGATTAGGAAATAAAGTGTAAATATAAGGCTGGGATACACAGTTTGGTTATAATATCTTAGAAGTTAGTGGTGAAGGAGACCCCCAAATTATTTCATATAACCACCCCAATTTATTAGTGTAAAAAAGTGTGGCCTGCAGAAGGCAGGTGACCTCCCCAGAATTTTTAACCAGTGGTTAGTGAGAATTCATTTGAGGATCTGATTCCCAGTGAGTCAGACAGTCTGCTCTATTAGTCACATCTATCGGAAAAAAGAGAATTATGGAATCTTCTAAAAGATTGAGAATTTATTTTCTAGTGAATATTAAAAATTAGGGAACGGTAGTGGAAATATTTTTAGGAATCGTGTCACCAACCACTGGGGGAAATAAAATATTTTGACTGGGATAAGCTTGATGAAAACTATGTTTCAATCCAGTACAACTATTTTAAAGCAAGAAAAGTACCATTGTTGTCTCCTACCAAGTCTTTTAGAGAAGACACAGCTGGACATGGCAGGCTCTAAAAGAAAGTAGACTTTAACAAGCACAAAACACTCTCTCATTTTCAAAACACTTTTGATTTTATTAAGGAACATGCATTGAAAGCTTGGTGGTATTATTTAAGAATTTGGCTAAATGTTTTCTAACTGCCAGTAGGTTTCCAGTACTTCCTTATGTAACATGAATTCTGCATAACTTGAACATATCTTGAATCTTCTAGCAGCCTGGTACAACTTTTCAATGTAGACATCAGTAAAACTTTCTGGATTTTTCTTAAGATTTTCTTGATTTATTTTTTGGGTCCCTTTGTTGTCTAGGTAATTTGTATCGCTCAGCCTCGATACAGGATCTTCTGGGACTCTCTGATTTGCTCTTTGCAGAACTTTAATCAATTTACCGGCAATCTTCCAATCACCTTGAGTCATAAGGGTAACTGTAACTGATATGCCCATCTCTCCTGCTCTTCCAGTACGCCCTACTCTGTGTACACATTCTTCAGTATTCCATGGAGAATTGTAATTATATATGTGTGTGACATCACTAATATCAAGGCCTTAGGATGCTAAATCAGTAGCAATCAGTATTTTCACTTTTCCACTCTTCAGGTCCTCTAATGCTGGCTCACGGTCACTCTGTTCTCTGTCACTGTGCAGGGATTGTACAGTTATGCCTTGGTTACTTAAATCGCTTGATAAGTCATCAGCAACAAGTTTTCTGCTGACAGATACGATGACTTTGTCTTTGGGTGACAAGCTCTGTAGGAATTCTCAGATAAGAGATCGTTTTTCTTCTTCTCTGGTAACAATTATATTTTGCTTCACTGTGTTTACATTAACTAGATCCAGAGTACCAGTATAAACAATCATAGGCTCTTTCAAATAAGATTGTGCAAGTCGACAAATGGTATCTGGCCAAGTTGCACTTGTCATAACAGTCTGCCGGTCTGGGCGCACAGCTAAAAAAATCTTCATTATTTGGTGTTCAAACTCCAGATCCAGCATTTTTTCTGCCTCATCTAAGACTAAGTAGGTTATGCTTCTTAGGTTGACAAAGTTATTCATTTGCAGATCATTCAGTCTTCCAGGAGTTGCAATGATGATGTCTACGCCTTTAGTAACATCTTGTATTTGCCCTTTTCTGTTTCCACCGCCATATATACAAACACTTTTAAGACCTTTGTATGAATACTTAGAACATTCAGCTTCCACCTGAAGAGCTAATTCTCTAGTGGGTGTAAGGACTAGCATGCTGGGTCCATTCCTTTGTTCTCTAGGTATTGGTGGAGAATGGAGATGAATAAACCCATGCGTTAAATAGGACAGTGTTTTGCCCGTTCCAGTTTGGGCAATTCCTATAAGATCTATTCCTTGTAGAATAACAGGCCATGCCTGTGACTGAATTGGCATTGGGTTTCAAAAACCAGCTTTTTCAGTGCTTTTCATAAGTTCAGGATAATGTTGGAAAGCATCTTCAAATTTGCAGATCGGATTGAGGATGGGACGATTTTCACCATCTTTCAAGTCATCACACATTATGTTGAAATTTTCCTTTCTCCAAGTGTCTACTTGCACTTGAGACAATGACCTTGTTGCTTTGGATTCTGTGTAAAAGTTTTTCTTAATTGGTGATAAATCTGCCCATTTTCTTTTCTCCCACTGTACAACGTCGGCCTTTACTTGATCCTAGTCTATCAGTGGCTGAGCTCCTCTAGCAGTGTTACCTCTGCTTGAGCGTCTTCCAACAGAGGGTTGGGATGTGGCGTTATCAACACTGGATTCTGAACTGTAGTGTCTTTCTTGTTTCTTAACAAGAGTTTCTGTAGCTGCTTTGGCCTTGGCTTTCATGTCTTTGCTGCCAAAAATGTTTACCTCTGCTTCAGAATCACCTTTTATGATCTGTATTTTGGTGCGTGTCATATCCTGAATGTCTTTTATTTTTGATCCACCATGACCAATCACCGCACCAACCATACTGTTCCTTGTTTGAAAGCAGAGCGGTTGTTCTTGGGAGCCGGAAGCCCTAGGCTCCAGGTGGCTGGAGGTGCTGCTGCAGCCCCTGCCTCTGCCACCCATCCCATCCTGGCTGGCCCTGAGAGCTCTCCAATTCGGCTCCGCCCTCTTGCGCTCTGGGGCCCACACCATTTCAGGATAATGGTAAAGTTGGTGCTGGTCTCTCGCCTACCTAGGGTTGGGAAAAGATGTGGCCTCGAACCTCTTTCTCATCAGGTCAGGCTGGTGACTACCAGGCAGGCCGCCACCGGTAGGTAGCTAGCTATGCAGCAGTCACCTAAGGAATTAGTCTATGATGTAGTGTCAGGGAGGGGCTTTGGCTGGGCTGACCAGTCACAGGGCTGGGACTACTGTGAGGTGAGCAGGCACCTCTGACACAAAAGTTAAAGTGACACATACTCTCAGGGGCTGACCCTACGGGCACTTACAGGATCCGGAGAGTGTTTGCCCAACTTTTGTGTCCTGGTGCCTCAGTGGCTGGCCTCATGCTGGTTTTGGCTCAGTGGGGGAGCCAACCTGAAGCACACCTTGAACTGAACCACATAGTCTTTTTTTTTTTAATATGCCAGTTATTTCCATAGGAGGAAAAAAATAGTGTATTTTTAAAAATCAACTTACTTGTTTATATGTTTGTATGTTTATTTCGGTGAATTTCTTTTTGAGTAACAACTGTACTGGGTCTAGATAAAATCATCAATTCCCTGTCCTCTTAAATTATACCATCAGAAATCGCTTAGGTGCATGCTTAGGGATGGCATTTTTGCCTCTGATTCTTCAGCTAAACTCCAACATTTGTTCAGGCGGTTTCTGGTTATTATTTCAGGGATGCTGGTTAGAAGAGAGGTAGAGTGGGGTCGACGTTAACTCTGGAGGTGTTTTCAACAATTTGCCACTTTTCTCAGTGCCTCCTAAATTTTCTCCCTTCCCTGTGGTTTCATAGATTCAGACATCCTAGCACTGGAAGGCTATGTAAAAGTAATTTGTTAGGTGCAGTGTAGAAGACACCCTGGCAGCAATCTGGGCAGGTGGACATCCAGCTTCTATTTGTATGGCTCCAGAGGTTGATTTTTTGTTTTTTTCTTTGTTTAAATAAAAGTACACTAAATATTTATCCTTATATATTCATCCTGTTAAGTTTGGTCAATTGATGCAGCATATTAAATATAATTTTAACGCTGATTCTCTCATCCATTATATTACCCTCTAGTTTCAAGTCTTCTGCCAATTAAATGTTCATGGTATCTTCTCTCTTCAGCCAAAGTTGCCGATTAAAATTTGAACACGGTTGGATATCAGGTGTAAAAGTCTGTGACACATTGGGAAAAGCCTTCTCTATGTCAGTTTTTATCCTGCAAAGATGCTTTTGGAAGGAACAAAAAGGTTGCTGGCCAAGTATGTCTTGGAAATACAGCGCCCTGCATCTTCTGAGAGTCACAATACGCATTAGGTATCTTACAGCGCCCTGCATCTTCTGAGAGTCACAATACGCATTAGGTATCTTACAGCGCCCTGCATCTTCTGAGAGTCACAATACGCATTAGGTATCTTACAGCGCCCTGCATCTTCTGAGAGTCACAATATGCATTAGGTATCTTAGAAGCTCTGATGATTACAGGAACTCAGTTGGGCATTGTTTAACCCAACTCAGTTGGGCATTGTTTTGTTTTGTTTTTAATTTTTATTGGAGTATAGTTGACTTACAGTGTTGTGTTAGTTCCAGGTGTAAAGCAGTTGGGCATTGTTTAACCCAAAGTTTTCAAAGGAATTTGCCAATGGAACCTCTTCTCAGTGTTTTCATTAAACTTTTTACATGGAATAATTTTAGCTTTATAGAAAAGTTACACAGATAGCACAGGGGCTTCCCGTATACTCCTCAACCAGTTTCCTGGTTGTTTCCTCTCATCTTATCTCAAAGTACCGTGGTACACATTACACGTAAGAAGTCAACATTGGTCTGTTAATATTAACTAAACTCCATCAGTATATTTTCTGTTCCAGGATCCAGTCCAGGGCACCATTTAGCTGTTATGTATGATTTGTGACAGTCTCTGTCTTTCCTTATTTTTCATAACCTTGCCAATTTTGAGGAATAATGGTCAGGTATTTTGTAGAATGTCCTTCAGATTGGGTATGCCTGATATAATTTCTCATGATTAGACTTGGGTTATGGATTTTTGGAAAAAAATATCACAGAAATGAGGTTCCCTTCTTATCAGTTGTATGGGGTGAGGGGAAGGGTGCCTGATGGAACATGACCTGTCACTGGTAATGTTAACCTTGGTCACTTGGTCAAGTGGTGTTACCCAGGTTTTCCCCACTGTAAAATTATTATTTCTCCCTTTCTGTACTCTCTTCTTTGGAAGCGAGTCACCAAGTCCAGCTGCCCCTCAAAGGCCAACCTCCTGTTTAGTTGCAATTGTTGTTACATTTTGTACAACTAGTAATCTTCTTTGTAGTACCATTTATAAGTACCTGTAGAAATGGCCTATTTGGATTTTATACACACACACACACACACACACACACACACACACAGCCATTATTATGTTCTGCAGACGCTATATATTACGGCAGAAGCTGTCATCATCATGGCACATATTGGTGCATTTACCTTGTACACAGAGCCATACTCAATACTGTAAAGTCTAAAGACGTGGCAGCAGTATGGCTCAGTGGCCCAGAACACTGGAGCCTAAATAACTGAGTTTGACTCTAAATTCTACCACTTACTAGGTGTGAATCCTTGAGCAAGTCCAAACTTCTTATTCCTTGGTTCTGCTATCAGTAGAATGACATACCATTACCTATGTCATACACACAGAGACATACACAGTTACACTACCTCGTTCAGAATAGGAACTCTCCAAATCTTAATTACTCATATCACAGAAACAGTAGCTGTATAGAGACAATTATAGAGGTTCCCAAATGCCTGTTCAAGAATTTCCCTGATAGTTTCCTCTGGTCCATATCAAAATGAAAAAAATAAGGCAATACATTTTTTCATAGGTCTAAATTTATTCGATTTAAACTTTTTTTTAAGATTGTACCTTTCTATTTTTTTGTAAAATATCCTTGTAGAAAGGAAATGAAGATCACAAATGATTTTTAAGGGTCTTTACTAGGGCAAAAAGTATTAAATGAATGCCAGTCGATAGATATGGTTTTCAAAAGTTATTGGTATGTGAAACCCCCCAAATTAGAAGCACTCGTCTAGCACATTAGCAAATAGACACAATTCAGGATGTTACCAGGTACTGATCATGATGGCAAGCAAGAAGGGCTGGGAGGCTAGAGAGTTGAGACAAAGTCCTGTAAGGGCTGGAGGTCTGATCTGCCACTAGGGGCCATGGAATTAAAGATCGAAAGATGTTAAAGTTTCAGGGGAAGAAACCAATGCGGCCTTGGGGAAGAGATGAGGGCAGCCTGAAGGACTAGGACAGAAAGCTCAGGTTAAAGAGAAAGGGGAAGTGGAGAAAGATATTTTGGGTCAGGGGAAGGGAAAAGGGAACTTTCCGGGACCATAAAGACAGTCAAATGAGTTTCAAATTAATATGGTAAAAACAAAAAAAAACAAGTCGGGGAGTGACCCTAGAGTGAAGGAGTCATAGGACACTGTCAGTATTAATTAGGGAAGCAGGTCCATATGGAGAAAGCAGGATGCAGTGAAGTAAAGGGTGGGGCTGTGTTTGTGGTATTTTAAGTACATTGGACTGAGAGATTTGACACACTGTGGCAGTAGTAATTCATAGAAAGGAATAGCTAAAAAGAAAAGGGATCCAAGAAGCTACTAATATGTTTTAGTCCTACCATATGTCCAACACTTAAAATGTATTATCTCATTTAATCATCACAGCAACTTATGAAGTAGGTATTTTCCTCCTCTTTCTTGTGGAAACACTAAAATTGGTAGATGCTACATAGTATATTCACGTTCATGCAAGGCACGGTAAATAACTTAGCTCTTCTTCCCAATAAGTAGAGAGTAATGAAAGTCAGGTTTACAAATATCTTTAGTCATCAGAGAATTCATATGATGAGATAATGAGAATAGGAGGACAGGGAGCCCAGTGAAGAAACAAGAAAACTTCAAGGGAATCTGAAGAAAGCATGATAATAGGAAATAAGGCAAGAGAACATGTTGACACGGCCTGGCAAACAGTGTAAAAATGCTTCATAAAGGACAGGAGGTGACTAGACTACTGAATTTGATAGGAAGAAATTAGCAATAACTTTCAAGAAGGCCCTTTTTGTGGAGTGATAGAGAAACACATATTGCAAGGGGAGCAATTGGGATGAGACACACCTGGACCACTGCGGTACTGTGCAGTGCTGCGGGGAGAACTTTACATCTTGTACTGAGGCTGAAAGCCACTGTCTTGATGTTTAAATAAGGATTCTAGGAAACCAGGGTTTCCTGAGCACGTTACCGGGATTGTTCTGTGAATGATGCAGTGGATTTCGAGAAGATTGCTTATCATGAATATTGGAAGAAAATGAACTTTAATAGTCTTTCAAAATGTGTGAGAGGATAGGATGAGGGAGAGAATCGCAAGGAAACAAGAACCATTCATTAGCTGTTTCAGAAAAGGAAAGTCTTTCTAAAAGGAGAGAGAGGGGGAGTGCTGGGAGTTCTTTCAAGGAGATTACAGTGCTATTTTTAGCTACCCATTAAATCTTTCTCTATCAAAGTTGGTTTATTCTCCACAGAGTGAGGGGATGCATTATTTAGGTATATGAAGAAGTGAGGCTGTTGAGGTAATTAATTCTTCTTTCAGCACAAACAGTAAAAAAAAAAAAAAAAAAAATACTGTAACCTGATTAGCACCTGCAGTAAGCGCCTTGGGAGAAATTCTTGCTTACCAACTATTTCCCAGGAAAGTTTTAACATTTCGGCATTCATTTTAGAAATGATAATAACCTTCAATTATCCCTTGGCTCTATTTTGAGGCGTTTGAAGGGCTTTCCAGGACTATTTCAATTCTGATAGCTATGGTGTAGGTAAGTGGAAAGAACAACAGTATTATCTACATGATTTGCATTATGTACAGAAGCCAAGCAACAATCCCTAGAATCATGGGATTTTAGAGGTGGAAAGGACAGACTTTGGAGAGCATCTCTCATAACCTCTCATTTGCAAGTGAGAAAGCTGAGATCTACAGCAGCTCTGTCCCCTGGAAACATGATGTGAGTCACAGATACAATTTTAAATTTGCTAGGGTGGCCCCATTATTTAAAAAGTAGAAAGGGGAGACTTCTGATTCTGGACAGGGAGATATAGGCACATTTCTCCCTATTTCTCCTCATTTATTTTATATATAAAACAAATAATAAGTCTCTGAAATCTGGAGAGAAGGCAGACCAACTGAGGAATGATGTGAAGAATGACAAAATGGTGAGTCCCTTGGGTTTGCTTTTTTCTCCTTTATATCCTGGATTAGGTGCCGGAGAAGCCTGCAACCCATCCAAAAGAAAGTCCCAAGAAAAACTTGTGTTTTTTGTTGTTGTTGTTTTGTTAAGCCAAAGGACCGGGAAAGGAGCAGCCTGGCAAGAAAGAAATCGTTTTGATAATAACTGCCCTGCTCCCACATCACAGAAAAAACAAAACCAAAACGACAATGTACCTCTCCTGGCTCTGTCAACAGAAGCCAAGTGTGAAGCCTAGATTTCCATCCTCATCCAGTGGTAATGAGATACGCTACCTCTCCCCACTGGGGTGGTGTCCAAGGAGCTCCAGTCTTCAAGTCTATGTTTTAAACACCGTCCAGAGGTAACGAGATGCCTTCCCCATCCCCACCCCCCATCACGTCAATAGAAACCCATGAAACATGTGGGGAGCCTGGACTTCCACCCTCACCTAGCAGTAATGAGGCATATCTTACTTTCTCCACAGAGCATGTGAAGCCTGATTGGGGAGCCAGGACTTCTGCATCTGCCTGGCCGTAATGAGTCAGGTCTCAACTTCCCACACCAGCATGGTGTCAGTGGAAGTCTGCTAAAATAAAAGATTTAAATAACATCCGAAGTCTCGTTATATACAAAACGTCTAAGAATTGAAAATCACTCATCATATCAAGAACCGGAAAAACCTCAGCTTGAATTAGAAAAAGGCATTAATAGATGCCAACACTGAGAAGAAACAGACATTGGAATTATCTGAAAAGAATGCAAAGGCAACCATCATTTGGGGGGAGAAAAGCTTCAGTGAGGAATTATGAACATACTTGAAACAAATGAGAAAAAAAGGCTTAGCAAGAAGTAGAAGATACAAGGAAGAACCAAATAGAAATTTTAGAACTGAAAAATACAACGATCAAAATAAAATTCCTGCATGGGCTCTAAAAAGAATAGATTAGAGAGAGTTATGAAGCAGTGAACTTGAAGATACAACATTAAAAATTACCCGATCTTAGTAACCTAGAGAAAATAGACTGAGAGAAAATTAACAGCACCTCAGGGGCCCGTGGACAGCAACAGAAGTTCTAATATTCATGTAACTGGAGTTCCAGAAAAGGAGAGAGAATATGAGTATGAACGTATATTTAACAGAATAAGGACTGAAAATTTCCCAATTTCATAAAACTAACACACCATTGTAAAGCAATTATACTCCAATAAAGATGTCAAAAAAAAAATAAAGCACAATAGATGATTTTTACAAACATAAATAAATAAATAAATAAATAGTTCCTGTCCTGCCCCTAGGTTCCTGAGAACCATTTTTTTTTAAGATTCCATATATACACTACCAACTATAAAATAGCTAGCTAGTGGGAAGCAGCCGCATAGCACAGGGAGATCAGCTCGGTGCTTTGTGACCACCTAGAGGGGTGGGAGAGGGAGGGTGGGAGGGAGACTCGAGAGGGAGGGGATATGGGGATATATGGATACGTATAGCTGATTCACTTTGTTACACAGCAGAAACTAACACACCATTGTAAAGCAGTTATACTCCAATAAAGATGTTAATAAATAATAAATAAATAAATAAATACATTACCATATGACCCAGCATTTCCCCTCTTAGGTATCCAAAAGAAATGAAAACGTGTTCACACGTAAACTTGTACCTAGATGTAAATAACATTATTCAGAGTAATCAGAAAGTGAAAATAACCCAAGCGTTCATCAGCTGATGAATGGATAAGCAAAATGTGTTGTATCCACACAATGGAAATCTACTCAGCAATAAAAAGGAGCGAGGTACTGATCAATGCTGTAATGTAGATGAACCTTGAAAACATTACGTGAAGTGAAAGAAGCCAGTCACAAAGGACCGCTTATTTTATTATTCCATTTATATGAAATGTCCAGAATAGGCAAATACATACAGAGAAAGTAGATGAGTGGTTTCCTCGGGCTGAGAATGGCAGCGGGAGGTGAGGTGGGCTTGGGAGTGAGATGGGAGGGATAATGGGTAGTGACTGCTACTGAGTTTCTTTTTGGATGATGAAATATTATAAAATTAAGTTGTGGTGATGGTTTCAAAACTCTGTAAATAGTATTACTAAGAACCATTGAATGGTTCACTTTAAATGCACAGATTGCATGGTATGGACTTCTATCTCAATAAATTATTAAATAATACGTGGAACTACATGACTTTTAGGTTTGTAAGCACTTTGTCTCCTTTTATATGTCATTTAATTTTATCATCTAATTTTCCCCTCTAAAGGCAGTATAGTTTACACAGGAGAAAACTGAGGCACAAAGAATTTGTTATTTTCCCAAGGTCACACAGCTATCTCCTGAGCTCCAGGAAGCAAATGTAAACAGATTTCCCGATTACACACAAGGATGATTAACAATAGGCTGGGGAATCATGGGGAAGGCAAGAAAAGGAAACCAGTTTCAATAAACATATTCAGTTGTGATAATCTGGGATAAAAAATGCAATCCGGTGTGACAGAAGTTTTTATTGCCTTCCTCAGGGGCTTCAGGACTGCTTGCAGTTGATAAAACCGTTCAAGCTACGGATTTGGGGCAAGGGCTTATGCTCAGTTCTTTGCAGTGTGCGTTACCACTGAGGGAGATAGCAGGTGACTTAAGTCTTTAGTACAAATCATCGTAGGGGAAGAGAAACACAAATGACAATGTTAACAACTGCCAAAGCTTCTCTTTGGGAGTTTATTGATATTCCTAAATGATAGGAGTAGAAAATTGATGGAAGAAAAGGCAACAGCCTTTAAGGGTGGATTAATTCGGCATCTTGTTTTTCTGTCAGTCTCATTATAGCACTTGACAAGAAAATAGACGCACTTGATGGCATTTACTCTTTTCAGCCCGGCCATTACTTCAGAAATATTATCACTTTTGATTTTTCAATTTTTGCTGAAATGGTGTTTGATACAGTTTTGTTCTCATTATGGAGTCTCCGTTCCAACTTGCTGAAAAAGATTGCAACCCTAGTGAAGCATGGCAGAAAATTAATTGATGTGTGTGGCTATTTAAAGATCATTCAGGGAGAACATCAAGTGGTATTTTCTAGACTGTCTGACTTTGATCTGAATAGTCTCTTCTTGGAATGACACAGATCTTGTGGATGGCAGCTGGGAGTTAAAACCTGGAAATTTTTGAGGCTTGCATGTATTGGCTCCAACACACTGGGGTCCTCATGGATGGGCCAGTGGGAAGGGGAAGCAGCTGAGAGGAAGGGGGATGGAGGTGAGGGAAACTAGCTTGGCTGTTGAGGATGACTCCAAAAGAGAGTCAGCCTTTCTAATACGCAGTGTCCAAAAAGCATGCTTATCAGACCAGGTCCAGTTACATGGCAGGTAAAGGTCTTCTAATCCTAGAGCTGTAATTCATGAAGCTGGCAGTAGAAGATGTCTGGTATGAGAGCCTGCTGTGGTTTGGGCAGCTTGCCAGGCAGAGAGCCTTAGAGGTTATCCAGCTCTCAGGAACAAGTAATTGGTGAAGTGTCAGGACCCCACCCAAGCAGGCTATGGTTCAGGGTGGGATTTTGTTGCCAATAGAAGATGGCAGTGTTGAACAGGAGGAAACAGAATGAAAGTTGATTGTGTAGACTGTTGCAACATGGGGTGGGGCTTACGTGAGGCAGAGCCCAGGTGGTACACTTGATACGATCTCAGTGACGAGGCTGATTCCAGCCCCAGTGGAAGGAGGTGGGCCAAGGTTGCTGGTAAAATTCATGCCATGATGAGGTATTATGGAGGCCAACTTTTGGTGAGTCCAGGTAGGAGTGTCAGGGAAAGACAGGGGCTGATACCCACCCACAGATGGCGTCAGCAGTCATCACTGTCATGTAACCAGACACATGCAATAAGACCCAGTAGAGTGTAGTGATCATGAGTAGAGACTGTATCACCTAGACTGAGATCTGAGTTTCACCTCTTCTACTTGCTCTTTGTGTGACACTGGGTAAGTTACCTAACGGCTCTGTGCTTCAGTTTCCTCTTGTAAAATGGAGTTAAACCGCTATTTATCTCCTGGGGTTTTGGGGGTAAAATGAGACAGTTCACATCATGTGCACAAAATAGGAGGTCAGTAAATGTTAGCTATCCTTACTGCTACTGTTATTACGTTAGTCCTTCCAATTCTGGTCACTGATTTTGTCACTCAGGCTTTGATCTAGCTAGAAAGATGGAATTTTTTCAATTAAATCAGCTCAACATGGTGCAGTATGATGTAATGCCTTGCTACTCAGTATGGTTGACAAGCCAACAGCATCACCTGAGAGCTTGTTAAAAAGGCAGAATCTCAGGCTCCATACCGGTCCTCATGAATCAGAATCTGCATTTTAATAAGGGCCACCATATAATTCTTATGTACATTAAGACTTGAGAAGATCTGTGACAGGGGAGGCTAGAATATACAGTGGGGAAAAGACAGCCTCTTCAATAAGGTGTTTGGAAAACTGAACAGCTGCATGTAAAATAATAAAACTGAATTACTTTCTCATACCATGCGCAAAAATAAATTCAAAATGGATTAAAGACTTAAATGTAAGACCTGAAACCATAAAACTTCTAGAAGATAATACAGACAGTATGCTCTTTGATGTCGGTCTTAGTAATAGTTTTTTGGCTATGTCTTCTCAGGCAAGGGAAACAAAAACCAAAAATAAACAAATGGGACTACATCAAACTAAAAAAGCTCTTGCACAGTGAAGGAAACTGTCAACAAAATGAAAAGGCCACCTGCTCAATGGGAGAAGATATTTGCAAATGATTTATCAGATAAGGATTAATATCCAAAATATACAAAGAACTCACGTAACTCAACATCAGAAAACAAACAACGTGATTAAGAAAGGGGCAGAGTATCTGAATAGACATTTCTCCAAAGAAGACATACAGATGGCCAACAGGCACATGAAAAGATGCTCAGCATCACTAATCATCAGGGACATGCAAATTAAAACCACAGTGAGACATCACCTCACACCTGTCAGGATGGTTATTATCAATAAGACAACAGATAACAAGTGTTGGTGAGGTGTGGAGGGAAGGGTACCCTCATACATGGTTGGTGGGAATATAAATCTCCAGTAAGGAGATTCCTCAAAAACTTAAAAATAGAACTCCCATCTGATCCAGCAATTCCACTCCTGAGTATTTATCTGAAGAAAATGAAAATGCTAATTTGGAAAGTTGTATGCACCCCTGTGTTAACTGCATCATTACTTATAATAGCCAAGATGGGGAAGCAACCTAAGTGTCCATCGATAGATGAATGGATAAAGAAGATGTGGCACACACACACACACACACACACACACATACTGGAATATTACTCAGCCATAAGAAAGAATGAAATATTGCCATTTGCAACAACATGGATGGACCTAGAGGGTATTATGCTAAGTGAAGTAAGTCAGACAGAGAAAGACAACTACTATATGATTCCAGTTATATATGGAATCTTAAAAAACAAATGAACAAACATAACTAAGCAGAAACAGAGTCACAGATACAAAGAACAAGCAGGTGGTTGCCAGGGGGGGGGGGGGGGGAGGAGGAGAGAAATAGGTGAGGGAGATTAAGAGGTAAAAACTTCCAGTTGCAAAATAAATGTCACGGGAATGAAATGTACAGTGTGAGGAATATGGTCAATAATTACGTAATAGCTTTGTGTGGTGACAGATAGTAACTGGACTTACCGTGGTGATCATTTTGAACTGTATAGAAATACTGAATCACTATGTTGTGTTGTGTACCAGGAACTAACATAGTGTTATAAGGCCGACTATACTTCCAAAAGGAACAAATGAACTCATAGAAAGAGAAATCAGATTTGTGGTGGGGATGGGGGGAGGAGGAGTTGGATGAAGGCAGTCGAAAGATATAAACTTCTAGGTATAAGAGAAATAAGTACTCAGGATGGTAATGTACAGCATGGTAAATATAAGTGACACTCCTGTGCGTTATATGTGAAAGTTGTTACGACAGTTCTCACCCTAAGAAAACATTTCTATTTTTAAAATTCTGTAACTGTATGAGATGATGGACGTTCACTAAACTTACTGTGATCATTATTTCATGATGAATGTAAGTCAGTTCATGGTGCTGTATACCTCCAACTTATACAGTGCCAGGTCTTAATTATACCTCAATAAAACTGGGATAAAAAGACTTGAGAAGACGTGTACAATGGGTTACCTTAAGATTTTGTAACCTGCTGTCACCACTTACTGGCTGTGTAAAGTTGTTCGAGTTACTTAACTGCTCTAACTCCCCATCTATAAAAATAGAATAATTAATATGTGTTATGATTGTGAAGAGTGTAGGAAATAACACATTAGCATACTTAACCGTACTCTAACAAGGTACAGGCAGTACAGTCTCTGATTTCTGGGAAATAATAATGACAAGTAACTTTCAGGGCTTCAGATGCGGTCGGCTGTCGCTAGGCCTTTGACTTTATATGTCCCCCACCATGGTCCTAAAACAGATAACAGTTGAGCTTTAGGAAACTAAATAAACTAATTCCTAATTTTTCCAGCTTCATTGGAGTATAATTGACAAATAAAATTTTACATACTTAAGGTATACAATGTGATGATTTGATACACGTATATATTGTGAAATGATTACCACAATGAAGTTAGTTAACACACCCATGGCCTCACATAGTTAATATATATTCCAAAGTGATTATGAATAGGAGTCGGCAAACTTTTTCTGTAAGGGCCAGATAGTGACTATTTTTGGTTTTGTGGGCCACACGTTCTCTGTTGGGACTACTCCACTCTGCCCTTTTAGTGAAAAAGCAGCTACAGACATAACGTAAATGAATAGGCATGGCTGTGTCCAGGAAAAAAAAATATACAAAATAGGTGGCATGGCATATCAGATCATAAGGAAACAAAAGAAAAAAGTGAGGCAGCTCTTGAAGTTCATTCCAAGCTTTTCGTTCGAGGTCTTTGGAGACCTAGGAAGGAAGCAGAGATGATCATAGCGTTGGCTGTCTCTGTGAGCTGAGAAGTGTGGGGTGAGGAGGAAGATACATCTTTCGGGTGAGATGAGTATTGCTTCTCAGTTACCACCAAGGTTGTGCTTGGGAGTGGATCTCTTCCCGGGCAATGCCCCCTCATTTAGTGTTTGCTCATGCCTGGAGCCTTCCTGGCCCCAGTTCACTCTGCTAAAAACTTGCCAGAGAATCACATCATATTCCCTGGAAACAATCTTTGAACAGCATGGATCATACATGGATGATTTTTCCATGGCCACACACTGCAGATTCCAGGGGCTCCAAATATGAGTCTTTGGTTTAAAGGTGAACTCGGCAAAGGAATGTGTTGTCATAAACTGTGTGTTTCTAGTTGGCAGGCCTGCTGGGCCTCTATGCCTCTGTCCTTTCCTGCTCAAAGTTAAGCAGAGACCTGAGGGCCCTAGAAGGATTGACCCAGCTGTTGAATCAATGTCTTAGGCTTTTGTAAATTTCTGTTAAGAGGTAGACTGCCATTTACCCAGAGAATTCAGGGAGTCGGTAGGGTCTTGGCAACAGGAATCTCTGGGTTGCGATTTTTCTTTCCAGGGGAGTTGACTGAGATTGAGGCAGAGCCTGAGCAAGTGGAAGGACCAGGCTCCAGCTCTTCAGGAAAGGGAGCTGGCAAGGGTTTTGGCCCCAAGCCAAGGTGAAGCAAACCCAGTACTGGAACCGAAGCCCAGGGATAGGGAATGGTGGGTATGCCAGTGGGAGCCGGGGAGCACTGCAGCTCCAGGAGGCTCCTAGTACCACCATCAGGCATGTTCTCATTGAAGACAGGTTGTAAGGCTTCTGTGTCCACTGCAGAGCACGGGAGCATCTAGTAGGGACTGGCTGGCACAAAGTCCCAGGTTTGTATACGTAATGTTGAGTTTTTGTACATTACTGGATGCTACAAGTTACAGTACAGATTTTAAGTCTCATGACTTTCCCTACTCATTCAAAGATTGCTGAGGATGTTGTGTTTGGTAAGAAAAAGGGAAATTCACCTATGTGAGTGGCCAGTGGCCTTTTGTAGCAGTCTGACTGTTCAGAGGGTTTCCAAAAACCTGTTGCATTGTCAAGGCTGGGTGCTGTTGGAATTGTATGTAAGTCGGGCTCCAGCAAGGAGCCTCATCATTTCTTTTGACAGGAAAAATCTGCACCTAGGTATAGAGAATTTTTTAAAATGTATAACATTGTTAACTAAGACACTAAACAGGGGAAAAGAAAACACTAGGGGATCGGGGAAGGAGAAACTACAGGAAGCACCATCCACCTCTGGGGCTAGGGGAGCAAAAAGAAGAGGTTGGAATTCTCGAAGCTTACTTTTACAATTTAGCGGCTCAGAGGAGGGTCTCTGTGGAGTTAAACCCAGATCCCTGCAGATGGCTAGTTCTGATTTTTCTGAGGGGGAGACTCGTGAAGCTGGTTCTACCAGGGTTGGAAAAACTGCACAGTGCATGCAGCTGCTGCCACGGGATGGCCCTGGTGCCGCAGTGGAGAAGAAGTGTTAGTGGAGAAATCCTCACCGGAAGCAGACAGGAAGGAGCAAGTCCCTCCTCCTCCCTCCAGCCCTGCAGTCCCCTCTAGAGCCTCACAGGGCTCCAGCCAGCAAAGCACATCACACAGCAGCCCAGGGAAGGAGTGGGGCGGTTAGGAACGGAGAGAGGATAAATTAATAACCCACAGTGCTTGTCTGCTGGTCTGGGACAAGCGTTGTGGGTTTGCTGGGCCTGTCTGTCCACTGGGATGCGAAATGAGTCAGGAGAACCTTCCCAGCATCTGTATCCTACTCCTTCACCAGCGCCTGTGCAGCGATCCACAGAGAATCCCATGCTGCGTGCTCAGGGAGCTGCGGATTGAGTGACAGACAAGACGAAATTAGGACGTGGAAGCAACCCAAGTGTCCATCGACAGATGAATGGATAAAGAAGATGTGGCACATATATACAGTGGAATATTACTCAGCCATGAAAAGACATGAAACTGAGTTATTTGTAGTGAGGTGGATGGACCTAGAGTCTGTCATACAGAGTGAAGTAAGTAAGAAAGAGAAAAACAAATACCGTATACTAACACGTACATATGGAATCTAAAAAAATATATGGTTCTGATGAACCTAGGGGCAGGACAGGAATAAAGACGCAGATGTAGAGAATGGACTTGAGGACACAGGGAGGGGGAACAGTAAGCTGGGACGAAGCGAGAGAGTGGCATGGACATATATACACTACCAAATGTAAAATAGCTAGCTAGTGGGAAGCAGCCGCATAGCACAGGGAGATCAGCTCGGTGCTTTGTGACCACCTAGAGGGGTGAGATAGGGAGGGTGGGAGGGAGGGAGACGCAAGAGGGAGGGGATATGGGGATATATGTATACATATAGCTGATTCACTTTTTTGTACAGCAGAAACTGACACACCATTGTAAAGCAACTTTACTCCAATAAAGATAAAGAAAAAAAAAGATGAAATTACGGCTCTGGAATTCTTTCTTCTTGGTGATGGGAATGAATGCAAGGACAGAATTTTCTACCTTTATCTTGTTTTCCAGAAAAGTAAAAGTCATGCAACTTTAGCCCACACACGACCTGGTAGGAAATGACTACACGGCAAGCTTCAGTGTAGCCAGAGGAAATGTTTGATTATGTGACAAGAAAATAAGAGGCAATGATTTCTGCTGGGGAGTCATTTAGAATAACACATGTGTTAGAATGTGTTCTACCTCTTTCAGTAATTCAGGGCAGTCATTGAGAACTCCATTTCATACACTAGTGCTCAGTTAGAGGAACCATTCTGAGATAACCATGAGGTTATTGGCAGCCCATACTTGCAAGTAATACATTGAAAGAGAGAAAATGTGCTTAGAGGACAGAGCTGAGTTGGAGCCAATTGGAAATGGTAAGAGCTAGAGAATGTAAGACTATTGACGATAGACTGAGAGTTGTGTAGAGCTTTTAAATTATCTCTGTTACAAAGATGAGACCATTCTAAATTGCTATGTAAATAAGCAAAGGACACAGAAGTAGAGTAATGAATCATAGACCCCAGCGCTGAGAAAAGAGGAGGACTAAGATAGCACTGGCTAAGGTGCTTTTTGAGGAACAATTAGAGTTGATGCCAGATGTACCGTGTGTATTGTTTATTTTTAGTGTGTATGTGTTTGCAATTAACTGTCTTATAAATCAGACATTGTTAATTGCGTGGTCCATTGTTCTTGACCTCATCCTTTGTTTTTCAGCACATCTAGCTTATTCTTCGAAAAGTGATTCTACAAGTTCAGAAAAACGACTCTCAATCCCAGACACTCCGTGTGGAATAAGTTCAGATTCATTTTTTCTCCTACTGTGTTGTAATTTCAGCTTCTCTTAATATACGCTGACTGCCTCACTTCTAGTTGGCTCTGCATCATGATTTTCCTGATATCTCATTGCTGGTGATCACTCCTGGCTTTATTACCTAACTGACCCTTTTCAGACAGTAGCCCTCCTTGATTGTCCCCTCTGACCTGTGACAAGAGGTAAGGAGTACATGCGCATCCCAGTGGATCCCTGCCCCAACAGAGGTCAGAGGAGTAGCATCAGACATTTCTTAAATCATCCCTCTGTAATCTCAAAATAAGCTCCATGCCTCGTGCTGTCACTCATGACAGTTGCAGCTAAGTTCTAATGCCCTGAATGATTAAACCAAGTAATAATTGCCCCCTACAGAACAGTATCTAAATTACGTATATTCAGTATCCATCTGCCATATATCACACTGCATTGCATCAGTGATACGTGTGGTTGCAGGCAAAATTGGGGGAGAAGCAAAAGCCTCTAATTCCTTAAATGTTAGGAAATTCCTATTCACCTATGTCCCTTTGTTCTGCTAAAGCTTGGGAGCATTTTTTCAGAACCACACGAAAAGACTCTCACTGAAGCTGTTAAGAGTATAAATGATGTCAGAAATGGAGACTACAATGTCCAAGGGAAGCAACAATATACTGGCCAGTGTAGTAATCGCAAGATTGGTGTGTAGTGTGAGGTGTCATTCCTGAAATGAAAAACAAAAGGTTATGTGCCATCAGTTGGTTGGCTGGACTGTTAGGATTGCCTGAAAAGGTTAGGAATTACTGTTTTAGATCATGTCCGTGGGGAAAAATGAAAACTATAGAAGGGTAGACAGAGTAGAGACATAAACATTTTTTATTTGGTGACATGGTGTTGCAAAGAAAAACTGTTGGACAGAAGTAGGGGGAGTAAAGAGTCCAAAAGAGCATAATTTTCTCTGCATATTTGCCTGTTTCTTGACAATGTTAGCTGATAGGTAGCAATGGGAACTTAAGGCAGAGTGGATTTCCAAAGTATGCTGGGTGCACAGAGAGCTCCTTTATAACACATCATGACAGGCTGCTTGAAGTCTTGAGGTCAGCACCACTCAGGATTTTGAGAGGATGTGAACCCATATTAGAAATACAGGTACATATCATTCAAAAAACAGGGAACCAAGTTAGGTTTTCTTTTCTTTATGGAGGGACACAGATAAAATTATGAAGATTTTGTCAGTTTTAGCTACATTGTATACCCCAGGTAAGACGAGGTTAAGTCTCACTTACTTGTTTTATGGAGAGACGGCATGCCTTGCCCTTCAAATCTTAGGATGAATTGTTCAATTCAATGACTCACTGACTAAAAAATAATATTAATGTTGACTGTGTGCTTAGGCTTATGCTAGAGAAGGTCATACTCTCTGTCCAAGAAGAAGTTTTCCCCTATAAGTTGTCAGGCTGTAATTGTATTTTACATTTTGTAGTTGATGAGACACATGTGAAGTTGAGTCCATTGCTCAAGACCTTTGCAATTCTTAGTTCATGTTTTCCTACGTGGATGAAACGTTTGAGCATCATATGTAACCAATACTTTGACTTTATGGGATGAGTGTATTTGGCTTGGAAGTGAATACAAGTTGCCTGGTGGGAAATATATCTAGATATTGGATCACACTACCCCAAACAGGGATCTGCTGATTTCATTTTGTTGCCCACATGGGTCAGTTAGTTGTGGCTGCCTACAGGGGCTAGTTGAGAAAAATTATTAGGGCTCTGTTTGATTTGTGGTGTCTCTCACATGTTGATGGGGGTGGGGGAGCCCGCGGATACCATGTATTTGTCATCTCCATCTTAAGGAAGTCATTTTTTTTGAATTTTATTTTATTCTTTTATACAGCAGGTTCTTATTAGTCATCCATTTTATACACATCAGTGTATACATGTCAATCCCAATCACCAAATTCATCACACCACCATCCCCCCCCCCCCCCCCCCCCCCGCCTTAAGGAAGTCATTTTAACTGGACAGTTTGATAGAAGTCTGGCTGCCGTGGGGTTATATTAGATTAACTTGCTAAGTCTTCTTCCAACTACCCTACTGCGTTGTTCTCTGGATATTTGGGGGCATGAAGGAACCATCAATATTTTGAACATGAAAATTTATATACTGTTCATTGAACAATCCTACTTAGTGCTGTCATGGCCCAATCATTTTTAACCTTGTTGCAAAGGAGATGATCAAAAGTTAATGAGCAAAATATTTGGAAGGAACCAAGAAATGTGTTGCTCTAGGAAAAAGTTTGTACGTGAAAGTGAGAACTCAAACCACAAAGTGCTTCATGGGGATTTGGTATTTTCAGAGCTTAGTGTTCATTAAGACCCATGGTTCACTGAAAGAAATTTTAAATCCCAGCACATGATTGAATACTGTCTAATATTCTGATCTGTGTGACAATCTAATACGTTTATGAAAATGCGAAGGAGCATCTAGCAAAAGCCATGGCAGAGGTGTTTCCTCCTAGGAGGCCTGCCTCAGCAATGATCTCTCTCCATGGAGCTTCTTTCCTTAATGGAATGCATGTCCTGATGAAATTGAGCCACTATCCAGCCTTGTCTTTCCTTGAGAAAGGAGAATCTTTTTCTAGTGGAAGGAAAGAGATTGATCCTGTTTATGTCTGTCTTTCCAACATGTCTGTTGTATGTCAGAAAAGCATCCAGCCTAGGAAATAGGATGAAGTTAAAAGTCCTTTTTTAAAACCTTAGTGAGAACACACTTTGGCACAGTAAACCCTATTGTTCCTCCCCACATTTATTTACTGCAAAGGAACTCTGATCTTGAAGTATTAGGAAATGTGTGTAAGACCAGAAGTCCTCTGGAAATGAGACAGTAAAGATTCCCAGCTGAAATCTTCATGCCAGAAGGAAGCAGGCCCCAAAGGCAGTGTTTTCTTGAATGCAGGGACATTTTCCTGGTGAAGGGGATTAGATGATAACTTATGGCCAGCATGTACTAATTCTAACTCACTGGAAGAAAGTGTAGTAGTAGTCTCTATAGTTCTGAACAATAAATTATACAGGAGAAAAAGGCATTTTTAAACAGCAGTTTTGTTGTTTTCAGGTACTCTAACTGTCCATAAAATAGGCCTGATTGGGGGTCTGCTTAATGAATGGTTAACTTGAATGTACTTAATCGCATTTGAAGACAGCCGACTCACATGGCCTGGTGCTTTATGCCTGCCCTTGTGGACCTTTTTGTCAGAGGCTGGGGTGGCAGTACAATGGTCTGTTTATCACAGTAATGGCTGTTGGTGGACAAATACTCCAGTTCCTTTGTGCTCAGCTGCCACACCTGTGAGATGTACTCTGTAGGGCACTCCTGGAGTTCTCTAGAGGGATTTTGCTTGGGTTGCCCAAGAGGAAACGTGATCCATAGTGTTTTATTACATACTTTCCCTTCCCTGCCTCATTTCCTCATTCTCTTACCAAGGTTTCCTGGGGTCACCTCCTACAATACCACTCATACTTGAATCTCTGTTGCAGAGTCGGCTTCTAGAGGGACCCAAACAAAAGACACATATCGATAAAAAATACATTGCAGGAGACTGAGAAGGAGATCGAGGAATACAGTTTGGGATGAAAGACCTGGGGGTATTATTTTACTGTAAACTTACGAGTCTTTGTGATGTGGGAGAGGAAATTATTCCCATCTCAGATTCCAAAAATGGAAAACTAGTGTCCAGATCAAGCGAGGTTTTACAATTACTATCGTGCAAGCTGTATGTGTGAGTAAGACGAGGCCCCTCGCTGTAAGAATAGCATCACTGAGTGAGATTAAAAGATATGGTCACCATGTCACCTGAGAAAGGGTTAAGGGAATTGGAGACATTCATCCTGTAAAAGAAAAGAAAGAAAACGTGAGACATCAGAGCTGCCCTATAATTGTAAAGGAAGAGGAAGCAGGCTTATTTTGAATTGTTCAGCCAAAGAAGGACTGATCAGGGGCTCCAGAGAAAGGAATTTAACACTCATGGTATAGTTGGAATGAGACAAACATGACTTGGAATCTCACATAGATAATTTACTATGTAAACTTTCTGGGCTTGGATTTTCCCATTTGGAAAAAGGAACAGTAGTACTACCTCCTGGGGCTGAACATATAGAATACAGAATCTCATCCCCCTTCCCAAACTGTATAATGACTGAAGATTGTAAACAATGTCCTTGGTAACCTTGTGAAGGAAAAACTCTGACACTCTGCATTTAAATAGAGCTTAAATCTGTAGTATTTATTGCATATCAGATTCTTTTGATCAAGAGACTCCATTCCTGGCTCCAGATTGCCTCACTTTAAGAAGGTGGGTATACTGAAAGCATCCATATATTCACATTAGGAAATGCGATCATTTCATGCCATCTTTATTGCCCATGTGGCCACATGGATGCTGCACCATCTTCGCTTCAGAGTTAAGGCTCTTTGTGTGATCTTCCCTGTTTGCCAGATCATTTTAGCTTAGACTCTGGAGAAGGGAACAACGGAAACCGTTTTTAGTCACTCCTCACCAGTGTCCCCATCTCAGGTAATAGTAACTCCACTCACTGTTCCCTCCATTCGGAAGGCTCTTGAACATACCTCATTGAATGAAGTAGAAGCAGTGGTGAGTGCAAAGGCCCTGGGACAACAGTGCATGTGGCTACTTACAAGAAGAGGCCAGTATGACTGGAGTGAAGCGAGCTACAGGGAGAGAAGTGGGACATGGAGTGGGGAGGATGCTGGAGGCCAGAACAAATGTCATGTCCACAGAGAGGCCTTGCCAACCCTTATCTAAAATGGTGACCCCCCCCAACCTCTGCCACTTGCTAACTCTCTTACCCCTTTTTCTTTACTTCTTGGCACTTAACACTGTCTGGCATGTTCTATGTTTATTATTTGCTTAGATGTTTCTTCACACCTGGATATAAGTTCCATGAGAATAGATACTTTTACTCCTTTTATCATTTATATATTCCCTAAACCTGGAACAGTGGCAAGCCATGGTAAGCCATTAACAAATATTTATAAAGCATAAACTGTATGTTGATCCTGAAGGTCTATCAGGGTCTTGAGAATGGTAAGCTTTTGCTGTATGACAAACCCATCCCAAATCTTAGTGACTTAGGACAGCCACCATCTGCCAAGCCATTCCTCTGATCTGGGTCAGGCTCAACAAATCTCCTGGGCCTTTGTCATAGGTGTGTCTGCCATGTCTGACTGTTTGGAGATGGGGACACGTGGGAAGAGAACTGGGTTCAGTGTTGGTCTTCATCCTGCAGGTTTCTGCTTGTGTTAGGTTTCTATCCCATTGGCCAAGATTCTGAGAACCAGCCCAGGTTCTAGTGATAGAGAACCCCAAGATGGGTAGAGTTACAAAGACACCTTTATTGTAAGAATGTAGTGATGGGGAGGGGAAGATTTGTGGCCATTTTTGCATCCTACCCCAGCTCTTTGTTGTTCCTTGTCTAATTGGTTGATCTCTCTTTTATTGAGCCACATGACTATTCCTAGACAGTGAATTATCTTCTCCATCTGAGTATTATCTAGTGAAAACTTTTTATACTATTCTCTGGAAGGTCATATCTCTCCATAAAACCGCTAGACATCACCAATCGCTCTGATATATAATTTTTTTTACCTGGCCTTTTTTGTAGATTAATTTTGAAACATGTAAGGTATTTTAAATCCAGATAGCTGTTGCATCTAGGTGACGCTGACATGTGTTTTTCTTCATCATTTTCATGAGTGGAATGAACTAAGGCTATTTCTGTCTACTGCAGAAACGTTTTATCATTGTGGCATTTTTAAGTCAACATCTGGTGTTCATGCTGTACAGTTCAGTCACTCTGTTTTTCTTTTTAATAGGTTTTTCCCTTGCCATTTGGAAAGTCTTTTTCATTGCATTGTTGGCCTACTCTTTTTTTTTTTTTTCCTGTGGTACACATTTACAGGAGCATTTTCCTCACATACCTACATACTAAAACTCACACAGTAGAACATACTAAAATACACACAGAAGCAAACTTTTCTGTAGCGTGTGTCATTTGTGTTCCTCACCATTTCATGCAAGTTGACAGCAACCATATTTATTGGTCTGAGGGTTCTCTCTGGCTTCCAGGGTCTTATTTGCCCACCTGTAGCAGACCATAAAAAGTGTCATGGAATTACTCCCCACCCCTAGCCCTCAACCAATGACGGAAGGGAATTGATGTATAAACCCCTCACCTCTTTCACCCCTGGGTTAAGTGTGATTATCCTGAGTTGCCCATCCCTGCTTTTACCATAGGGCTCAAGGTCCAGTGTTTTACACGGTAAACGTACTCATTCGTGTACTCTTTATTGGCTGCCTTCCTTCCCCACTCATTTCTGTTTCCCTCCCCAGTAAACTACCTGCCCACAAATCCTTATCTCAGGTTCTGCTTCTGGGGGGAGCCCAAACTGAAACATATGCACATATCTTCTAATTTTTATAGTAATGTTTCCGTAGTCCTAAATATTCCTTTACTTACTATAACATCACATTTTCTTTCCGATAACTCCTGGGAACCCAAATCTCCAAAGGACAAGATTCTTTCAGATAAATTGCTGCTTCTCTGACACTTGCCTCCGAGCATGTGAGTGGGGCGGGGCGGGGGGCGGCACGGAGGGTAGGTGTGTTTTTGTGAGCTTGTGTGTATGTGTTCAAGGGGATAAGAATGGGCGAATATGTCTGTGTGTGTGTATGTGTGTGTGTTTGCATGTGTCATGGGCCAGTAATATGGTGAGGGGGAAATGATGGGAAGTCCTATTTTAAAAGGATTTGAAATTTTAAAATTATATATTGTATTCACTGTTGCTGTTAACAATTCAAGAGTGGAAGGGTGATGTGATTACTTTTAATGCTTTTAACTTGCTTGGTGCGTGGACGATTAGTAGTGAAAAGGAAAGCACAGTAACAGGAGATCTTGTTTGTTTTTTCTTTTTAAATAAGAATCACTATTCTTACTTACTTTATTTATTTATTTGGCTGAACTGCACGGCATGTGGGGATCTTGGTTCCCCGACCAGGGATCAAACCTGTGCCCCCTGAAGTGGAAGCACAGAGTCCTAACCACTGGACCACCAGGGAAGTAACTTGTTTGTATTATTAAATTATAAGTTGAAACATCTGTAGCAACAGGGTTGAGGTTTTCCCTGGAATGACTAAGTGTTGTCAGTGCAGCTAGGTAAGGACAGAGAAAATTACTTTGTTCTCTGTGCTTCCCTGTAAGGAGGTTGGATTATGGCCTCAAGTCTGCTCAGACAGTTGTTTTTGGAGTATGTGTATATGGGGGGGGCGGGGGTAGGGTAGGGAGAGGGAAGGTATGTGTGCATCACAAAGAGAAGTCATCTTGCTCTCATGTTCAAATGCTTGTTTCATTCCCTACTACTCCCCTCAGCCCCCAAATCTAATGATGGTTTACTTCACGTATTGCTGTTTTCCCCTAGTGTTTAGGCAAGAATGAATTGCTCTCATCTTAGAGGCAACTACAGAGGACTGGAAGACATACAGAATAGAGAAATATTAGCAGAATATGACCATACAGGTCATTGCATACACTAGAATATCATCGCCCCAAACTGTATGATTGATAGTAATTATATAAATTATCTTTTTGACAGTTGGTTATATTTAGAGTTTTAAATATCAATATCAGAATTGTTGTCAATGCATGCTATTTTTTGAATGGTTTCAATTTAAGAATAAGACCAAAGATCAATGGAAGAGAAGCCTAGAATAAATTATCATCTGTTGATTCAGATCATGGTCCCGGGAAATACCCAAGCTCTTCATTCATCCCTTAGATGGAGTTTCTGTTTGTGCATCATTCTTTTTAATGGACAGTGGTGCCACATCTGATTGATTGGTGAAACTCAGAGGTGGGAAACTAAGATGAGGTCATTGGGATGGAGGGAGATTACCTAGCATTGGGCAAATCCTGGGAGAAGCAAATTCTGCCAAGGCCTTACCAGCAGGCCTCAAGGCCATGCAGCCAGCCAGCTGGTCCAGAGAGGCCTGTCTTGGATTTACAGTGCTGTGGATTAGCAGCTGAAATTTCAAGCTAATAACATGGCATTTGTGTGCCAGCAGCTGTTGAAACTTTATAGGTTCCATCTAATTTCTGTCGCTTTAACTAGAAGGTGACTGGAGAGGAAGTGGCAGAAATGATTCCAACATGAATTGTGACCTTTGCACTTGTTCTTGCCAGTGGGTTATGTGGCTCATACATCTATTGTGGCCTAAATTCAAAACATATCCAGTGTCAATGCTGGATGTTTGATTAAAATCACTAATATTACAAGAACTGTCAGAAAACGGAAATCTTATTATGGCTGTCTGTCTAACTATAGATGTCTATTTGAAGAGATAGCATGGGTAAAAGTATGCTATAAATGAATATGAATCCAGAGTTAAAATAAAACACAAATAACAAAGCCTTGCGCCTCATATCTTGGCAAGCTTCTGAGAAGAGGCTCCAGTATCCCTTGTGGCTTATTCGGTGGTGACTAATTTTAGCTTATTAGAACGGTGAAATTAACTTTTTTTTACAAACTTTTTCTGACAGTTCCTAAATCCCTCACGTACTAAATGTTTTTTTCCCATTATCTAACTGCCCGAGGAGGCAAAAGCCGACATAAGTCAGTTCTATCACCATCTGTGCTCTAGAGGCTTCCTTAGTCCTTACTCTTGTCTTCTCTTGGATGTGTCAGTCCTTACTAAAAAAGAGATCACACGGTGTCCAGAATGCCTTCTGGCAGCTCCAGGGAAGATGAGAAATGCTCTTATTTTGAAGCCTACAAATTCTTTTCTATATCTTTATTTGATGCTAGTGTTAAATACAGAAATGGTCTCATTGTGAACTCAATTAACGAGTGGGCTTGAGAACCCTTAATAAAGTGGTGTGGTAGATGCTATTGGTGCCAGGACCGTATTTTCTGCAAACACTCACGTGCCAGAGGCCTCTCACACCAGCGGCTGTATCTCTCTACTTGAGGACTTTGGTTGCAGGAGCAGACTTGATCAGTGATAGGAGTAGACCAATAGTACCAAGAGTTAATGCTCCACAAATGGTGGATAGGGAGTGAATTGATACATATCCATGGTGTGCCTAGAAGTCTCCAGCAGTTCTTTCTTGTGCCCAGTTGTCCACAGTGCATGCTGTAGTTGCTTCTTTTCCTCCCCTGCCTTATCTCCCCACTTACCTTCCAGTGCTTCCTGGGCTCACCTCCCTACTAAACTATCTTCAAATCCTTGGCTCAGGGTCTACTTCTGGGGAAGTCAAACGCTAAGACGCTGACTAGAAACAGACATGGACAGTCAATATAATTTCCTACCGGATATTAAAATGCGCCCATGGAGGTAGTTCCAGTATTCCCAGGTCTTAGTATTCAGGTAGGACCCATATGCATAGCAATTGACTGATAGACTGGGACAGGATACAGAAAGCCAGCAGGTCCCCGACACTAGTCCACATCTCTACAATTTAAATCAATGTCCTTTTCTCTGAGTTTATGTCTTTTATAAAATGATAGTCACAATAGATGGCATTTTTTCTTTTTCTTTCCTTTTTAAAAATAAAATTACTCAACGAATGATAGGTTGGCAACTATGTAATATACCCAGAAACGAGCAATTTTCCTTTTTTAAAATTGAATCTTGTCTGTAAAAATCTGAAAGTCTTAGAACACAATTGTCATGGAAGATGCAAGGACACAGAAAGTGTATAGATATTTCCATGATTGCTGGCTACGTATTTGTGAGAAAATCCATTAAGCCCTTCTGAGTAAAGCAAGGGTGACAGTGACCTCAGAGGCTTCTCGTAGGGTCTAATAACCTTTGATTTCTCTGGCCGCAAGGCCTTTCAGACTGTAAAACTTGAGATTTTCTCTTTGGTGGCCTTTCGTCTTTCCTGTTCACATCTTTATGCTTCTCCAAGGCCTGTCTTAAACCCCATTCAGCTGCTTTTTCTGATAAACATATGCATTCTGGATATGAGCATCAGCATCTCTTAATCATCCTTTAATCTGTGATATTGGGGGAAGGGGGTATTTATTTGATGTGGAATAATTATGACATTTTCAAACTGTGTATCAGAGTCATTTGGTAGAGACAGGCTGAGTTGGTCAAGAGCTAAGTGGGACATGGGGCCCAAGGAGAGCTAGCACTCAGAAGTTGGTTCCAGAAGAAATGCCGACTTGAGGCAGAGAAAATCTGAGCAGAAGCCTATTGCTCTGGGAAATAAGGAGGCAGACGATGCGGCTTCAGGAGAGGCCCCAAACTGAGGTGCTCGGAGGCTTGAACACTTTTCCTCACGTAGTAAGCTGAGCTTCAGAAATCTAAAGCAAGGAGGCAAAAGAAATATATCTATAGACTTGTAAGCAAACAGGTAGCACAGCACCCTGGGAGTCTACCCGAGCACTTAAACCATTGCCTCCAATGTGGGAGGAGGAAAATGCTACCTGGGACCTGCTTGCTCTCCCAGAAAGGAAGAGAAACGGGTGTCCAGATGGAGACCTGGCCTCAGGCTATTGGCCCAAAGAGGGGAGAAAAAGGAGAGCACTTGTCAACGTTAGTAGAAAGGGGCACAGGATGGTGGCTTAAAGGTCAACTTTGAGTCAGTGAATGTGTCAGACACTTGACGTCTTTCACCTTTTCTTCTTCTCTGTTGTTGGTATTTCTATGAGTCCTTCAAACTTCTGTCCTTTCATCTTTTTCTAAAATTATTTTTTAAAGTAATACATTTTAATTATTAAAAATTTGAATATGGGTAAGCAAAAACAAGTAAACAAATCACCAATAACCCCATTTTTTTAGTTAATGATTTTTCCTCTTTCTTTCCCTTTGATATATACATATGCTTTTTTGGGTTTTAAAACAGTGGTATCATAAGATATATACATCTATTTATTTATTACGTATGTGCCCTGATTTGTTTCACTTGATTTTATGTTGTGAGCATTTCCCTAAATCATTAGTTTTCAGAAACATAATTTTTTTTTTAATGGCAAAATACCATTTCACTCAGCCGATTTCTGTTATGTGTCTGGCACTTTGCTAGATGCTGAGGTTACAGATGTAAACAGGACAGAGCCAATATCAGCTTTCTTGAGGATTATGTCATTAGGACTCCATCTCATAAATATTATTGGAATAAGAGGTTGTTCCCAGTGATGTCTCATTGACCATGTCTTCGTGCTTGAAGTAAGCGTTGTTTGTGGTTTATATTTCTTTATATAAACACTACTGAGCACAGAGGGGTACATCGGAAATGTTCCCGGTTTTGTCCTGGCCTGTCCTCCTTTAAATCCTTTGCAAACTGGAATAACCCAAAGAGAGGTCATGCTAACTTCCTGATGTTGACTAAAAAAATATTCGCAGCCTAAAAGTTGAGAGTTATGTTTTATTCGGGGGACATACTGAGGACTTCATGCCCGGGAGGCAGCATCTCAAGTAACCCCAAGAAAACTGCTCCGAGGAGGTGAGGGGGGAGCTAGGATATATAGGAGTTTTGCAACAAAGGGCAGGTAGTCTGAACGTCAAAAGATTATTGTTAGATTATTGTTAAAGAAAACCAGATATCTCAAGTTAAGGAATTTAGCACTTTTCTTTGTATGGGAAGATGCAAGACTCTGGGCTCACTGAAACCATGCCTTTGATATGCGCCTCAGCTATCTGGGGCCAGTATCCTGTGTTTTCATAACCTGAGTTCCCTCAGGGCTCACCGTAGGGAGTGGCTGCAGTCCGATGGCTGCTAGATGGCAGGTATTCTTTGTTTCCTTCCTGAGTTCCCTTGGGGCTCCTCAAATCACCATAAACTGGTGGCTGCAATCGCTGATGACTGTGACATCCTTTGTTTACTGATATGGCAGGAAATATTCCACTTCTCACTGATGACAACAACGGTGTGGAAAGACCCAGCCTAGAGGAATAACTGAGGTCTTCTCTAATTTTTTTTATAATTTCCATTGGAGTATAGTTGATCTACGATGTTGTGCTAGTTTCTGCTGCATACACCCGTACATCCACTCTTTTCTAGACTCTCTTCCCACCTAGGTCACCCCAGAGCATTGGGAAGAGTTCCCTGTGCTATATACAGCAGGTCCCTATGAGCTATCCATTACGCAGACAGTAGTGTGCATACGTCAATTGCGATCTCCCAATTTATCCCTCCCCTCTCCCCCGCCGCAACCACAAGTTTGCTCTTTACGTCTGTGACTCCACCTCTGTTCCGTAAATAAGTTCATTTGTACCATTCCTTCAGATGCCACATATAAGCAATATCATATTTGTCCTTCCCTGTCTGACTTACTTCACTCAGCATGGCAGTCTCTCTCAACTAATCTTAAAACTGTGTTGGGAATACCACTCGTCCTTCCAAGACTATTGTTTAAAAGCAAGGACCCTTTTGACATGAGCCTTCCTCACCTCATAAGGTGGCGTATAGGTTTGAGGTGGGGAGTCCTTACACGTGCCCTTCACATCTCTATGGTTGTGTAGATAAATTTATTAAAATTTGTTGGCTTGATAACATTTTTTCTATAGTAGCAAAAGGCTTCTCAGACAAGTCCAAGAACAGAGCATTATCAGCACTCCAGAAGCCTCCGTGGCTCCCACTTCCAGACGCTAATTCCCCTACCCAGGTAACCACTATCTGACTCTTAACAGCATAGATTTTATCTTTTTCAAGCTTTATAGAGTTTGTTCTCTTTTGTGTCTGGATTATTTTGCCCAAAATTATATTTGTGAGGTTCATCCATATTTTTGAGCACATTTCTGTGGGTCTTTTTCCATTCTCATTGCTGTGTTTATTCCATTGTAAATAACATACCACGTTTTTTTTCTATTCTACTGTTGGTGAACATTTAGGTTTTTCTTTAGTTTTGAGTTTCTTAAGAATAATGCTGCAATACACTATTTACAATAGCCAGGACATGGAAGCAACCTAAATGTCCATCAACAGATGAATGGACAAAGAAGAGGTGGCACATATATACAATGGAATATATTACTCAGCCATTAAAAGGAACGGAATTGAGTTATTTGTAGTGAGGAGGATGGACTTAGAATCTGTCCTACAGAGTGAAGTCAGTCAGAAAGAGAAAAACAAATACCGTATGCTAACACATATATGGAATTTTAAAAAGCGGTACTGATGAACCTAGGGGCAGAGCAAGAATGAAGACGCAGAGGTAGAGAACAGACTTGAGGGCCCGGGGTGGGGTGGGGGAGGGGAAGGGAAGCTGGGACGAAGTGAGAGAGTAACGTTGACATATATACACTACCAAATGTAAAATAGATAGCTAGTGGCAAGCAGCCGCATAGCACAGGGAGATCAGCTCGGTGCTTTGTGACCACCTGGAGTGGTGGGATAGGGAGGGTGGGAGGGAGGCTCAAGAGGGGGAGGGGATATGGGGATTATATGTATACATATAGCTGATTCACTCTGTTGTACAGTAAAAACTAACACAACATACTAAAGCAATTATACTCCAATAAAGATGTGGAAAAAAAAAAAAAGAATGGAAGAAGGAGAATTTGACCTGAGGTTTTAATGTGGCCATTATATGTTTAATTATCATTTGCCTGAGCTTGGACTTTATTATGTTCAGATTTTTTTCAACATGCTCTACATTTTTTTTAATTAGTAGAATTCTACACTTTGTTCAGGCTTGTTCCTGACTGGATTGTAAGCAGAAAGAAGTGTTCATATGATCATACTCTTGTCTTTAGAGAAGAAAACTGAGGCATAGAGAAAAGAAGTGCTTCAACCAAGGTCCCACAGTTAGCAGTGCTTGGAATTTAATCTAGGGCCCCTCCCACTCCAACATTCTTCCGTTTCATTGACTGTAAATTTGGATAGACAAGCCTTTTAATTTATTTTACCTTGAGTTTCTCATAATCTTTTTTTCTAAAAGGGCAGTGCAAAAAGGAGAGAGGAAATCCTCTGCTCCTGTCACTAAGGAAAAGGAGGATGGAAGGCACCCAGTAGCCCTGGCTGTTTTTTTCTGTGTCCTGTGTGTGGAATTGCAAAACTAAGCCTTTGTGTTGCATTGAAGCCAGCCACCATTACATAGACATACATATGTCTGGGGATAAAAACTCATGATTGATGCAAAATCTGCAAGAGCAATTATTCCTTCATTGTAATCCATTAGGCATTTCCCTACCATTGCCCTTCAGGTTCCTTTTTGTCTTTCTTATTCTTGCTACAGATAGTGTCCAGCACTGAGAAATGGGGGAAAATGAAGAGGGGAGATACAGGAAGTGCCCAGGAGGAAGGGAAAAGAAACCCCAGCAAATGACTTCAATGTATAGAAACCCTGTTGGTATCTTGGGCTAGAAATAAATTCATTGTCTTCGACTCACAGTAGCTGCCTGTCATTTTTTGGTAATCTCACCTCCTCACTGGAACAAAAAAATTGTTCCTACACTCCTATCCACCTTCCTAGGAATCTTGTTTTCCTTCACCAACCTATTTCCTGTAATTGAAAGAAAAGGATAGGAAGTCTCTTTGTTTTATAGTCAAGCAGTTTGGATTTACTTTACATAGGGGAACATTTTAATTTTCTAGCTAAAACTCTAATACAGTATCTAATAAAGATTAGATGCAGAAAATATCTGTTAGGTAGATTGATGGAATTTGGCGATGAGTTTAGTAGTCGTTTTTTGAGTATCTACCACTGGTCAGGCTTTGTGGAAGGGGAGAGAGTCCCTGTGATTAAAGAACTTACTGTACTTAATGGAAGAGAAATACACGTAAAGAACAAAAATAGTGCCACCTTATAGATGTCATTAAGAGATAGGAACAAATCTCAGTGGAATCATTAAAGGGAGAATGACAAATTCCCTAGGGGAGTCAGGAAAGGCTTGAAGAAGTATTAGTGCTTGAGCTGAATTTTAAAGGATAACTAGGACTCAGGATCATATATGAAAAAAAAGCTTTCAGGCTGTGTAAAGACTTGGACATTACAGGAATTTGGTGTATTTGCTGGGCATTTAGAAGTTCAGTGCGGCAGGAGCATTGAGGGAAGTGGCAGGAGATGGTATGTGGTGGAGCTGGAGTTTGAAAAATCTTGTACATCATGCGGGCGAATTTGGATTTTACTCTGTGGCCACCACAGGCTTTCGCCCTGAGAAGCAGTGTGATCAGTGGTTTTTCTTTTGAAGAAGGGAAATCTAGAGATGATAGGTATGATGGTCTTGACAGAGAAACTAGTTGGAGAGCTGTGTCAATAGCCCCAGTGATGTGATGAGGATTCTCAGTGGGAATGGAGATAGGGAACCAAAGACAGATTAACAGGAGAAAAAACAATTTAATTTGTATCCACTGAGGTCTCATAGAAATGGCACCCCCAAAGTGACCAAAGAAGGCTGTTTATATATCATTTTTAGACAAAGAAACAATTGTTTGTGAATATTTAACAAAACAAAGGGGCTTGTGCTTGGGGTAGCAGACCAATGAAGAATTAACAAAGCTTGTTTATACAGCTCTCTTAGCCTTGAATTCCCCACTTGTGGTCCTGAGGATGCTTTCTATCCCCCTGCTATAAGGAGGATATCTTCACATGGGAGATTTATTTCCCGCTTTCAAGGGGAAAGATCGGGGTCAGAGTGTTGTTGTTTTAATCATTTCCCCTGACTGGCTGTTTCTTAGAAAACTTTAATTCAAAATAATCCATCTGCTACTGAGGCATATTTTGGGGGCAGCCTGCCCTGAGCCCCAACCGTGGTATGTCATTAATTTGAGAACGCAAAAAAAGAAAAAAAAAAAAGAATGCTGCAATAAAAATGCTTGTAGAAGTCCTTTGACATACAATATACATGCTTTTCTGTTGAGTATACACTAGGAGCAGAATTATTGAGTCATGAGGACTGCATATATTAAGCTTTGGTAGATACCATTTTTTCAAGCAGTTCTACTATAGTACTGTTTTACCAACTTACAGTCTCACAAGCAGGGCATGAGAGTTCTAGTTGCTCCATGTCCTTGCCAACGCTGGATACTGAGCATATAGCTTTTGTTTATAGTGTTTATAGGAAATAATCAAGATTCAAAATTTGGGACAGTATGTTCAGAGAACTTTAGATCATCTTTTTATTAGTAATGTTTAATCAGAGGACACAAAACTAGATACTTTCTTAATATTCCATTCTTATTAAAGATGCAAAGAAGTTATTTCAAAAATCAATAGTGTTTATATGAGTTTGTCTTTTTTCCTTTCCTCTGAAAAGAATTCAGACACAAATATTAGTTTTCCCAATATTCACTTCACAAATAGCTAATAGTAACAACTAACCAGCTGCTATCCCTCTTTACTCTTTGGAAAATGGTTCACCTAAGCTTTGCTAAAAAAGCACAATGACCAAAGACAATTGAGAAATGAACATTAACATCTCTATCATTTATCTTTGCCCTGATAAATCTGTGACAGAAAATCACCAATTGCATTAAGCTAGGTTCCAAAGCTACTTTTTTTCCTGCTATGAAATCTTTTCCTTTTTGACTGAAGTTCCTGAAGAGATTTAAAAGACCCAGTCTCTAGACCTAGCTAGAAATCCCTACCTAGGAGCTGGTTAGAAATACAGAATCTGTGCTCTAGCCAGAGCTGCGCCTGAATCTGCATTTTAATAAGAGCCTCAGGGGATTCATGTACATAACAAAGTCTGAGAAGCAGGGCTGACATTCCATTTACTACTTTTTTTTACTTTGGTAAAAGGAAGCAAAACAAAACAAAACCGCAAAAACAATAAGACTCAGTCCTCACAGGTCTTTGCCTAAAATAGATCCAAGCATCAGTCAAACCTTTTCTATAAAGGGCCAGATCCCAAATATTTGAGGCTTTCTGGGCCACACGGTCTGTGCCACAACTACTCAACTTTCTAGAGTGAAAAAAGCCATGGGTAATATGTAAACAAATGGGCGTGACTGTGTTCCAATAAAACTTTATTTATGGGCACAATTTGAACTTCATATATTTCTCAAGTTTCATGAAATATTCTTAATTTTTTTTCCTGTGATTTAACCAGGTAAGAATCATTCTTAGCTCATGGGATGTACAAAAGCAGACAGTGTGCTGGATTTGCCCTGCCTGTCATAGTTTGCCAACTCCTACTTCAGGGCTTGAATTGCTGATAAGGCATGTGAGGACAGAGACCACGTCCTGGTCTCGCTCTTGGTTCTTTAACCCTGACACAGAGCCTACACTCACAAATGTTGGTGGAATGAAATACTATTGCCATTTTAAAATTATTCAGCATAGCAGGAATCCCAAGTTGAGACTTAGAGGGCTTGATTTCTTTTATTCAGCATATAGGTATCATATGCCTACTCTGTGTTCTGCATTGTGCAAAAACAAAAAAAATGTTTACTGGAAGTGATGTCAGCTACTCTGGAGAAAAACTCATTAACTTGTCATTCATCTTACACCACAAATGTCCTACATTCAGGACACTGGGTATTAGTATAGTAAATGCATGTGTCTATGAATAGCCACAGTTCTTATCTGTCAGGCATTTTAATGACAATATGAGAAGCATAACTTAACAGTGAAATGGGAGGTATATTTTTCCCCTTTCCCATGGGCAGCCATAGTACAGCTAACATTTCTTTACATAATGCATAATAAATTATGCATAAATGCAGAATTATAAACAAGTCAGATAGTCTGCAGCGTGAATTGATGTAGTACATGCTGGTAACATTTGAGTTTTCTTTTATCATTCTCATTCTTAAAGTAAATAGTCATCAAACAAACATTTTAGACATTCACAAAAGAATAAAGAAGAAAATAACCAGTAAAATTATCACTAAGGTTACCAGTGTTGACATTTAATTTCATCTTCCCCCTCTTCAGCATCTCTCTCTACAGTCAGGATACAAGAGAACTGCAAACTTTGGAGCCCAGTCTAATGGAATTATATCCTCTTCTTGTTGTTTAATAACTGGCAATTACTTAATATCTCCATGCCACAGTATTCTCATCAGCAAGTGTATTAATATTCTACTGTGTGTGTGGATGTGTGTGTATACACACACATTTTCTTATTTGTTCATCCTTCTATAGACATTTAGATTGTTCGCATGTCTTGGCTATTATAAATAATGCTGCAATGAACATGGGGTGCAGATATCTCTTCAATATCCTGTTTTCATTTTCTTTGGATGTATACCCAGAAGTGTATTGCTGGATCATATGATAGTTCTATTTTTAATTTTTTGAGGAACCGCCGTACTGTTTTCCATAGTGGCTGTAGCAGTTTGAATTCCCAACAGTGTACAAGGGTTCCCTTTTCTCCACATTATCACCAGAACTCTCTTGTCTTTGATAACAGCCATTCCAGCAGGTCTGAGGTGATATCTCATTATGGTTTTGGTTTGTATTTCCCTAATGATTAGTGACATTGAGCACGCTTTCACATACCTGTTGGCCATTTGTATATCTCCTTTGGAAAAAATGTCTATTCAGGCAGGTCTTTGCTAATTTTTAAATCAGATTATTTGTTTTTTGGTGTTTTTTTTTTGTTTTTTTTTGCTATTGAGTTGTATGAGTTCCTTAAATATTTTGGATATTAACCCCTTATCAGAGATATGATTTGCGAATATTTTCTCCCATTCGCTTTGTTTCCTTTTCATTTTGTTGATCACTTATTTTGCTGTGCAGAAACTTTTTAGTTTAATGTAGCCCTACTTTGCTGATATTTGCTTCTGATGCTTGTGCTTTGGTATCATATCAAAAAATCATTACCAAGACCAATGTCAAGGAAATGCTTCCCTATTTTTTTTCAAGGAGTTTTACAGTTTTAAGTCTTACATTTAAGTCTTTAGTCCATTTTGAGTTAATTTTGCATGTGTTGTAAGACAGGGGTCCAGTTTCTTTAGCATGTGAATATCCAGTTCTCACAGTGCAATTTGTTGAAGAGAATATCTTTTCCCATGAACTATTCTTGACTTCCTTGTCAAATATTAGTTGACCACATACACATAGCTTTATTAGGGGGCTCTCAAGTCTGTTCCATTTGTCTTTGTGTTTGTTTTCATGCCAGTGCCATACTGTTTTGATTACTTAGCTTTGTAATCAATAATAATTCAAAACCAGGAAGTGTGATGCCTCTATATTTGTTCATTCCCATCACTGCTTGGTCAATTTGGGGTCTTTAGTAGTTCCATATGGATTATAGGACTATGTTTTTCCACTTCTGTAAAAAATGCTATTGGAATATTGATGGGGGTTGCATTGAATTGATAGATGGGCTTGGGTAGTATGGACATTTTAACAATATTAATTCTTCTGATGCATGAACATGGTGTATCTTCCCAGTTATTTGTGTCTTCATTTTTTTTTACCAGTATTTACCATTTCAGTGTACAGATATTTCACCTTGGTTAAAGTATTCCTAAATATTTTTGATGTTATTATAAATGGGATTGTTTATTTTTTTTCAGCTAGTTTGTTGTTAGTGTATAGAAATGCAACTCATTTTTATATGTTGATTTTGTACCCTGCAACTTTACTGAATTCATTTATTGGTTCTAATAGATTTTTGTCGAGTCATTAGGATTTTCTATATATAAAATATGTCATCTGCAAACAGAGACAATGTAAGTTCTTCCTTTCTGGTTTTGATACTTTTTATTTATTTTTCTTGCCTGATAGCTCTGGCTAGGACTTTGAGTACTATGCTGATTTGGAGAAGTGAGAGTAGGCACTCTAGTCTTAAATTTTTTCAAACTTTGACCATTGAGTAAGATGGTAGCTGGGAGCTTGTCATGTATTGCCTTTATTATGTTGAATTACATTTCTTCTAAACCCGTCTTGTTGAGTTTTTATCATGAATGGATTTTGTCAAATGCTTTTTCTATATCTATTGAGATGATCATATGTAATATATCTTTCATTCTATTAATGTGGTTTATCACATTTATTGATTTGCATATGTTGAACCATCCTTGTGTCCCAGGGATGAATCCCACCTGATCGTGGTGTACCATCCTTTTAATACACTGTTGACTTCAGTTTACTAATATTCTGTTGGGAATTTTTGCATCTATATTTATTAGGGATATTGGCCTATAATTTTCTTAACTTGTATCTATCTTTAATATCAGTGTAATGCTGGCATTGTAAAATGAGTTTGGAGCTGTTCTCTACTTTTCAATTTTTTAAAAGTGTTTGAGAAGAATTGGTGTTAATTCTTCTTTAAATATTTGGTAGAATTCATCTGTGAAACGATTTCATTTTGTGCTTTTCTTTGTTGGGAGATTTTTGATTACTGACTCAATCTCCTTGTTCATTATTGGTCTATTCAGATTATCTATATCTTCATGATTCAGTCTTGACAGGTTGTATGTTTCTAGGAATTTATACATTTCTTCTAGGTTGTTCAGTTCGTTGGCATAAAACTGTTCATAGTAGTCTCTTAGGACCCTTTGTATTTCTGTGGTATCAATTGTAATATCTCCTCTTTCATTTATAGTTTTATTTACTTGAGGTCTCTCTTTTTTTTCTTGATTAACCTAGCCAAAGATCTGTCAATTTTGTTTACCTTTTCAAAGAACCAGCTCTTAGGTTTGTTAATTTTTTAATTGTTTTTCTAGTCTCTATTTCATTTATTTCTGCTCTAATCTTTTTAATATTTATTTATTTGGTTGTGCTGGGTCTTAGTTGTGGCAGGCGGGCTCCTTAGTTGCAGCATGTGGGCTCCTTAGTTGTGGCATGTGAACTCTTAGTTGCAGTATGCATGTGGGATCTAGTTCCCTGACTACGGATGGAACCTGGGCCCCCTGCATTGGGAGTGTGGAGTCTTAACCACTGCACCACCAGGGAAGTCCCTATTTCTGCTGTAATCTTTGTTATTTCCTTCTTCTACCAACTTTTCGCTTAGTTTTATTTTTTAGTTCCTTTAGGTGTAGCGTTAGGTTCTTTATTTGAGATATTTTTTTTCTTAATTTGTGCATTTATAGCTATAAATTATGTTGCTTTTGTTGCATCCCGTATGTGTTGGTATGTTGTGTTTACATTTTTGTTTGTCTCGAGATATGTTTTTGATTTCCCTTTTGATTTCTGCTTTGTCCCACTAGTTGTATAGGTTGACCTGTTTAACTTCCAATTATTTGTGAATTTTCCAGTTTTCTTTCTGTTATTGATTTTTAGTTTTATACCATCATGATAGGAAAAGATACTTGATATAATTTATCTGTTTTTGAATTTGTTGTGACTTGATTTGTGCCCTGTCATATGATCCATCCTTGAAAATGTTGCATGTGCACTTGAGAAGAATGTGTATATTCCTGCTGTTGGATGGAGTGTTCTGTATATGTCTATTAGGTTTATTTGGTCTATAGTTTCATGCAGTTCCACTGTTTCCTTATTGATTCTCTATCTGGATGAACTGTCCATTGTTGAGAGTGGGGTATTAAAATCTCCAACTATTATTGTATTGCTGTTTATTTCTCCTTTTAGTTCTGTTAGTATTTGCTTTATATATCCACTGTATATGTGTAAATATATATTGATATATTTCCACAAACTTTTAACACATATTCCCTTTTCACTGCTTGTTAAGTTTTTCTTTTATTAAAAAAATACTACATTCTCATATTTTAGGGTTCATTTTTAAATGAATTCTTCCATTATATGGATCCATACATTGATTCATGATCTGTTTATTTAAAGAAAATTCATAGAATGCCTATTGTGAGCTGGACACACTGTTTTAATTGTTGGAGTTTTATAATGTGTTAAACATAGGGCATGTTCTCTTTTCTGAAATCATTCTTTTATCAAAAAATTAGTTACTTATTAGTATATTCTTCCATTTCATTTTGTTCATAACAAAATGCATATTGTGATTACTTAAATTTATAGATTAATCTGAAGCAATTGACCTATTTTCATATTTTACTCATTAAAGGTGGATCATAGTACCTATCTCCATTTATGCAAATAATCTTTTCTGGCTCTCCAGAGTACATATACCCGAGGTTATCTGAGGTATAAGTGTATTTTGTTGCTTTTATCATATAGCTATTACTTTTTGATAAATAAAACATTTTATGTTTTCTATATCTTTTCTGCATTTTGTGACTTTTCAATGGATTATCTTGAGTTTTATAAGGAAAAGTTTCTCTCTTTTTCCCTAAGTGATATAATTATTATTACTGTTTCCTGTTTTACTGCACTGTCCAGCACTTCCAGATCACTGACAAAAGTAAGAATATGATTTTAAAAAGACACTTTTATTTAGGAAGTAATGGGGTGATTTTTGTGTTCATCGTTTAGGTAAAAGGAAAAACATTAAACTACTTCTGTGAGGTCACATTCTTCTCATTTTTACTTAACAAAAAATATCTCTGAAATAGATACTGAATTTTATTAAATGCTTCTGACATATATAGTGTTTCTTCTTTGACTCTTTGGTGTGATATATATTTAATACTTGTCTTAAGTCATAGTGCATTCTAGTGATAACTCTACTTGTCGTATTGTATAAGGTTCGAAGCTGTTATTAAAATTTTTGCTAGTACGTAATGTGGAATTTTTATAATTTTCACAGGTAGGATTGGGCTTTAATTCTCTTTTGTGTTGCCTTTTTCAGGTTTAAGTAGGAGAGTTGTTTTACTTTATAAGATGAATTGGGTAGCTCTCTATTTTTTTCTGTCTTTTGGAATAGCTTATATATCCTGGGAATTATCTATTTTGGGATATTTTAAAGAATAGATAAAATTGTAAGGTAGTGCATCTTACAATCAAGGGGATGTTAGAATTGAGTAAATAATGTATTGTTTTGTTGTCATTTATAGAAGAGAAACCTGAGGCAGAGAGATACTAAATAACTCACAACTACTAGTTGGTAGAATAAAGATTTGAAACCAGGTGGTCTGGCACCAGAGTTTTGGCTCACACCCAGTGCCCCAGACTGCTGTAAGCTCTGTACAAGCTCCATGACTGACTGTATCGCTTACTGTTAGCTTCCCATGCTGACTGGATCCTGGCACATTTGGCTGCTCTAAGCTTTATTACTTATATTAGCATAACTTCTTGGATTTTCTGCACCTCATATCATTGATACCTGTGTGCTGCGCCCATTTACTCTGCTCCTCCAGACTCTTGAAGTCCAGGGTCAAGCCTCAGGCCTGCCCTACTCCCACTCCCTGCAACTAACCACCCCCCCCCCCCCACCAACCCCAGCTTATCCTCAGCCTTATCTTGGCTTCCTGTGTCTGACTTCTGCTTCCCCTGTATAATTCCTTTGTTGTCTCAGTGTTCTAGATACCAATAGTGATACCAAGAAGGATTTGTAACAATGGGATTCCTAGAAAACTGCCTCCAAGGGGATTCTGACTAGCATACCACTCTGTTAGTATCATATGAGTATAGAATACAGAGATAGATTCAAGTGTTCACATATTTGTCCTCTTATATGCAAGCATGATAGTGCTACAGCTTTATATGTAGTCATTTGATGTAAACTCCCTCTCTGCAAATCCTAAGATATCCTTAAAATATTAAACCAATAATTTTCCCCGGGGGTGGGGGCCAGGTGCAGGGACCTTCCCTTGTATGCCCTAGCTTCCCTTGTACTTGCCATAGATTCCTACATGTAGTGGGTGCTCGGTGCATTTTTAACTGAATTTATTACCTTGCAATGCATTTGGGTCCAAGAAATTACATTATATCCCCCCTGCATTTATTTTTCAACATTTGTGAAGTGTCATTTCCTGCCTAGGTGGGAAACTTTTCTATAAACAGAGCACTTGCTTTCTGATCGGGGCCTGCTCTATACAATAAGAGGGAGAGAGTTTTCTCAGTGTGGCCTCAAGGGCAGCTCTCTGGATAAGGACGATGACTCATCCTCCCAGGGTCTCCCTGCTGAAACGCTGCAAATAAATATATTCTGCAGAGGACGCAGAATACTGTGGTGCGGATAAGAGAAAGCTCAGCACTGTTGGACAGGGAGGCTCAGCAGTCACAAAGCTGTCAGCCGCAGCTGAGAAACCCCTTCGAAAGGGAGAATCAGAGGATCAAGTAGTGCCCCTGGGTGTTTTGGCACTTTAAAAACAGTGCAAACATATTTGCTTAAAACCCTAAGAATATGCTTAATTGCAGAGCCTGGAAGGTAACATTGAAATGCAGAGATAATAAGAAAATGTCAGGGCTAGAAAGCTAAGGATCTTGGTAAAACATATCAACAGTGCTAAACCAAAATTGGTGTTTGGCTATATTTATGCAAATAGCTTAGTTTCTGATAATGCTTGTAATTACACAACAATTATTGGGAAATACGAGAAAACAGATTTGTCTGTCAACCTAGATGGTAAACTCCTTGTTGAACATTTTCTCCAGGGGATGAGTACATAAGGGATAATGCGTCATGAAAGCTATATCCCTTCAACACACCTTTATTGACTTGCTAATATGTGTCATGCCAGGGGTGTTGGTAGGATGGGGGATGGGTATATGGTTGAGAAGGACCTGAGAGAACCCACAATGGATTAGAGAGCAGCTTTGTAAGCACTGGATGACATAAGAACACATGAGAGACCCTTCCTTTGGGGGAGGGGGATGACAGTGATCGGGGAAAAGCTGGATACTGAGTTGGATTTGGAAGAATAGGTTAGAGTTTTCTGGGTGAAGAAAGGTGGAATTAATATGGCTTATTCCATATAAAGTGAGCATCGTCTGCAAGGGAACAAAGTGTGAGACACCATGTTACCTTCGGAGAACTATATGTAAAATTGTTCAGTATAGCTGCAGCTTGAGGGGAGAAATGGCAAGGCTGAAGTGGAGAAAAGGCAGATCATGAATGGCCATGTGTTAGGTTGGGTTCCCCCAGAAACAGACCCTGAGATAAGGACTTGAGGGTCAGCGGTTAATTTGGGAGGTCATCGCAGGCAGCACTGGTAGAGGAGAAGGAAATGAGAGCAGGTTACTGCTACGGGCAATTGGGGCTCAGTCCACTGGGGATCTCTGGAGTGACTCCATCTCTGAGTTGTCCTGTCTGAGGGGCAGGAGCTGGGATATATGTCCAGCCAGCTCTCATCTATTATTGGGTGAGGGCTGCTCCCAGGAGAGTTAACTCCCTGGCTCTTTGGGCTTTCTCCTGAGACTGAAGAAAGCTCTCAGGAAGACACTTACAGGTGCTCGTGGTAACAAGCTGTTGGCATGTACAAGAAAGGTGCATTTCAAGGGGATAAGAATGGGACACATGGCATCTACTATTGGCCATGTATGCCATGCTAAGGATTTAGGCTTTTAGCCTAAGGAAAAGGCGGGGGAGCTACTGAATTATTTTCATCTGGGGAGTGGTAATATGATGAGATTGGCATTTTAGAAAATTTTTTCCTGGTATCAATAATAAGAATGGACTAGAGTGGCACAACAGTGGTAGAAATAGACCGGATGTTTTGCAGACACTTGGAGGAGGAACCATGAGGGCCTGAATATTTTAACAATGGACTCTTCAAAAAAAAGAAATAAGATTCCTCATTTGTAGAGTTTGCTGATTCCCATGGTATAAATACTCCCATAATAGCTAGTTTCAAGCTATTAATGTGATGTTACTGACTACTGAGCTGGGAGGAGATGGGCGTAGTCGGCTCTCACTCCAGCACACCATGGACCTGAACTGAAGCAGTGGTGGTAGTATGAAGAATAAGGAAAGTATCTGTAGAAAAATTGAGTAGAATAGTAACTGATAGAGGGGATAAGATGTACTGAGGCAAAAGGAATGACACTCAGATATTTGCCTTCTGTATCTAATTAGGTGATGGCGCCCTTCACTGAGATAGGGAATTTAGAATAATGATAATATTGATGAAGTAGTGCTTCATCAAATAGAATGCTTACTATGTGCCAGGCACTACTTTAAGCCCTTTACACATATTATTTCATTTTCATACTAACAGTAATCTTATGAGGAAGTTATCATTATTATACCTATTTTACAGATGAGGAAATGGAGTTGCAGAGGTTAATTCATTTGCCCAAGCTTATTATGTGGCTCATTCAGGATTTCAAACCCAAGCAGCTCAGCACAGAGTCCATGTTCACACTGACACACTAGCAGATTGAAGAGAAGAGGGAGAGTTTGATTTTTGACGTAGTGCGATGGAGTGTCTATGGGAGATGCAGCTGGAGAGGGTTACCAGGGAATTGGCCATGTGAGTCTGAAGCACACTGCTGGATTTGGGATGAAAATAATGTATTTGTGGGTCTTCAGTGTATAGGTAGTTGAAGCCAGGGGAGATGATGAGATGACCCAAGGTAAATGCATAGAATGAGATGATAAGGGATATTTAGGGCAGGGCTTATAGAAAAGAACATTTATGGATGTGATGAGGAAGAGAGTCTTGCAAAAGAAAGGGAAAAGGGCAATCAGAGGCAGGATAAAAACAAGGGAGTACTGTGACAAAAACGGGAAGCATTTAAGAAGAAGGAAGTAGACAATTAAGTGTTACAGAACATTTAAGGAGAAAACCCTCTAAAAAGTGTCTTTTGGATCCAGAAGCTAAGAGGTAATTCCCGAAGAAGGGGCAGTGGGAAAAGCAGGAGGTGATGGCTGAGGATGAGTTGAGAAGTTTGGCTGGTGTGAACTCCTCTAGCTGGAAGTGTTTTTGAGAAGGGTCAACAGTGAATGGTTCTCAACGCTGGCTGCACATCGGAATCACTGAGGAGTTTTTAAAAATATTTATCTCCTTCCCAGAAATTACGATTGATATATCTAGGTGTGTCCTGGGCATCAGGAACTTTAAACGATTTCCAAGGTAACTGTAATATGCAACCAGGTTTAGGACCACTGGGCTAGAGGGAGACAGAGAGTCAGAGAGGTGATACTTGATGCGGGGAGGTCCTTGTGGAAACACTGCAAAGGCGTTTTCCAGTAGGGATGAGGAAGTTAAATGAGTGTCTCCCTGAGGCTAGGGTGCCAAATACAGGCTGTTTGACTGAACCCTTATTAAGTTCATGGTTATCCAAAGACCTTAAGAGGACTCCCTTAAGGAAGTGGCTAATTGGTCATAGGTGTGTAGCTGGAACACTGTGGAGGGTTAAAGAAGAGTGCAAGCGGGGGTGAGGGGGAGAAACCAGGTCATTTCACCTCCCAAAGTTTTTGGGTGCTGACTCCTGTTTTAATCCTCCTGTGGGACCTGTTCTCTGTGGGTGCTAGTTGATCTGAACGCTGAATGTTGGGCCTATGGCTGTCCTTGGCATTCCCAACCTTCCTAGTTGTCCAGTCTTGCCTGGCTGCTTGGAAACCAGTCCATGTGACTGTTCTGACCTTCACTATTTCTTTTTATTCAAACTCCAAGTGCCTAAGTGGTTTTGATCCTTGGACATGCCAAGGTAATTCTATCCAGGCATATTTCTTTTGTTTTTAAATACATATTTTATTTTAGAATTGTTTTAGGCTTACCGAAAAAAAATGTGACATATACATAATTCCCATGTACTTCACACCTAATCTCCACTCCTAACATCTTACATTTGTGTGGCATATTTGTCACAGTTAATGAACCAATATTTGTACATTATTAGTCACTAAAGTCTATATTTTTTCAGATTTCCTCAATGTTCTTTTTCTGTTCCAGGTTCCTTTCAGGATACTACATTATATTTAGTCATCATATTTCCTTAGGTCCCTCTTAGTTGTGACAGTTTCTCAGAATTTCCTTGTTTTTGATGACCTTGACAATTTGGGGGAGTACTCATCAAAAATTTTGTAGAATGTCCCTTGAGTGGGGTTTAGCTGATGTTTTTCTTATGATTAAATTGTGGTTATGCGTTTCTGGAAGGAAGATCACAGGTAAAGTGCCGTTCTCATCACATCACGTCAAGGATGCGTGCTATCAACATGACTTACTACTGATGAAGTTGACCTTAATCACCTGACTACAGTAGTCCTTGACAGGTTTCTCCACTATAAAGTCACTTTTTCTTTTTAGTACTGTATTCTTTGGAATGAAGTCGCGTAGGTAATTTTTTTCTTTGCTTTTATTTTTTCTCTCTTCTTTTACTTTTGTATTTTGAAAATTCAAACATATAAAAAATATACAGAATAATATAGTGAATCCTTACATACTCAGCACAAAACTTCAATACATATCATGCTCATTCTTGTTTTATCTATATGGGTGTTTTCAAATTTTAGCATGCATCAGAATCACTTGGAGGCCTTGTTAAAACACAGATTTCTGGACTTCACCTTAGAGTTTCGATTCAGTAAGTCTGGATTGGTGCCCAGAGAATTTGCATCTCTAACAAGTTTCCAGATGCTGCTGTTGGTCTGGGGAGCCACACTTTGAGGACCACTGACCTATTAGCTCTCCCACTTCTACTTCATTATGTTGAAAGTAAATTATTTTGAAAGCAAAATAAATCTCAGGTATCATATTATTTTATCTTTAAATACTCAGTGTGTAACCCTAAATATAAGGAGTTTAAAAAACATGTTTATGGGGCTTCCCTGGTGGCGCAGTGGTTGAGAGTCCGCCTGCCGATGCAGGGGACACGGGTTCGTGCCCCGATCCGGTAGGATCCCACATGCCGTGGAGCGGCTGGGCCCGTAAGCCATGGCCACTGGGCGTGCGCGTCCAGAGCCTGTGCTCCGCAACGGGAGAGGCCACAACAGTGAGAGGGCCGCGTACCGCAAAAAAAAAAAAAACAAAAAAAACCCACACATATTTATGATGCCATTTTCTTATCAAGATATTAATTATTCTAATATCATTGAATACCTAGTTAGTGCTCAAATTTGCCTGACTGTTTCGTAAATACTTTTACAATTGGTCATTCAATCCAAATAAGCTCTACACGTTGTATTTGATAGATATGCCTCTAAATTCTTTTTTACTTTCATTGTAGGGGGTCTACAAACTATGATCCATATCTTGTGTTTGTAAATAAAGTTTTATCGGGATACAACCATACTCATTCATTTAAGATTGTTCATGGCTGTTTTCCAACTACAACAGTGGAGTTGAGTGGTTGCATTGTGGGCTATAAGGCCTGCAAAGTAAAAAGTATTTCCTATTTGTTCCTTTACAGAAAATGTTCGCTAAGCACTTGCCCCTATGCTCTTCCTTCTCCTGTTTTTTCTTTGAACATATTTGCTGAAGAAACCATGTCATTTTTCCTACAGGGTTTCTCATATTCTAGATTTTGATGATTGCATTCCCCCCATTGTTATTTATTATGTTTCTCTGTCCCCTGTATTTCTTATAAACCGATACACAGACCAAAAGGCTTGAACAGATTCAGGTTCGATACTTCGGCAAGATTTGATTAGTGGGTTCAAGTGTTATCAATCAGATCCATGTATTTTCAAGTTCATAATCAGATTTTCACCTAATGATTTTAATAGCTGTTAATCATCATTGCGTAGATTCATTATTTCATTAGGCATTACAAAATGATTATATGGGAATTTTAGCATTCCTTTTAACTTACTAGCTAAAACTATTTTATAAATGAGAACTTTTCCTCATCAACTATTTGGTTACTTTGATGTATAGTTTGGTGAAAGAAAGCCTGGTTGAATGATTGATTCTGTCCCTTTAGTTGCCACTTTCAGAATAATGAGTAGATTCACTAATACTTCCAAAGATAACCATTGGATTTTTTTAAACTATCATATGAATGCCTGAATTGTTTTTAACAGCTTTATTGAAATTTAATTTACATACCATATAATTAACTTTTTTTAAATGTACAATTCAATGGTTTTTAGTATATTTACACAGATGTGCCACCAGCACTACAATCTAATTTCCATCATCTGAAAAAGAAACCTTATGAATGCATGGAATTTTTAGAACATATTTGATGCGTTTCAGTCCATTTTAATATTCTTCTGAGACTCAAATTTTCTTATTTTTGGTCGATGGGAGCCCTTTTGAGATTGGTTCCTATACCAGGTGATTATGAAAGTAAAATGAGAGAATAATTTTCAAGATTATGATACTTAAGGGCTGCTACATAGCTATTATAGTGTTTATCAACATTGGATGCATATTGTAATCACCTGAAGAACTTTAAGGCATCTTGACGTTCAGTCCCTTCCCTATATTAATTACAGCAGAATCTCTGCAGGTGGTACTCATGCGGCAACACTTTTTAAAAACCCCTAGATGGATTCCAATGTGCAGCCAAGTTTAGGAACCACAGAACTTGGAGGATGTGGGTTGTTTCCTTCCTCCCTCCCCTTTTCCGTGCTCTCATCTCAGGCAACTATATTATATAGTTTATTTGCCCTGTCACTCAAGCTAGCTACTTTAGTCATTTGACTGTTCCTTACCTAGCACTCTTTAAATCCAAAGGATTTTTTTGAAGAGAAATGGCTGGCTCAGATCTGTATTATACAAAAGTACTTCTGGCAACAATATGGAAGAGATATCGATGAAGCAAGTGAAAACTACTCAGTGTGTAAGCACTTCCCCAGGACTCATAGTAACAACCTTTACATTCCTTAGCGTGGTATTCTAGGTTACTCGTGATCCAGTCTTAACCTCTGTTGCCAGCCTTATCACATACTCTTAATTCTTGTACCCTGCAGTATAGCCATGTTAATATACATTTTCTCTACTACATTGCCCCAGAAAAGGTGGCCCACCATGGACCTGTAGCATTGGAATCCCCTGGGAGCTTGTTAGAGATGCAGGATTTCAGGCCCCACCCACAGGCCTAACTTACTCCCAGTCTGCCTTTCAGTAAGATTCTCCAGTTGATTCATAGGCACATTAAAGTGTAAGAACTTTACTCTAACTCTTTCCAGCCTTTTATGCTCCTCCTTTTGCCTTGATCTTTCTATGCATGTCAACTCTTCCCTTTTCTCTTTTGATTTATCCTTCAAGCCTTTGTTCAAATGTTTTTGTCCTGAATTCTTTACTGATTTTCCCAACTTTGAATATGAGGACCCTTTCCTTCTTCACAGCTTTGGTGCTGTGTTTGGCATACCACTCTCGTAAAACTCTAATTTCATTTTCTTTTTAGTGGCTCCGGTACATGAGAAACTAAGGACCCTTTCCTTCTTCACAGCTTTGATGCTGTTTTTGGCATACCACTCTCATAAAACTCTAATTTCATTTTCTTTTTAGTGACCTGGGTGCATGAGAAACTACTACAGTTAAAGCTCTTGAGTGCAATAACCATGCCTCATTCATTTCTGTATCCACCCAGCACTTTACTTTGTAGATATTAGAATTTCTATTTAAAAGACAAAAAGTAGAATACGTAAATGAATAAGCTTGGTTAGAGGGTGCCAGCATGTGCTCTCCTTTGTCCTTTTCAGCAGAAGTCACTGATATCTTCATCTGGCAAATTTAGCCTTATTTATTTTCATATCCAGTCTTGACCAAGGCATACAGCTTATATTAACATCACACCCACCATATATTCATGTCTGGAATTACCGTTGACATGAACTCAGCCTGGTGTGAGCTCTGAGCCCTGTGTGCCTGCCAATATGTTCCCTTCTCCCTATTCCCACCCCCTCCTAATCTCACTGTGTGTGCTTAGCATGTAAAATTAAATTCATCTCTATGCTTGGTTTGAAATCTCATTTTCCTTCTGTCTTATGGTTTAACCAGGCACCAGAGTCAGTTCACCCTACCTGGATACAGATGTTGCCTATGATCACCAACACAGCTATTTGGACACTGCAGTTTACACTGCTAGTCACTGCAGTCCGCAAACACATATGCATGCACAACATGGCTAGATTGTTTCCTTTGAACCCAGTTCTTCAATTATCCTGCTTTTTCCACATGGCTCCTGGTTGAGCTTGTTATAGAGAAATGCAATCCTTGAGACTAACTTGGAGGTCAGTGACATGGGGACTGCAGACTGGCCAATTGTGGCTTGACCGGGTGCTAGGAGAGTTGGTCCATTTTGGCAGGAAAGAGACAGTAGTATTTTTATCAAGAGCCTTAGGGCTTTGCTGAGGTAGCTGTACTAAATTGCACTATTCTGGTATTTCTCCCTATGCTTGCTTCAACGCTATGGCTTTTTACACCTACTCAAAGTATATGTCGATTCATATCTCATTAATTTCTCCAACTAAGTTCTCTAGGGCCACAGGTATTAGCACTATCAGTATACCTCCTACTTGATTGTTCTCCTTTATCTGTGAATTATCCCAAAACTAAGGGGGCTTACCTAGCTTCTAGGGACAGGGACTCAGTCCTTTTCTACATGCTAGAGGGAGGGAGAAATTGTATCTCTACTATTGCTACTGCTTTTTGCTATTATATAGTATGATATGGTATTGTATGAAAAATTATCCTCTGATATCCCATGAGTGTTTGTTTCCCCTCAGGTAGTATATCCACTGGTCCAGGTTCCCGCAGAGGCTATAGTGGTGTTTGTTCCAGACTTGGTCTCCAAAGCAACAGCTCTTTAGGTTCATACTCATATGCTTATCTCTTCTCTCCAAATATCACCACTACTAGGGTCTGAAGGAGCTTCCATCATAAGCCATATGCTGATATATTTTTTGTTAACAACACATTTATGGATCTAGCTATGCCTATTTTCTTGGACTAGATTTACTTTCTGTTTTCCTCTTCATGTAGATAATAAATTCTAGCCCCTAAATTTGACTTATGACCATTCCCCAACACCAGTTTTTGTTCTTGACTCACCAGTTTTGGTCCTTATTTTACTATTATACTCAGTATTGGGATATGATCACATTTGCATATTTCTGGATTCATGTGAAAAATTGTTTTAGGAATGGGTGGTGGATTTGCATGCTTATTAAATAATTGGAAATGGCTAAAATATTGAGAAACTAAATACGAGGTGGCCAGTCATGTGAGTGTGTCATGAAGGAAGGGTTATAATGAATCCAGTTCTGTATGTATGGGTTCTAAATAAATGAAAATGTATTTCAGTTTTCCTCAGACACCTATTTTTCCCCTTCATAATTCACGTGATATCCAACAGAAAAGTAGGTCACAATTTTATCTTAGAAAATTTCATATTCATTTTAGAATATATTAGCCTCATTAGTAACAATCTGAATTTCAGCAATCCATCTGGGGGATGACAGTCAAACCATACACTCTGGGGGTGTGGAGAGGAGAAGACTTTTCCTTGAAGCCTGAACTTGCAAAACCAAGGAAGTCAAATGCCTGTCTAGCCCTATGCAACTTTGGGTTGAAATTACTTGAGATCCCATTACAGAGTTATTTTGTTCAAAATTTAGCTAAACGTGTGTGAAATATTATAAATGATCTTCAAGGATAGCATCTTCTCAAATCTGGTCTCAGGAGACTGTTTCAAATATTTGCGGGGGAGAAGGATGTCACCTCTCTGTTGAGATATGCATGCAGCATACATATTATATGCACATCTCTGAGGTTCCAGAGAAGTTCCTTGCTTTTATAGTTTTTAAACTTGATGATTGCTTTCAGACTGAAACTCTTCCACATAGAAGAGTTGGTGTTACTGCTGCTCTTAGAAACCTCATCTAATCTGAGATTTTGTTGAAAAACAGAACCCCACACCCACCATCCAATTCTCTGGGAGAAAAGCGTGTTCTGCCCAGTGTTGCCCTGATTACAGGTGACCGGCTATGGAAATGAGTTAGCATTGGCTAACGCATGGTCATTCTCTACTTGGTTCCCTCATGGTAGAAAGGAGCAGCAAAAACATGCCTACTCTTGGGACATTTGCGTAACCAAGGAGTATAGTTACGTTTGCCCCCATTTGATTATTTTATCTGAAGAGCACAATAATACATACTCACTATAAACATTCAGGAAAAGCGGAAAAGTTTGAAGAAGCAGAAAATAAAAGACTTGCCTAAAATCCTAACACCCAGAGGTAATAATTTATCATTTTTGGCATATTTTCTCTTGTTCTTTTTCTATGTGTTGCTTTATGTAGATATGTAACAAAAGTTGTTGTTTGACCCTAAGCTGCATCCATTTCTTGGAGTCAGGCAGGATGCCAGCCAGCATGGTCAGCTGAGGGCCCTCTTCTGGGTCACAGACTTTCTGTAGTTTCTTCACATGGTGAAAGGGGTTAGAGAACTCTTTCAGGCCTCTTCCATCAGAGCATTAATCCCATTCATGAGGGCTCTACCCTCATGACCTAGTCACCTCCCAAAGTTCTTGCCTTCTAATACCATCACCTTGGGCATTAGGTTCTCAAGATAAGAATTTGGGGGACACACAAGCATTCAATCTACACCACTGTGGTATATCCATACAATGGAATACACACAACAATTTGTATGAATCTCATAATATTTATACTGACTGACAGAAGCCAGAGGGAAGAGTACATAATGTGTGATTTCGTTTATATAAAATTCTAGAAAATGCAAACTAATCTCTAATGAAAAAACACAGTGGTTCTTGGAGTTAGGGGTTGTAGAGGGGCAGGATGGAAGTATTACAGAGGGATATGAAGAAACTTGGGGTTGATGGATATGTTCAATATCCTCCTTTGTAGTGACAATCTCATAAGTATATACATACACAAAAATTTGTCCAGTCGTACACCTTAAATATGTGCCGTTTATTGTATGTTGGCTGTAGCTTACAAAACTGTAAAGACACAGTCTTCCTTGGGTGAGACTGAATATATCATTCGTGGCTCATTGGTTGTAAATCACAGAAAGTGACTTGGTATAAATTAAAGAGAATTCATGGAAAGGATAAAGGGAACTTAACAGAACTGTTAGGAAGGCTGAAAGAGCCAGACCTGTAATGGAGCAGGACCTAAGACAACTTCAGAGGCCCAGGAAGCAGAAAGAAGTACCTCACACGTGACAGCATCTGGTTAGGATGTCTCCTCTGCTCAGTGAATAGATTCTACCATTTTCAGGCTGGGGAAATGGGATAATGGACTTATACCATTATTATTCTGTTTAAGAGTAAGATTCCAGAGAGGAATGTTCCCCTTGGCTGGGGGAAAGAGGATATAGCTAATTTTTTAAAGGAAATTAGAGTGTTATTAGGACAGAAGAAGGAATGCTGAGTATCATAAAAATCAAATGCCCGCCACTCAAGGACTTTTGTTTTCTGTTCTGGTTACTATTCTTTTTTTGTGGGATTAATATTAATTTATTAATAACCGAACAGAACTACCTAAAAACAATGTTTTAAAAATGGAAATAAATTAATATAGTTGTTTTTCACTGTAATATTAATATATACTCATTATAGCCTATTTGGATAATAACTGGAAGACTAGAAGAAAGAAAACAAATCATACATAGACTCACTACCAAGAAGCAATCACTTTTAATAAAATTCATTAATTTTTTGACATAGGTTATGTATCTTTAATGAACATTTTTATTTTTCAGTTAATCTTCACAATTATACAGAGAAATAACTGGACATAAATTCCAATATGTCCTTTGAATTCAGTGCTTCCCACACTTCAGCTATCGGGAACACCTCCATCACACCAACCGTTTTTGCAGTATGGGATGTTTAAAGTTGACTGATTAGATATCAAGCCACTTTTAAAAAATTAATACTTTATTCTTTTAGAGCAGTTTTAGGTTTATAGCAAAATTAAGGAATGGTCAGATTTCCCATATACTACCTCCTGCACCCCTCCGCCACCCAACAGCCTGTCCCTTCATAAGCATCCTCCACCAGAGTGGTGCATTTGTTACTGGTGAACCTACAGTGGCACATCGTAGCCACCCGAGGTCCATCGTTTACATTAGGGTTCACTCTTGGTGTTATACTTTCTATGGGTTTGGACAGATGTATATCCAGCTACTAGTAAATTGGTGTATAACTAATCAGTCCTAAACTTAGTAGCTTAGCACAACAAATCATTTTATTATTTCCCCTGTGGGTCAAGAATTTAGAAGGAGATAGGTTGGGTGGTCCTGGCTCTGGTCTCATATTTGCAATCAGATGGAGCTGAAACAGTGGGGGCTAGAGCAATCTGGGGCCTCCCAGGAATCTCTTCATGTAGTCTTGGGTTTCTCTATGTGGTCTCTATTCATGGATTGGTCTGGTCCTTATAGCATGGCAGTCTCATGATGGTTGAAGTCTTCAAGAGAGAATCTTGACAAGCCAGAAATTTCATTGCCTTCTGTGACCTACATTTACTGTTACTTCTACCTCATTCTAGTGGTTATAGGCAAGTCACAAGCCTACCCAGATTCAAGGAGATGAGATAGATAACCCAGCTCTCAATGGGAAAAACATCAAGATCGTGTTGCAAACAAAGGCACATGGAATGGGAGATATTGTTGTAGCCATCTTTGGAGTATATGAACTGCTACACTTTTTCTCTATAATTACAAAATTTCAATTCTTCTGGACTCAAAATGTGTATGTAAGTCAGTACACTGAATTAAAAGCCTTTTGTAGGAGGGTGTCTTTAAAAATGAAACCAGTCTTTCTCCTGCTTTTGTAAAGGAAAGAGAGCTTCCTATATGATTTTTTAAAAATCTGCTGAAAGCTGGGCTCCAAAGTTTTCTTTGGTGATGCATAGAGATTTTATGGTAAAGAAAGAGTGCTAGATTGATATTCATAAGCTCTGTGGTTATAACCTATTCTTGCGACTATCTTTGGCTACTGAATCTCAGTTTAACTCTCTGTAAAATGGAAATACTATTTCTCCTATGCGTCCCATGGCTTTATGTTGAGGAGCAAATGAGGTTGTTAGTATGAAACACTGTGAGAAAATGCCACGTAAAAATGAGATACTGCTGTTGTTCTTCTAAATAATTGTAATGTTTTATGGCCCATAGGGATAAGAAACTCTTTCTAATATCTGACTTAAACGTGTTCGTTTGCCACAGCTCTCTGTAACTAGCCGACTTGAAATTGGCTGTGTCTGTTTCCCTCTGGTAAAATGGTGACAGGGGCACACGCGGAGGTTTTGGTATGTTACCGCTGTTATTTTCACAATATGGTGCCGTATAATTTGATTTGTATTCTGTGCATCACATAAGCCTTTTGCTCAGCTAGCAAACAGTACGGAGCTTCTAGCTTCTAGTATTATTACACAAGAATCCCTAACTCATTTTCCTGATCATTGCATTGCATTGCTACCGCTTAATACGGATCCTCTGTTTTGGTTCATTGTCTCTAGACTTATTATTTTACATTTGTCTGCGTTAAATTGCATTCTTGGTTTATTGGTCAAGTCACCATGAGGTAACAATCCATCTGAATCATGCCGTTGTGTTTTTTCCTATGTGCTGCATGTATACCATATAAGACTAATAAAAATCTATGTACCTTAAAGGAGATTATGAATATTTTATTGGTTCTACTTAAGGGTCAGGCTAACAACTCAAAATAGGTCAAGCCCGTGTTCAAGGAACCAGGCCACTGAACAGAGCTTCCAGGAGGAGAGGAAGCCAGTATTTTCCAAGGGAAAGCTTAGATAAAATCTGGTTCACTCTATAAACTTGTACCATTTTTACGGGTGGCCTAGGGCTCATAATTTTAGAACTCTCATTTTACCTTGGTTTAAATACCCATGTTATAGTCCCCTTTAAAAATACTTTTCTGAAAAGGAGTATGATCCATTCAAAAGTAGACTGCCTGTTCCATTCAAAAGTAGATTTCCTGTGTCAGAAAAGCAACTAGCTTGGACCACTGTTTTAAGAAATTTGCTTAAAAATTAGATAAACACATTGAATGAAAATTAAGTTTTAATGACCTCTAGTTTCATGCATACAAAACATGTTTGGGGCCTACTATGTGTAGGAAGTTAGCTGCAGTAAAATGTAAACTGAAGAGATCCTCTTTGAAGAAGTTATAGATCAGTGAAGGAAAAACTTGATGACAAATTATTACAGTTCACTTCTATATGGAACGCCTCTAGATGTTTCCATAGAGAGCTGGAGATGTACAGCGCAGGAAATAACTAATTCTGCCTGGGAAGTTTAGGAAAGGTAGAAAAGAGCAAGAACTGGGTTTAAGAGACAGTATGAGCCATTTTCTTGTTTGGCTTTGAGACATTGTGAAGTAGGGAGGAATCACATATGCACAGAGAAGAAACCATCTGTTACCTCCCTGGTCCTTCCTCACCTGCCATAGCTTCTGGAAGTGATAGGAACACCTACAGGACTCCTGGGGAATTAGGAAGATGATCAGGGATACTATCTAGAGCTGACTGAGGAGAGTGAGATATTCTTATTGAAGGATCAGGTAGAAAAAATCTGCCGGAGAACTTGAGGTGACAGCTCTAAAGAGCAATGTATTCGTTAAGTAGACAAAGGCAGCTAGTCATTGTGATCTTTTAAAAGATGCATAGGCTTGCAAGAGGAGTGAGAGAGACAGAGACAGAGACAGAGAGAGAGAGAGAGAGTGTGTGTGTGTGTGTGTGTGTGTGTGTCTTTGCGTAGAGAATCAGAATAAAATCATTTCTGGTGGTGCTTTGAAAAAAGATTCAGAAAACTTGAATACAATATTAATGCTACAGTTTATTCATTTATTTTGATAAATTCTTAACATCGTTGAACGGGAGAGAATATTGTGATTTCTGAAGGGTTCCTTTAGCAAATCCAAGTGACAGTATAAGTTCGTTTTCTTCAACTGATAATTAGTTATCCACGGCAGAGGAAGTATTAATGCAACAAAAATGTCCCTGTCCCGAAGGAGTTGGCCATGACACCGTAGACAGTCATAAGCACGAGGAAGAATAAGCGATCCATGTGAGCTCATTTGGTAATTTCTCTCTCCCTTCACTTTGAAAGGCTATAGCATTTATCGTATGTCCTGCCTAATGTAGCACTTAATAACATAGTTTCTCATTGTCCTCTAATTGTTTGACAAATGACAGTCACCTGTCCCCAGCCAGACTGTGTTCTCCCTAAGGGCAGGGACTTTGTTCTTGTCTTGTCTACTGTCTCCTCACCTGTCCATGCCCAGTGGAGTGATTAGTAGGCAGCTATTAAGTGCCCTGTGAATACACACTTGTTGATGGTCTAAGGAACCATGTAATCAGGCTCAGTTATTTGACTTCTTCAGCTCTGGTTTCCTTTTCTGGAAGATAACAAAGTTAAACTTGGTGATTTCTAAGGCCTTTTCTGTCCCTGAGGATCTTTAATTAAGACTTTAATCTGCTTGTATTTTACCGGATGGAATAAATCTGTTAACATCCATAATCAGATATTAATATTATACATATATCTGGTATTTTTCTTTTTTTTTTTTTTTTTTTGTGGTACGCGGGCCTCTCACTGTTGTGGCCTCTCCCGTTGCGGAGCACAGGCTCCGGACGCGCACGCTCAGTGGCCATGGCTCACGGGCCCAGCCGCTCCGCGGCATGTGGGATCTTCCCGGACCGGGGCACGAACCCGTGTCCCCTGCATCGGCAGGCGGACTCTCAACCACTGCGCCGCCAGGGAAGCCCCTGGTATTTTTCTTAATTGTAAAGCCAGCATATTACTTAATTCATCCAGCTATCCACAAAACTATTTCAACCAGTATGCACATACTGTGGGCCAGGTATTTTAGGAGATACTGAAGAGTTACTGGTGAGCAATGTATACATAGCCCACGGATGATAAGCAAGGGATAAAGGAAGCCTACAGATCATTAGCAAGGGATAAAGGAAGATGGATAATTAAGCAGTAGCTACAAAAGGAGATGAAGGCTATGCTGGGAGTGGGGACTCAGTTATGGGGGCACATGTCTGAGTGCCCATCCCTGTCTCTTGGGCTTCTGGAAGTCTTGCTTGCTAGTGATATTTGGTCTAAGATGACTTGAAGATTACGATGGGTCAACCAGTTGGAGTGGGGGAGCAGAAGCACAACCTATGAAAAGATCCTTGAAGTAGGAGAGAGCGTAGATGCTGAAGGAATTCCAGTTAGGTCTGGAGTGAGATTTGGAGTGATTTTGAAGATTTTGAGTGAGAATTTTAGGTGAGCCATGAGGTGCAGAGATGGGCCAAAATTCAGGCCATTAAAGAACGTTAGAACTTTTTTTTTTACATCTTTATTGGAGCATAATTCCTTCACAATGGTGTGTCAGTTTCTACTTTATAACAAAGTGAGTCAGTTATACATATACACATGTTCCCATATCTCTTCCCTCTTGCGTCTCCCTCCTTCCCACCCTCCCGGTGATCACAAAGCACCAAGCTGATCTCCCTGTGCTATACGGCTGCCTCCCACTAGCCATCCGTTTTACGTTTGGTAGTGTATCTTTTAAGGAGTGTGAAAGCCACTAGAGGGTGGGAAGGATAACATGATCATATTTGTATTTTTTTAAAAAACACTTCAAGAGTCCTTTCATGTTTTATGTTCCAGCCATTGAAATCCAACACAGACTTCTGACATAATCTAAGATCATTTGTATCTGACTTAAACATGAAATGATGACTTTTACTTTATTATAGCTAGCAGATACTCCTAACCAATTCAACACATTTTAGTGTTTTTCAGCAGAGATAGACCATAACTGTTTGAGGTAGCATTGATGAAAATTGAAAAAAGTTACTGCCTCTAATTATTTTTGTAATTAACTTGCTGATATCCTCAATAATGTGTTTTTTTAAAAAAATACAGTTGCTGATCAGTAAAATTGTTCAGTGCTGAGTTAGTATGAAAGAACAGCCAAGTTCTTTGGAAAGTGCATAGATTTGGATGCATACTAGCACAGGAGCTCCTTAATTGTTAACAGCGAGGGCTCGAGTAATTCATTTGACCTCTCTGTGCTTCAGTCTCCCTTCTGGAAAATGGAGACAATAAATCAGGGTTTTTGTAAGGATTAGAATGACTTTTTTATAACATATCTAGCAAATGGTCTCACACGCAGTATGGGCTTAATAAATATTAGTTCCTTTTCTCCTCCTTCAAAGACTCTTTTCTCTTTAGTAGGAAATGGAAACCATTTGGTATTTCTCTTTATTTTTTATGAAAAACTTAGTAAGAACTACCACATGGTGAACATCATGCTTGTGAGGAATTAAGGAAGGGAATATGAATTAGCATCTGCCGTAAAACTCAGCCTAGTGGGATAGAAAGATGTAGTGTAAAAAATAAGATAATTTTTTTTCTTCTCCAATCCCTAGCCTTCCCTCATGGGACGGAGAATAGCTCCACATTTTGGCTTAGTGTCTTTGGAGGAAGATTCCGATCATGTCCCAGATTAAGCAGACAAGCAGGAGTTTTGAAAGGAGCCGTAGACGTGCCCAATGAGAATGTTTTTATAGTTCCATTGAATCTTTTATTCAGGTCAAGTTTATAGGTGCCACAGTTCAATCCAAGTAAAGCTACCTCTACCAATTCCATATAAAACACATTAGGGAAGTATGTAATTCTGTTTGAAAAAGTAGATAAGTATAAATAACTAATACTAGGTAGAGACTGAAAAGTATGGATCAACAATATTTATTGAGAACCTACTATATTAGTAATAATAGCATTATGAGTAATATTTGTGCTTTAGAAACACTTGAATAGCCTCTTCATGTTTGATCCACATTTTTAAAGTAATATTTGCATTTTAGAAACAAATATGTAAACAGCCTAATATTTACTGATATTTACTGAAAGCTTCATATATGCCTGGCTGTATGCTAAGTGCTTTATTTGTGTTACCTCATTTAATCCACACATCAATCCTAGGAGATGACTATTATGATTATTTCCATTTTATATGAGGAAACTGAGCCATTGAGAGGTAAGGTGACTTGTCTAAAAACACTCAGCTAATAAACATAGTAGCTGGAATTATAATCCAGGCAATTTGGTCCCAGAGCCTATACTCATTACCTCTACACTACAGTGCCACTGTATGTGATCCTAGATGCCATGTGCAGCTCAACATGGCCAATGCTATCTGCCAGGTATTCTCTACATTAGGACGACAAAGAGGAGAATATATGAACCGTGACCTGCAATGGTACAAGATGTAATTGAGAGACAAACCCACTGACAAGCAATTATAGTACTCCCTAATAATTACTAATATACTCTTTATTTCCCCAGATGCTGGGGGTGAGGATATTCAGGGTGGAATATATAAACAATGTGCTCAGGTAATACACCCTCTATTATCTACAGCAGAGTTTACAAAATGGCAGCCCCAGTTTTGTTTGACCTTCAGGTTTTTTTCAATTGAATTACTTGCCAGCGTATAAAAATCAGATTTTTCATAAAATTCCAGATTTCTAGTTTCCTCTGAAAAACTAGAATATCTGATAATACTGGGCCCACAGTAAACCCTGACAGAGCTCACCCTGAGTTGAGCAGCTGATACCTGCTTTAAGAAGGGCAAAGGCTGGGCTTCTCTGGTGGTGCAGTGGTTGAGAGTCCGCCTGCCGATGCAGGGGACACGGGTTCGTGCCCCGGTCCGGGAAGATCCCACATGCCGCGGAGCGGCTGGGCCCGTGAGCCATGGCCGCTGAGCCTGCGTATCCGGAGCCTGTGCTCCGCAACGGGAGAGGCCACAACAGTGAGAGGCCCGCGTACCACACACACAAAGAAAGAAGGGCAAAGGCCCCCCCGTTAATTATAGGACCCAACAGACATGCCTCGCTCATTCATGTGACCTGTTAGTCCCTGTAGGTGTAGTGGTAGGACCTTCAAGATGGCGGAGGAGTAAGATGTGGAGATCACCTTCCCCCCCACAAATACATCAGAAATACATCTTCATGTGGAACAACTCCTACAGAACACCTACTGAACGCTGGCAGAAGACCTCAGACTTAACAAAAGTCAAGAAACTCCCAACGTACCTGGGTAGGGTAAAAGAAGAAACAAGAGACAAAAGAATAGGGACGGGACCTGCACCTCTGGGAGGAAGCTGTGAAGGAGGAAAGGTTTCCACACACTAGGAAGCCCCTTCGCAGGCAGAGACTGCGGGTGGCGGAGGGAGGAAGCTTCAGAGCCACGGAGGAGAGCGAAGCAACAGGGGTGCCAAGGGCAAAGCAGAGATTCCCACACAGAGGATTGGTGCCGACCATAACTCACCAGCCTGCAAGGCTTGTCTCCTCACCTGCCAGAGTGGGTGGGGGCTGGGAGCAGAGGCTTGGGCTCCAGAGGTCAGACCCCATGGAGAGGACTGGGGTTGGCTGCGTGAACACAGCATGAAGGGAACTAGTGTGCCACAGCTAGCCGGGAGGGAGTCTGAGAAAAAGTCTGGACCTGCCTAAGAGGCAAGAGACCATTGTTTTGGGGTGTGCGAGGAGAGGAGATTCAGAACACCACCTAAACGAGCTTCAGAGACAGGTGTGAGTCACGTGTATCAGCGTGGACACCAGAGGTGTGCATGAAACACTAAGGCTGCTGCTGCAGCCACCAAGAAGCCTGTGTGCAAGCGCAGGTCACTATCTACACCTCCCCTCCCATGTACAGTTGCCTGTACAGCCGGCAACTGCCAAGGTCCCATGATCCTGGGACAACATCCCCAGGAGAACACATGGTGTGCCCCAGGCTGTTGCAGTGTCACGTCGGCTTGTGCCACCACAGGCTTGCCCCACATTCTGTACCCCTCCTCCCTCCGGCCTGAGTGAGCCAGAGCCCCAGAATCAGCCACTCTTTAACACCCCTCCTGTCTGGGCTAAGAACAGATGCCAGAGGGTGACCTACATGCAGAGGCGAGGCCAAATCCAAAGCTGAACCCCAGGAGCTGTGTGAAGAAAGAAGAGAAAGGGAGATTTCTCCATGAAGCCTCAGGAGCAGTGGATTAAATCTCGACAATCAACTTGACGTACCCTGCATCTGTGGAAAACCTGAATAGACAACAAATCAACCCAAAATTGAGGCGGTAGACTTCGGGAGCAACTGTAGACTTGGGGATTGCTGTATGCGACTGACTAGATTCTGATTTATATGTTTATCTTAGTTTAGTTTTTAGCACTTGTTATCAGTGGTGGATTTATTTATTGGTTTGGTTGCTCTCTTTTTTAATTACTTTTTAATTTTTTTTATTTTAATATATTTTTTAATTTTAATAACTTATTTATTTTATTTTTCTTTATTTCTTCTCTTTTTCCCCTTTTCTTCTGAGCCGTGGGGTGGACAGGGTCTTGGTGCTCCAGCCGGGTGTCAGACCTGAGCCTCTGAGGGGGGAGAGGCGAGTTCAGTACATTGGACCACCAGAGACCCCCTGGCCGCATGTGATATCAATTGGCGAGAGCTCTCCCAGATATCTCCATCTCAATGCTAAGACGCAGTTCCACTCAATAACCAACAAGCCCCAGTGCTAGACACCCCATGCCAAACAACTAGCAAGACAGGAACACAACCCCACCCATTAACAGAGAGGCAGCCTGAAATCATAATAAGGTCAGAGACACCCCGAAACACACCGCCGGATGCGGTCCTGCCCACCAGAAAGACAAGATCCAGCCTCATCCACCAGAACACAGGCGCCAGTCCCCTCCACCAGGAAGCCTACACAACCCACTGAACCAGCCTTACCCACTGGGGGCAGACACCAGAAACAACAGGAACTGCAAACCTTCAGCGTGCAAAAAGGAGACCCCAAACACAGTACGTTAAGCAAAATGAGAAGACAGAGAAACACACAGCAGATGAAGGATCAAGGTAAAAACCCACCAGACCAAACAAATGAAGGGGAAATAGGCAGTCTACCTGAAAAAGAAATCAGAGTAATGATAGTAAACATGATCAAAAATCTGGGAAATAGAATGGAGAAAATATAAGAAATGTTTAACAAGGACCTAGAAGAACTAAAGAGCAAACAAACAATGATGAACAAAACAGTAACTGAAATTAAAAATTCTCTACAAGGAAACAATAGCAGAATAACTGAGGCAGAAGGACGGATAAGTGACCTGGAAGATAAAATACTGGATAACTACTGCAGAGCAGAATAGAGAAAAAAGAATGAAGAGACATCAGGACAGTCTCAGAGACCTCTGGGACAACATTAAACGCACCAACATTCGAATTATAGGGGTCCCAGAAGAAGAAGAGAAAAAGAAAGGGACTGAGAAAATATTTGAAGAGATTATAGTTGAAAACTTCCCCAGTATGGGAAAGGAAATAGTCAACAAGTCCAGGAAGCACAGAGAGTCCGATACAGGATAAATGCAAAGAGAAACACGCCAAGACACACATAATCAAACTATCCAAAATTAAATACAAAGAAAAAGTATTAAAGGCAGCAAGAGAAAAGCAACAAATAGCAGACAAGGGAAGCCCCGTAAGGTTAACAGCTGATCTTTCAGCAGAAACTCTGCAAGCCAGAAAGGAGTGGCAGGACATATTTAAAGTGGTGAAAGGGAAAAACCTATAACCAAGATTACTCTACCCAGCAAGGATCTCATTCAGATTCGACAGAGAAATTAAAACCTTTACGGACAAGCAAAAGCCAAGAGAATTCAGCGCCACCAAAGCAGCTTTACAGCAAATGCTAAAGGAACTTCTCTAGTCAGGAAACACAAGAGAAGGAAAAGACCTACAATAACACACCCAATACAATTAAGAAAATGGGAAAAGGAACATACATATCGATAATTACCTTAAATGTAAATGAACTAAATGCTCCCACCAAAAGACATAGACTGGCTGAATGGATTAAAAAAACAAGACCTGTATATATGCTGTCTACAAGAGACCCACTTCAGACCTAGGGACACATACAAACTGAAAGTGAGGGGATGGAAAAAGATATTCCATGCAAATGGAAATCAAAAGAAAGCTGGAGTAGCAATTCTCAAATCAGACAAAATGGACTTTAAAATAAAGACTATTACAAGAGACAAAGAAGGACACTACATTAATGATCAAGGGATCAATCCAAGAAGAAGATATAACAATTGTAAATATTTATGCACCCAACGTAGGAGCACCTCAATACATAAGGCAAATACTAACAGCTGTAAAAGGGCAAATCGACAGTAACACAGTAATAGTAGGGGATTTTAACGCCATACTTTCACCAATGGACAAATTAAACAAAATGAAAAAAAAATAAGGAAACAGAAGCTTTAAATGACACATTAAGCAAGATGGACTTAATTGATATTTATAGGACATTCCATACAAAAACAACAGAATATACTTTCTTCTCAAAGAAGAAGCATTCTCCAGGATAGATCATATCCTGGGTCAAAAAGCAACCCTTGGTAAATTTAAGAAAATTGAAATCATATCAAGTTTCTTTTCCAACCACAAGCTATGAGATTAGATATCAATTACAGGAAAAAAAACTGTAAAAAATAGAAACACATGGAGGCTAAACAATGTGCTGCTAAATAACCAAGAGATCACTGAAGAAATCAAAGAGGAAATCCAAAAATACCTAGAAGCAAATGACAATGAAAACACGATGATCCAAAACCTATGGGATGCAGCAAAAGCAGTTCTAAGAGGGAAGTTTATAGCAATACAATCCTACCTCAAGAAACAAGAAACATCTCAAGTAAACAACCTAACCTCACACCTAAAGCAATTAGAGAAAGAACAACAAAAAAAACCAAAAGTTAGCAGAAGGAAAGAAATCATAAAGATCAGATCAGAAATAAATGAAAAAGAAATGAAGGAAACCATAGCAAAGATCAATAAAACTAAACGCTGATTCTTTGCGAAGATAAACAAAATTGATAAACCATAAGCCAGACTCATCAAGAAATAAAGGGAGAAGAGTCAAATCAACAGAATTAGAAATGAAAAAGGAGAAGTAACAAATGACACTGCAGAAATACAAAGGATCATGAGAGATTACTACAAGCAACTATATGCCAATAAAATTAACAACGTGGAAGAAATGGACAAATTCTTAGAAAAGCACAACTTTCCGAGACTGACCCAGGAAGAAATAGAAAATATAAACAGACCAGTCACAAGCACTGAAATTGAGACTGTGATTAAAAATCTTCCAACAAACGAAAGCCCAGGACCAGATGGCTTCACTGGTGAATTCTATCAAATGTTTAGAGAAGAGCTAACACCTATCCTTCTCGAACTCTTCCAAAATATAGCAGAGGGAGGAACACTCCCAAACTCATTCTACAAGGCCACCATCACCCTGATACCAAAACAAGACAAAGATGTCAGAAAAAAAGAAAACTACAGGCCAATATCACTGATGAACATAGATGCAAAAATCCTCAACAAAATATTAGTGAACAGAATCCAGCAGCACATTAAAAGGATTATACACCCTTTCATATGATGATCATGCATCATAAATCCCACATGATCAAGTGGCGTTTATCCCAGGAATGCAAGGATTCTTCAATATATGCAAATCAGTCAATGTGATAAACCATATTAACACATTGAAGGAGAAAAACCATATGATCATCTCAATAGATGCAGAAAAAGCTTTTGACAAAATTCAACACCTATTTTTGATAAAAACCCTCCAGAAAGTAGGCATAGAGGGAACTTACCTCAACATAATAAAGGCCATATATGACAAACCCACAGCCAACATCATTCTCAGTGATGAAAAACTGAAACCATTTATTTGAAGATCAGGAACAAGATAAGGTTGTCCACTCTCACCACTCTTATTCAACATAGTTTTGGAAGTTTTAGCTACAGCAATCAGAGAAGAAAAAGAAATAAAAGGAATCCAAACCAGAAAAGAAGTAATACTGTCACTGTTTGCAGATGACATTATAGCGTACATAGAGAATCCTAAAGAGGCTACCACAAAATTACTAGTGCTAATGAATGAATTTGGTAAAGTAGGAGGATACAAAGTTCATGCACAGAAATCTCTTGCATTCCTATACACTAATGATGAAAAATCTGAAAGAGAAATTAAGGAAACACTCCCACTTACCATTGCAACAAAAAGAATAAAATACCTAGGAATAAACCTACCTAAGGAGACAAAAGATCTGTATGCAGAAAACTATAAGACACTGATGAAAGAAATTAAAAATGATACAGACAGATGGAAAGATATACCGTGTTCTTGGATTGGAAAAATCAACATTGTGAAAACGACTATACTACCCAAAGCAATCTACAGATTCAGTGCAATCCCTATCGAACTACCAATGGCATTTTTCACAGAAATGAGCGAGAAATTTCAAATTTTGTCTGGAAACACAAACGACCCCAAATAGCCAAAGCAATCTTGAGAAAGAAAAATGCAGCTGGAGGAATCATGTGCCCTGACTTTAGACTATACTACAAAGCTACAGTAATCAAGACAGTATGGTACTGGCACAAAAACAGAAATATAGATCAATGGAACATTATAGAAAGCCCAGAGATAAACCCACACACATACGGTCACCTTATCTTTGATGAAGGAGGAAAGAATATACAATGGAGAAAAGACAGCCTCTTCAATAAGTGGTGCTGGAAAAACTAGACAGCTACATGAAAAAGAATGAAATTAGAACACTCCCTAACACCATGTGCAAAAATAAACTCAAAATGGATTAAAGACCTAAATGTAAGGCCAGACACTATAAAACTCTTAGAGGAAAACATAGGCAGAACACTGTATAACATAAATCACAGCGAAATCCTTTTTGACCCACCTCCTAGAGAAAGGGAAATAAAAACAAAAATAACCAAATGGGACCTAGAGAAAGGATGGCTGGCTGGCTGGATATCTGTGATCATCTGGAAATCAGAAAGCATATGGGAGTGAGTCAAAAGATGAAATAAGCACAGATGATAACATGCTGTAAGGGGTTTCAGAGGATTAGCAGACAAACCCTGGACTTTGCATCAGCAGACAGAGTAGAGGGCAAAAGTGAAAAGTGGGTATGAAAATTGGAGAGTTAATTGAAGAACAACTGAAGCTTCTTTACCTAACCTGTCCTCCCTGACTCACACCTCACCCCCACCCCCAGCACACACACCTAGAGGGGGAAGGGAAGGGAGAAGGGGAGGGAGAGGGAATATGAATATGAATATGAATATGAATGAAAGACAAATAGGGAACCATTTAAGATACCTAAGTAGCTTATATGATTTATTTAGGGGATAGTGGGTTGACCACATTCTTTGGGGGCAAGGGCTAGTGTTTGATGTAATGAAAGGTAGTTGCTGGAAAAGAGAGTTAGAATTCAAATGTTGGGAGGCTTGTCTAATGAAATAGACGGAAATGTTTGGGGTTTCCAGTATGCATGTTGCTGACCCTAAGTCAAGTCAGTCTCAACTCTAGCACATGGCGGTTCCTAAGACTGACATTGGCTTCTTTTTCTAATACCTTAAAGTGAAGGTGGACAATTTATATGCCGTATCAAGACACATATAGAGCTTCAAGTTAGAATTTCCACTAAAGGTTCATAACATTTAAAATAACATTATAAATTGTGAACTTTTTTATTTTAAAATGTCTTTTACTTATTTTATATGTTTGGCTTTGAATATTGTTTGTGTAAAAAGTTACATGAAAAATTATTTTTCATTCTAATTTTTCTAGTAGTTAATTTCAGTTATTTAAAAATCATTTCTTATTTCCTTCTGTTTATTAGTCATGGTGAGCTGAATTTTTTTTTTTTTTGCATTTTCCTCTTCTGTCTTTGAGACTAGACTTTTAATATGCTCCACTTTTCCTACTTGTTTACATCTTCTTCGTCTTTGTTAAAAGCATTTTCAGTATGAGGTTATTGGTATATTTTTACTTTAAAGGTATTTTCTTTTAAGAGTTATATTTGACTTTTATTTTCTAACTTATAACTGTTGTAAACAATTATTTATATATTTCTGTATTAACTAGCTTTTTCATTTTCAAATGCTTTATTCCATCTTCTCATTTTTAAACTTTTATTTAATTTTTCATAAGTTGGAAAAATAAAATGTTTTCTTCAGAAATGGCATGTAATACTCCATGTCATCTTCCCTTGAATACCTGCAAACATCTTTCTGATGCCCTTACCCATAAATCAATATTTAGTTGACTATAAAATTTGAAATCGTAATGTTTTTTCATAAAACTTAGTAGAAATTACTTCTTTGCCTTACTCTTTGATGTGACATATGTCTGATGCTAGCCTGATATTTTTCATTATATGTAAATACTTAAAAATATATTTGTAAGATATTAAAATATCTCTCATGTATAATAATAGAAATATAAATAAATATACTAAAATAATGCTATTGATAATAAGTATGTAAGAGTTAAGCTGATGGCCTTCCAGGTTTTCAAAACTGGCCTTTCCTGCTCTTTCACCACTTTTCGAAGGGAGCAGGCCTCTTGATAAGTGCCTTCCAGTAGCACATATTGGTTTCATCCACTGATAATAATTTTAAAATAGACTTCATCAAGTCAGTTTCTTTGTTTCTCATGCAGCATCTTCAGTATGGCAGTGCTACCTTTATAGTGGTTTTTGAGGTTATTATAACACCTTGGCTTGCTGAAGAGCAAAACATTTTTCTTTGGCTCAGACTCTATTTAAATTTCCTCTGTATCTCACTAAACAACGTTCAGGAAGGAAATCACTCTGTAATGTACATTATCAGCCTGAAGGTTTTTAATGGAAAGTTCTGGCGAGTCTATACAGTACCTTTTATGTCAGAACATGTAAAAAGGTTAATTAAACACTACTTTAATTACTACTCCCAGCCCCTTTAAATGATGGGCTTGGCTTTGTTGTAAGAGTGCATGTGAAAGTGCTTTGTAAACAGAAGCACTGGGTGAGGTGGTGGGACACAGACAGGCTGTGATGTCAGAGGGTTTGGATTCGTAACCAGGGACTGGAAAATAGCTTCTTGTAAGCTGATAACTTTTTTCTTTTTTTTTTTTTTTTGCCACACTGCGCGGCATATGGGATCTTAGTTCCCTGACCAGGGATGGAACCCACACCCGCTGCATCGGAAGTGCTGAGTCTTAACCACTGGACCACCAGGGAAGTCCCATGTTGTCTTTTTTAAAAAAATAGGAACAATGAAAGTACCTACTTGATGTAATTTTGTGATAATTGGATTAAAATGTAATTCTAATTACATTCTAGATGATTCTAGATGAAGCACCTAGCACAGTGTCTGGCACAAAGTAGCTTTTTGATAAAAGTTAGTTCTCTCTCATGAAGGGACAGACATCCTATTAGCTGCTATTGTGCTAGAAAGATGAGTAAATTGATGGAGAAGAATAGCATTTCCTGTTGAAACTGATCTTCATCTAGGCATTCTTCCTGTAAAAGCCGAGAATACTAGTGGAGAAACCAATTTGTCCTACCCTGGAAGACGGTTATCAAAGCACCTTCTCTCTATGGGTAGTTAAATAGCAGAAAAGGCCAGTGGTGTTAGCCAGGAGGGCTGTCACCTTAACTAGGCACTTTCATCTGAGTAGTGACAATGTTCTGGACTCTGGACCCTTGTTGATGCTCACTGTAACTCCTTAATAGCCAGACTGGGCTCAGTGACTCTCTAAAGCCTGACAGGAAGTAGCCACGAGATTCCTGGGTGTCAGGTAGGAGGGAGAGCACCTCTGACTCATGGGATGTGGGAGTGGAGAGATTGATGGCTTGACAATACCAGAGTGTAGGTGGGCTTTTAAATTCAAAGAGGGATGGACAGATAAATCAAGTCTTTCTCCTCATCCCTTTCTAGTATCTTGTACTGGGAAGAAGAAAAGTTATCAACAGTTAGATGACCATACGTGTTCATAGTCTCAGCCCAAATTGCAAATTGCTTATTGTTAGTCTCACGTTTCATACCAACCATAGCTTCTCAAGGGCTTATGAAATTGTCCGAGATATGAAAAAAAGAATTATTAGCTCTAAAATATGAAAAGAAAAACTCTCATTTTGTTAGAGTTGTCGAGTATGCAGCATGATTGTTGAGAGGCCACGTCCAATTATAAATTAAATAAGTTATGCAAAGACAAATAATTTCAAAACCTAAATTGCAAATATTCTTTAAATATTATACAGCAAAACATAACGACTGTGGGATATGAGTGCATTCTAATACATTTGGTATTATGTGGGATGGAAACTCTAAATTAAGATGGTTTAGAGCCTACCTAGATTTTCAAATTACTCTATTGCCAAGTGATTTCTATGTCCTTTGTAGTTGAAGACTCTAAAAGCTTAAAGTGTTTTACTGTTTCTTTGTTAGAAAAAAAAGTACAATCCAGAAGACTGAATATTACGGAGTTGACTTGTTTCTGTGAGTGAACGTATCAAGGAAAACTTGAGTATATTTCCTAAGATTTCAGGTTCCATGTTCAGCAACATTTGCAGCATCTAAAAATAGTCCACATTTCCTGAAGTCTGGAAGGCTACAAATTATTAAATCCTTGAAATGAAATAATCTCAAGGGAGTCATCAGTTAACATGGCCGCCAGAGTCCTTCATTAAAGGAATGAGCCTGTTTTGGCAGTTAGGCTCTTAAGCTTGACATCTGCCTAATTGATCATCTTGTTTGTGATCGCATTAGTTTGATGGGGGTCTGACATGTTGTCTAGGTTTTACAGTATTTATGATGATCCATTTTTATAAGTTGAAAAATTCCGCTAATTATATTGCAGAATTCGTTGATTCATCCCTGTTTTGTCTTGGCATCAAGGAAGATATTCAGCAAGAGTTTGCTCAGCTGTTCCATTCACATGTTTCTGAAATCTCAATATTTAATCCGATTGTCAAAATTCAGCTTTGGCTCTAAATCACTGTTGTCAGGACTGCATTTAAAAGCTCTTGTGGATGCTGTTATTCATCCTTACTTCCTGTCCTTGACTATGCCTCATAGGTCACTGGCTAAGCCTTGCTCAGGAAAATAGTAGCTACTCTAGGTATTTCCAGCAGGAAGAGGTTTAATATTGGGAATTAGAGGCTCACACAACTACTGAATCCTGGGGGAACAAAGTCAGGAGGGTAGATTTCAGGAAATCTGCTGTCTTCTGGTGTCCATGTTCCTAGATGCAGTTGCCAGAGAAAAATAATGCTCTCCTTGTCTTGTGGCATCCAAAGCTCCTGCAGATGCCGTTCATTGACAGGATGTAGATGAAACTCCGTTAGCAATGGGGTCTGGGAAATATAGTTTCCAGGCTTTATGCCCCCATCATACAGGGGAGAGCTAGAGAGAGATGGGAATGTTTCCTAAAATCAACAAACAGTAGCTGGTTTTTCAAGTATATCAATAATGTTTTTGCCCAGTCATTCCAAACGTATTTGGGAAGTAACTAGATAAGCCTGTTTTTCTCACACTGGCATCAGAAATACTGGTGATTTTTATAACCTTTTTTTGGTTAATCTTTCAGGCCTATAAATACGATAAGCAAATGTACATTATATTCTATATCTGATAAAACCAGAATCTCCAAACTTAGTGGGCCTGATGTTGCACTTTGCTGTTTCTTAGTTCTTCCGCATGGTTTACTTGTCTTACTCATATATTTCCTTTTGATTGTGAGCTCATGTTTCTTGGAAATTTGGTGCCTATCTCTATGGTGCATTGTTCCAATGAGAATTTGTATTTTCTTCTGCCAGGAACCCAGAGACACTATCATCTCAGGATTATATAGTCTAATTTTTCATCTCAAATTTTTGGGGCCATACAGATAGTGTGAATTTAGACCCCAAGCCCACTTGAATACAGACAGGTGGTTAAACATTTGGGGATTTTGTTTGCCCCCACTATTCTATGCAAAGTTGTGACTAATACAGACAGACATCTACCTGTCTCTACCATTTTTTCCCTAATTTTCCCACTGAAGATATGCCCCTTAAGGAACGGTAGCTATATGAGGGATCTTTGATCTGAATCCCCATCCTTCTTGGATCCCAAGCTTTATTTCATATTCCCACACATGTAACCACTAAAACTCAGGCTTTAAGTCACTGTCCAAGATAGCTTGCTTTGTTGGACTTGGGGTCTATGTTTTATATAGTTGATGTTTTCTTTTATGCTTTTAATAGAGATTTTCTTTCTTTTTTTTTGCAATATTTCCTTGGTATCTATCTCCTTTTTCCATTAAGACTCAAGCTTAATGTATCTGCACAAATATTCTTTTGTCTGAGAGGCCTTTCCTGACTCCATAATATAAGATGCCGTCTCCCCATTCTCTTTCTTTTACATGTTAATTCACTTTATCATACTTAACATAAACCATCATTATCCTGTTTATATTTTTTGTTTCTTTGATTATAGTCTGCATTTTCCAGCCTAGAATATAAGTTCTATTAGTGCAGGGACACTTTCTGTCTTGTTCATCCCGTCATAGTACCCATCCCAGTGGTGACTTCACAGTGGGTGCTCAGATCCCCTAGAATCCCTTCTACTATTTCTGTGTGTCTATTCCCCCAGCTACTCTATGCTTTGCTTCTAACACCTGCACAGTGTCTGAACCCTTTGGCTACTGGAGCTGCTTTGATGCACACAGAGGGCTGGAACAGCCTGGGAGTTTACATAGCCACTCTGGGTGGACTTTAGCCAAAGACTGTGTGAGAATAAGGGAAGTGCAACTTACACTTCTCTCTGAAGCTCAGAGTTCTCCCCTTTCCATCTCTGGCTTCCGCCACTTGCTCACTGGTCTTTCTGGAAGCTGTTCCTTAAAAACTGACTTGCATGGGAATCCTTGGTTCACGGCCTGCCTCTTAGGTCTGCCAGCCTAAGACTGCTCAATAAATATTTGTTAAATCAATCAATAAATTTCTCTCTGTCTTCAAACTCTTCTTGTCAGACTGTTGTGCCAGCTCATATTTTATCTCTTGTTTTAAGGACTATTTTTTAAATTTTATTAAAGTCACAAAATAATTCATTATATAATATACTTAACAGCAAATATTTTTCTGCTTCACAAGTGTTAACCTCTACTATAGAATATTCTTGTGTCGTATGCTGTGGGGTTTTGGTAGCTTTTTTACCTGTCATTGAATGAAAGACATTCAATCCATGCCATTGGTTGCCATTTAATAGGATTGACTGATCATCACTGGTTGCCCTCCATGTTCACCTGGTTGCCATTCAAAACTACCTTTCTGGTATGAACTAGAAGGTATTTGTATGTTCAAAGCTTCTACTTGTATTCTCCAGTGCTAAAGTTATTATTTCACGTTGGTACTAAAACTAGTAAGTGCGCCTGCTCTGTAGGTAGTGACATATGAGGTGTATGTAGGTAGAAGGGAGTAAATTGATTTATTGATAATTTCATGGAATCTGTGCTTTATCATCTACCTCATCTCAGATACTTTTCCTTCCCTGAAGAGAAAACAGTTTCAACTTATTATCACAATTTAGTGTCCAAGTTACTGTAAGTACATTGTCCTGCTCTAGGGTTCCCTCTATTTCAATCACCCATCATCAGTACTTGCAGAATTATCTTCTTTAAGTAAAATCCTATTACTTCCTCCTCTTAAAGCCCTTGTTAGAGCTAGATTTCTCAATAGGAGAAATTCCATATCTCTTGTTTATTTTAAAATTTAGTTATTTAAAAAATTTATTTTTTTAAAATTTATTTTAAAATTATTTCCCAAGTCCCTTCTTTAGCCCCTGCTTCTCCTCCTCTAACATTTATTCTAAGCTCCAGTTTGATTAAACTTTGACCTTCCTCCGATTATGCTTTGCTCTTTCGACTCCATTACTTTATACATGTTGTTCCCTCTGCCTGGAAGGTGATTCCCTAGCTTTTTTCACTTGGAATAATCCTCATCATAGTCCAAGCTTCAGCTTAAATTGCAATTCAATGACATTATACGCAACCTGTGTTCATTCCCTTCAACTAAGCCCCATAGCACTCTCTGTCCAAACCACTTGTGGAGGCTGTGCTTTTTGTTTAGATTCTCCTTTAGGACTGAATTACTTATTACCCCTGTCTGCGGAGAATGCTGCCACTGACAGCCTTCAGCCCTCAGCTCTCTTTGGGAATTTCCAAAGAACTTAATTTTTTCCTCCAGAATAAAATCTGCAAGTGATTAAGTGATTTCTTTCTGAAGTTAGGCGTAGTATTTCTTTCTGAAGGCTTATATTTAAACAAAAGCTATTTGTTTGTATAAACTAATGATACAGGCGATTTGAAGTACTTAGAAAGGCTTACTCTTTCCTTAAGTTACAAATTTCCAGTAGAACTTTTTGAAGGGTTACACTGAGATTTATCCTATACTTGAAAGGGCCTCAACATTTACATACACTCGGTATATATGAGAACATATGCATTCTTCTCTATTGATAGAGACATATTTTAGAGAGGGTATGTTATCAAAAGGTATCTAATTAGGACTCAGATGGCATTAATTTGATCATTTCTTTTCTCTTAGTTCCTGTTCCCTTTTCTGAAAAATAAGCATGGTCACGCAGACTTTCTCATTTACTCTATGCCTGGGTTTCCTACCTCAGCATTTCCTACTCTTGATATTTTGGACTGGATAATTCTTTTCTGGTGGGGGAGGGGACTGTCCTGTGTATTGTAGGATGTTCAGTAGCATCCCTGGCCTCTATCCACTAGATGCCAGTAGCATTCTCAGACTTGTGACAACCAAAGGTGTTTCCATACATTGCTAAGCATCTCCTGGGGGACAGATTGTCCCCAGTGGAGAACCACTTCTCCTTGATCGAGGTGATCTTTCACCCTCAACTTGAACTATTCTCTCTAAAGTCATCAGTAAAATTTCAGTTGCCATATTAATGATACTTTCTTGGGTTTTTTTATCTTAATGCCTCTGATTTATCCCAGAGGATATTTCTAAATAGTTTCCATTTGTGATAATCACCTAGGGAGCTGTGATTCTAAAAGATAAATTTGGGTTAGTCTGTGACTTGGGAACTTTCTTATAGGATAATGCCATGTTTTCCTCCCTTTGAGGGAAGTAGCAAGGATTACGTTATATCCAGGGCTTAAAATGTGACTGTTTGGCATGTAAAATGTACCCTAGATCAGAGATAACTTTATACACATCAGAACAATCTGGCTATAAAAATGTTTTATCTCTTCCTTTGTAAGTAAGCCAAACACTGTCTTGCTAACCATGGTGACATAGGTGCTCAAAAAATGATTAGAAACCTCTATTAGTTTCCTATCACTGCTAAAAAAAATTACCACACATTTATTGACTCAAAACAACAGAAATTTATAATCTTACAGTTTGGACATCAGATGTCTAAAATCAGTCTCACTAAGCCAAATAGAAGTGTCAGCAGGACTGGTTCCTTCTGGAGGCTCTAGGGGAGAATCTTTTTCCTTGCCTTTTGCAGCTTCTAGAGGCCACCTGCTTTCCTTGGCTCATGACTCCTTCGTCTACATGGCATTACTCCAGTCTGTGCTTCCATCATCACACCTTCTCTATCACCTTAATTCTACTGCCTCCCTTTCTGAAGGACCCTTGTGGTTACATTCGATTCACCTGGAAAATCTAGGATACTCTCCCCATGTCAAGATCCTTAACTTAGTCACATCTGTAAAGTTCCCTTGTCCACATAAGGTAACATATTCCTAGGTACCAGCGATTAGGACATGGCCATCTTTGGGGGACCATTATTCAGCTTACTACAATGCCCTACTCCTCTGACTGGTCCTCATATACCAAGTGGAGAGAGACCCACTTCTGATGAAACAACTTTGGGAAGATTAACTGTTTGTGCTTTTGACGGACAAGAATGGTCATCAAAAGGAGGGAGTCCCTCAGTCAGAGTTGTGGAGTTACTGAAAGGTATATCTTGCTTCAAATGATGGTTTGAATCTCAACTTAAACCCCAGATATTGCCCCCTTGAAACAAGCCAAGGAGCCAATATACTGGGGTCTTGGCACAGAAAAATCATGGTTCACAATGGGTCAAGAATATAAAATCTGTCACTATACACATTTGTCACACTTTGTGACCAGAGGAGGGAGAACAGGAGAGGGATCATTGGAACCACTTCTGTGATTTTTTTTTGGTTATCCTTTCAATCAAGCATAAATTCTCTTTATGTCCTATTCACTCTCAGAGGACTTGGTAATTACCTTGGTAACTGATTTACACTATGGGATCGACTGCGTGTCTGTATGTCTCTTCATCTCCAAACGTGGATTGTGTGTGTGTATATATATGTGAGATAGTGTGGGTGTGTGCCTGTGTATTCTCCTAGCTCCTTGGACTCATTGGTCCTTAAAAAATTCTATGTCAAACTAACTCTAAACTTACCTGTTTCTGTCCCAGACAGCACCTGTCAGTCAGCCTAAAAGCTACTACTTTTAACTCCTTATTTTTTATGACTAATAAATCTCTAAGAACACTTTAATTATATCTCAAGCATCTGTTCAAGCCTTTACAGTCTTCTCACCACTTTTGCCTGAATTACCACAGTCATCTACAAATCTTTTACCTAAAATCTCATTTCTTTCCTGTTCTCCTACGTACTGTTTTACTGGATTAACACACTTATATCATCTTATTTAATCCACCACTATCATTCCCTTATTATGACATGAAATCCAAATTCCAAAACCTCTAAGTTAAAACTCTCAAATTTAAGTACAACTCCCTTTTCCAACGACTGCCTTTCATTACATCAAATACAAGTCCTTGCCTCAATGGATGTGTTCCACCCACTATCCGCTAAATGAATCATTTATGCTACTGGGGGTAAAGTAAGGGGCCAGGTTGTTGAATCACACTCTGCAGAACTAGAGATATCACCTTGTATCAGAATAATAACTCTAAGGACATGGGCAATTGGTAGACACAGGTGAAGCGTGAAATCTGAGACTGCCAATACAACTGCCAAGTTCTTCTTCTCTATCTTAGTATTTGCCCTGGATCAGATTTTATGTATAAGTTGTCTAAGTAATCCATATGAGACATCAGTTTCACAGAGTGAGTTTTTTGAGTCATAAGCATCTCCATTATATTGGGTTGGCCAAAAAGTTCGTTCAGGTTTCCCATTACAATGATATTTTACATAGTTAACACTGACTTTTTCCAGTTTGCTATGCCTAATAAATAAAAAAAATTCCAGATTTGTTTTCTGTAAGCAACTTAGAGAGACCAGGTATATCCTGATAAAAGCATCCTACAGAAAAGAAGTCCCCATATTTCTCCTCTAGTAAATACCATCATGAGGTCTGATTAGATTAACATGTTACAAAGAGATTTTAATGGTCCCTTCTTTTTTTTTCCCTTTCTCTCCTGAAGGTGTCCCTAGATCAGATCCTCACAATCTCCTTCCCATCTACCAGTTCTGAAACTTACTCCCTCTGTCTACAAAGTTTCTCCATCAGTTCTACTACCTATAAAACCCCAACCTCAGTCCCAGTTGCTCTATGATGGCCCCAATTTATTCTAGCTCCTGGTAATTTCTTTGAACTTTGAATTACTATTGTATTTGTTGTCTTCATCCTGTCATTTAGCATTTATACTGGAAACATCACAAAATTAGTTAATCTTCAGAAAACCTGGTAAGTATGCTATTTTCATCCTTATCATACAAAATCCTTAAGACATTGGAAATCCAAGCAGCTTGCTTAAGATCACAAAAATAGAGGAGCTGGTATTCAAACCTGGGTCTGAGCTACACTCAGCTTTAAATTTCCTTTAGGGCAAAAAAATGGGTGAAATTTGTCTCTGAAACCCACACCTGAACCCTGCCATCAGTCCTGCTAGTAACTTTAAAGGTATCAACTGATAGGTGCTTAAAACGTGGCTTCATCCAGGGATGTTGACATTTTAAAAATTAGTAATTTAAAAAGACCGTCCTTTAGTTTTTGGCTCTTCACCTTGCTACACAGCTGGACAACAGGAATTAAATGCACAAGATAACATTCAGACTATGTTTTCCTTCTTCACTCTCCCTCTACCCTCTCTCCTCGCATGGAAAGGTTGAACAAAAAGGGTCTTACTATAACACTTTGGTTTTTCAAAACCTTAAGATGTGTTTTTCCTGTTATTAAATTATAAAATACTAACATCATGATGAACATGATTGGAACTCCCTATTAATTCCCACCTTTTTCTACGTACCATCCAATTCTGCAAAGGCTAGAAACTAAAGACTATTTCCTAGACTCCCTTGCAGCTAGGATTCTACATATGAATTAACTCTCCCTTCAGTTAGATTCATTCATTAAGAGACTTGAAATGCAGACTTCAGGCAGAGGCCAAATTCCAGATGCTCTTTCTCGTGGCCTGCAGAGGTGGTGAAGCCAAGAGAGTGTCTAGAAAAAACTGTGACAGTGAGAATCAGGGTTTCGGAATGAAATAACCAACTTTATGGGTATGCAGAGGCAGTTGTCCAGAGGCAGCCTCCTAATCCTTGGATCACATCTATGGTAGCATGTTTTTAAACCCAAGAATTTGAGTGATGGCCCCTGATTTCTGCTCCTTTAGGGCTTCCAATGATTTCATAACACCTAAGTCCCTGATTTAAGTCTTTTCTTTCTTAAAATAGCTAGAATGATTTGTGTTTCCTGCTAGGAATCCTGACTTATACAAACAAATTATAAATACTTCCTGGCAGCAGTTTTTTTCCCTGTTGTCCCTGAAGTTTAGAGGGTAAATCTTACACCAGTGAATTATTTACAATGGATAACTGCAAATACGTAGTTATAAATTGTCAGTATTGCCAAAGATGGTATTAAATAGAGTCATTCTTTAAATCATGAGCTAAAAAAGTGCTGTTGCCATCTAGCTTTCAGTGCTAAAGTTTGTTCTAAGAAGAGACTCTTCTGATATCTTTATCTTCATTCTCTCTTTTGACATCACTTTTTGCCAACATTAAACCGAAGTGAGTGGGGAAGCAGGCTTAAGAGTCAGAGGACAGAGATCAGGTGATGCGCTTGGTCTACATACAGCTCAGCTTCTAACCACTTGTGTGACCTCAGACGAGTCAGTTCCTCATTCTCAGGCTGTTTTTGTATCTGAAAAACGAGGACACTGATAATCTCTGTGCATGAGGCACAGAATCCCACGTGACCTTAACATTGTGGTCACTGGTTAAGTTGGCAAGTGAATCCTGAACATCTGTGAGCATTTGCACTGATTGCTTTTCAGTCAGTTTCATGTGGGTACAGATACTTGGGTAAAATATTGTTTCCATCTGACCTTCTAAGACACTGAAGTCGAGTTCCACTGCTACACGATTTAAATATAAGACAGATCAAAGTCTGCTTCACAGCATCTACTAATGAAACCCATAAAAACCATATTTGTATAGGGTTTGCCTGTTATTAGAACGCCAGTTGTGGTCTCAAATACTAGCATTATTCTCATGTGTCACAGCAGAAGCATCTGGTAATTAAATTTAATTATTGACAAAATCATGGCTTTTGCCAAGATTGTCCTGAGAGATATATATATTTTTTGCTTTCTATTTGGTTTATTTTCATATAATTATTAAAGCTTTTAAATACATTATTAAACACAAGTACATGTTCCTCTAACATGACTGGTAAGGAAGATGGAATATGCTGAGATTCAAAAATGTGACACTATAGGACTGCCTATCTTTATGTATCTAGAATATTTTTGAAAGTAACCAAACTCAGTAATTTCATATTATCTATTTTTCTAAACAAGACTCTATATCATACCTATATAGATTAAATACAGAACTTTAAACCCCAAGGAGGAGATGTCTCAGTGGATTATTGTTTTCAATTATCCTTTTTTCCAGAGGTATTTGTTTAACCCCCGAAAAAGCTGGAAAGCTGTAGTCGCTAATACCTTGGATTTTTAAATTCACCTGAAATTTCTTTTTATCCTAGAATAATTCAAAATATACTATGAGTGAGAGGGAATAAGGATAGATATGTTATAACTTGCCCTAGAACAAGAATAATCAGCATGGAGTCAGGTACTGGAGAAACTTGCCTTACAACTAGAATTGTCAGTCTGGAGTCAGCTCTTGAATAGGCTGAATAATGTATTAGTTAAGAACGTGGACTCTGGGATCAGGCTGCCTGAGTTGGAACTTTAGAACCACAACTTATAAATGGTGTGATCTTGGGCCAGTTAGTTAACCTTTCTGTGATTCAGTTTTTTCACCTGTAAAATGGGAATAAAAACGATACCCATCTCATAGGGTGATTTTGAGGGTTTATTAAATAAGTACTTGTAAAAAAATTTAGAAAATTCTTGGCACACAGTAAATGCGAAGTGTTTTGTTAAGACTTCACTGTCGTAACATTGCTTTGTTAAGAGATACTTGCCTTGTATCTTTCTGTGGCATGGCCTCTCCTGTGGCTAAGAGTGAGCCCTCTATAACGTACTTTCATTCAAACTTTTCATGAGCTTGCTAAAATGTTTTCAGCTGGTAATGCTTCTCTGGTTTTAATGAATTCTATGCATTTGTTTCCCACATGTACATATTTCTTTCCTCTTGGCCAATTGCTAGATCAGTTGTGTTAATTCTTTGTAAAAGTTCTGCTAAGTTAAGGTAGTGCTTCTTTTTCTTTCTTTCTTTTTTTTTTTTTTTGCGGTACGCGGGCCTCTCAGTGTTGTGGCCTCTCCCGTTGCGGAGCACAGGCTCCGGACGCGCAGGCTCAGCGGCCATGGCTCACGTTCCTAGCCGCTCCGCGGCATGTGCGATCTTCCCAGACTGGGGCACGAACCCGTGTGCCCTGCATCGGCAGGCGGACTCTCAACCACTGCGCCACCAGGGAAACCCCTTTTTTCATATTTTTAAATTCAGTACTCAATTGAACATTTAACTAATTTTATAAATGTGTACTTCACTTACAAAAGAATCCTATGTGTCAATCTCCATTTCATTGCACTTTGCAGCTCAGTTGAACAAATTAATCTTCCAGTAATCTGCCACCTTCCTCTCCTTGACCTTGGTATAAGTGTAGCCCAGACTGAGAAAACATTAGGCAGTTCCTCCAGATACCTGGTGAGAGGGTAAATAGACGTCTTATAATGGTCCTCAGAAATCCAGGGGGTGGGAGTTTGAGGTGACTGGAAAGCAACTAACCCTAGACATTCTCAATACCCTGGTGGCACTTTTGGAATCTAATCCCTTTGATTTCCCATTGAGAGGTTGGAGGTTTATCTGCCTGTCTACTTGAGTCTCTGAGGTTTGTAGAGCATGGAAGGGGACAAAAGACTCTACCCTGGCTTACTGATCAGAGCCTGATTTTCTGCCTTTACAGAACTAGCCTTATTTCCCAGAATTGAGTCCTTGACTCCACACCTTCCTCTCTTATCTCAGATAAATTTTCCTAGATGCAACCCTGCTTCTCAAGATACACTACAGTTATATCTAAACTCATGTCATTAGCCCATTCTTCCAGATTATAACACCTGTTTGATTTCAACATCTGTCTAAAATTATACTAGATACTGAATCTAGTTGAGTTGCATTGAGTGTTGGAGGTTACATTTTGCTTTAGGCTTACATTTCAGTTAAGACTTGCTTATATTCTGGTTCAGATTAATAATTATCCATTACTGTGGGGTTACTATCTTTGTCAAGGACTTCCCTGCATGCCAACTAACGTATTCCCCCTAGTTTGATACGTCTTCTCTGTGAGCGTGCTATGTGCCGGCTGTAGTATGTTGGAGCTCCCCTGTGAAACTTTCATAGACCCTATACTCTTGATGTCTCTATATAGCCTTTGGCTTTGTTTGTGGAGATGTGTCTGAGTTGGACAAAACTCAACATTCAGGGGATCTCATTCACTGAAACTTAGCTCATTGGCCTCTGAAGAACTAGATCAACTGAATGTTTGCACAATTCCTGTTTGTTTACACCTATATAAGCCAGACTTTGCCATTGGAATGACTGGAATGCAAATAGAAATAAATTCCTCACTTAATTTCATATATAACCTCTTGTCCTGTTTTCAAAGGATCACATTAAAGCTTAGTCACTACAGTAATCTGGGGATTTGAATCATTTTGTCTATTAAACTGTATTATTATGTAGTATTTGATATTGTCTAAATACTTTATGAAAATTTCTTTGAATAGTTATTCCTCACAATGATCCTGTGATATAGTGCGTGACTCTCATATCATCTTCCCTCTGTTTTCTTTTGGGAGAAGTAAAAAGCAGGCAGTTTATAACTTGTCAAATGTTACCAAGTGAGTCAGTGGCAAAATGGGATTTGAAATCCCTGTGTCTTTGTCCCTGATCAGCTATTATTTCTGTTCTACCCAGATAACTGTACCGTTTCCCTATTTACTGTTTAGTCTGTCATTTCTTACTTCAACAAAATCCAATTAAATTTTTCGGTGTTCTATCTCCCTTCTCTCATACTAATTATTGCTTTTTTGTTTACGTAACTTTATCATGGGCAGTAGGTGAAGACTTGTCTAATAGCAGAAGGATGCATTAGATTATTGCTTTATACCTTTCTAACTCTTTCACTCTTTCATTTTACCTAGTAAAACTAGATTTTAAAATATGTAATATGTGATGATCACAAGCTAAATGATCAAGTCTTTACTCTCCATAATATTTATATATATTTAATTTTGTAAATATTAAGTAATTTTTATGATAGTGTGATTTGTCTATAAAGTTATTGAAGCCAGAGATCATGGCTTCTAAGCAGGAAGGAAGTATGATACCAGTGATGGTAGACCTTTGGATTAAAGTTATGCCTCTGTCTCATACCAGTTATATGACCTTGAGCAGTAATTTATCCTCTTGAGCCTGTATTCCTCTTCTACAAAATGGAGATAATATTTACCTCATACACTTCTATGATGATAAACCAAAGAAACATATGTTGAAAGTACTCAGCTCACATATGGGCTGTTAACAAACATCAGTCTCCATCAGTCTCATCTTCCAGTTGCTCATATAAATCCAGGCTGTCAGTATGGGACTTATTACTCATGATGGGTGGCCAGCAAATTTTGTTTATTGGCAACGTATTTGCATAACCAGCAAGAACAAACTTTATGACAGAATTTTCTCTAACAAAATTCATTTCCCTGAACCACATATTTATAGTTATTGAACAGGTATGTCTGTTTACATTTTTAGGGTTCAGATAATCATTTCAGTGACTTGGTCACTTGCAAATGTTGAATGTCCCCTCTTTTTCAAGAGACAAATATGCACAGAAGCTACTTGTTATTAAGAAGAGGTACTTCACAAATGTTATTAGAGGGCATTCTGGGAAAAACAGTCATTTGTATAATGTATCAGCTATGATCCAGTTAGTTAAATAGAAACCACACTGTGTATTCAACAGAAGGAATTTAGTATAGGGAACTGAGTATACAGGTGTTGGAGGGCTGAAAGAGCAAAAAGAAGACAGGTAACCCAACGATAATAACTGCAAGAGACATCTACCACCTCTAAGTCTGAGAATATTAAAGAGAAGGAATTGCGGTGACCAGAACCTAGGAGCTGGGAGGAGGAGACTGGCTGAATTGGAACTCAGACTTAGGTTACCATCCAGCTGCTTCTGGTAACCTAGGATCTTAGAGGAGGGACTCTACAGAGCTGGAGCTCGGACTTCTGAGGGGGTAGGGACCCCTGGCTACTTCTGGTACCTTTGAGTAGGCATAATGAGGCAGGTGTTCTGGGAATGCCAAAAATAAATTAAACTGAAAGGAACTGCTGATTCTGGGACATGAAACAAAACCACAGTCTTTACCCTTGCTTTCCAGTGTCTCTCTAGTGTCTTCTATTAGTTGAATCTAACAGGAAGCCAACTGGCAAAGGAGTCTGGAAAATACAGTTTTTAGAGTTCAGCGCTTGCATTGTAGAATACAAAAGGATACATTTGTAGCTGGGAGACAAAATATAAATAACTGGCATACATAACTAAAAAAGAAAAAATAACAGTAACCACAAAAATTCCTTCGGGTTTCAGATAACCTTTCTGAATTCTATCCAAATCCATCAGTACATGATGATTAAGTTGCATTTCTTATATGAATCGAGGCTTTTAATAATGATAGGAAATGGGTTGTTATATAATTCTTACACTAACCGCCATAAAACCACATCCATTTCTAGTGGTCACTTTCTCTTCCCCTTCCTAAAAGAAGTATGTTCCAGTATTACTACGCCTCTAAATGCGCAGATTGGTTTTTCTGTATGAGGCATGTGTTTCATAAAGCCCAATAAAAAGAACAGCTGCAGATGGGTGTCTTGAAACTCCCAAGGAGATTGTTGAACAAACAAGCTTCCCTGTGAGCAGGGCAGTTCTCAGATTACTAGGACTCTCATTTATTTACTGAAAAACAATGATGTTGAGACATGTAAATATTTCCTTTGAGAACTGTGTAATAGAATCTTAGGACAATTCCTGATGTCTACTCCGTTGAATAATCTAGTATTCTCTTGGGCAGCTAGACTGAATGGAGTATAAAATTATTTCCAGTATGCGAACCTGATCAGTAATACTTTCAATGATTGCCTTATTCCAGGCATTGTATATTTGGATTTCAATTAAAAAACCGGAAAGAATTTAGTAAACTTCTGTCTTTCTAAGTTGGCAAAACAAATTTTGAGACTAACTGAAAGAGTTTTAGGAAAAGGAACCTGATCTGACCTGAGGTAACTTAAAGTGATTAGCCATTATCAATTGGTTGATATTTTAGCAACTGTGCATATGTTTGAGGAAATTGAGTGGAGAGTTAGCCTTCCTGTTACTTCTGTAGGGGAAAACCAAAATTCTTTATCACGTTGTCTTGATGAAAAAGAGGATAATATAAGAACTGGATAATTGTACACTTAAGTTTATCTGTAGGTGTTTTGAATGGCTATATTCAAAGCACATTGGACAATGGACCATCTCAGTATTTGTGTGATGGGAGTAGATTTAGACATCCCAGAGTATTCCTAAAAGATGATGATCACTTCTCAGATGTTAAACACCTGGGATGAATGGCTAACACTGGATGTCAAACCAGTGTCTAAAATAATCTTCGTAGTTTGGAATGATGAGAGTTAATCAAGATGAATTTTAGTGGGATAAATACAAAAGAAAAATGTGAAACCTGGGAGATACGATTGAATAATGGAACTTTTGCAAAATAACTGACTCTCAGCACAAAATGATTTGATGATGGAATGTGTCTACTAATAAAGTCACTTCTACTTGGGCTACATTGTGCTGGTGTCCAAATCAAGGGAGAAAAGAGTCTCACAGCTCTTCATATTGAAGTAGCATGTGAGAGGTATTCTCTCTTTCTGGTGATCATCCATACTCTGACTAATCCATTTATAACCAATTTTTACTATACCCACCAAAGGTACCATTCTGAGATACCTTGACAGCCATACCAAAGTATCTAACTGTTGGTCAGGACTAGTGACTTAGCAACACGTTTGTTGGTCGCGTTTTACTTTCCTTCAATCAAACTACTTTTAGGGAGTAACTACAGAATGTTTCAGAAGCCTGCCGGACAATGAGTTCCACCCCCCATTATGGCATCCCTAAGAGTTTTGTAAAATGTCAGATGCCCCATATTTATGAGAGTGTATGCAGTGGGGTCACATCCGGGTTTCTTTCCCTCTCTCAGCAACAGGAACTACAGCAGCAGTAACAATAGTTATTGTGACTATGTGTTGTTGACTATTTGCCAAGTACACACGGTAACTCATTGTGAAGATGAGTAAACCAAGGCTTAAGAGACACTAGCAATATGCCTTAGCTCACCTAGCCAGTCAGTGGTGGAATCAGAGCTTCCATTCAGGCCATCTCACTCCATAGAAGCAGCTCTACTTATAGTTTGGAAAGAGCTATCCACTGGATATGGAGGGATTACGTCCTAGTACAGGTCTGCCTTACTTAATATTGTGATGAAACACTTTGCTTTCCTGGGTCTCCACTTTTTCATCTGTAAATTGGGTTGTCTGGATGGAATGGTCAATAAGGGCTTTGTCAGATTTAATCCTCTAAATCTGCAGTTCTTTGAAAATTTGGATGTCTTTTCTCTTTAACTCATTGGAAGTGAAGAATCAACTAGAACCTGTCTGTGAAAAGATTTACTTCTAGGAGAAAATTTCGTTGCTAATCTCGCCAGTTTTTAAAGGCAAAAGGGAATGAGAACAAATGAAATCAATTCCTTGATATGATTTTAATGAAGGATAGCAAACATTAAATGTATAAACTAGAGTTATTTCTCCTTTGATTGAATCTCAAAATTATTCTGAGAGGTTTGGCCTTGTAATCTTAAAGATACGTCAGAGGATGTCGAATGGGATTGTTTTTAGTTACTCAGAATTTTGGCTAAAGCTCAGAAACAGGAAAAAAAAAGGTTTTAAGTGCTCACACATTCTGTAAAGAGCTGTTAGCTAAAAATGTCTCAGAAAACTAATATTTGGTGTGAAGAGTCAGTGACTGGAGGGGAGCATGAGGGGAGCTTTCCTGGGGTGCTAGTATTTTGGGTGCTGGTTATATGACTGTGATAACTGCAGAAATTCACTGAGCTGTACAATTGTGAGTTGAGCAGTTTTCTATATTTATGTTGTATGTGGATAAAATTTTTACCAAAAAATATATCGGAAAGTTTAAGCTACAACAACTTCAATCACCTCCAGGATATATAAGAGAAGATTAAATATTTTAAAATGGTACTGAATAAAATCATTAAGGTGGAGAGTTGTCAATCAAATATAAAGTGCCTAAAACTTTGATGACCCACCCCTCCAGCTTATTTGAGTCTTTTATCCTCTGTATCCCGTATATGTATGTGTGTGTGTGTATATATATATAGTACCAATTAAGAGACTAAAAACTGCAACGAGATTATTTCAGTCTAGAGTTTTTGTCAGGGAAACCCAATTGAAAAGTGAAATGGAAAAACTAATTTGCCCTAGTATATTCTACACTCTGAACATTCCCTCCCTAGAGAATCTGCATTCTAAAATAAGACCACTGGGCAAAGCAGTGCAGGAAAACAAAGAAATCCTTAGATGATGGAATATGAGGCACCACAAGGGTAGATATTGAACACTTACTCTGCTTTGCTACAGATTAACCTTTTCTATACTTAGTAGAGTTTTAATATAGACCAAAACCCCCAATTCTTATAAATATTTATTTATAAATTAATATATTTGAGTATAAATAGTTGAGTAAATAAAAACAAGGAATTATGACCATTGTCACAAATGTTTTCAATAGAATGTACAGGAACTTAATCATCCAACAAATTTCCCATTGAGGACTTATAAAGTCCCAGTCACTACAGACAGTGTCATGAACAAAACATGAGGGACGGTCTCTTCTCTCATGGAATCTTAGATTTGGCAAGGGAGGCCGTTAAAAAATTGTCACCCAAATCATTAGAAGCCTGATAAATGCTGTAAAGCAAAGCGTAAGCACAGTGGACCTTCCGCATCCAGAGATGCAGAACCTGCAGATACTGAGGGCAGACTGTACTATGAGGGACTTGACTATCTGTGGATTTTGGTACCCACAGGAGTCCTGGAACCAATTCCCCACAGATACCGAGGGATGACTCTACTTGATTTCTTTGAGGAAATGGTGTTTAAAAAGCACTGGATATTATAACCTTAGATTCAGATTTTTAAAATAAATTACAAAGAAAAATGCCACACAGTGAATCTTTACTATTACACTCAATGTTCTTTATTGTGAAAATTGTGTTGCCATAGCCACAAGATATTTATTTGGATCAGTTGTCCTTAGTCGACAGGGAGGTTGCAATTTGGCAAGAATCGATAGTTTTGCCAGTTAACTGACTTAATTTCTAAATGAGTCAGTGTTAAAGTTCGTTTTTCAATAATGGACTCCTAGCTTGGCTTCATGTTAAATGTAATGCATGGCTGAAAAATGCTTCTCCACAAATGAAGAATTTTTACGTTATTCTGCTTTCAACCTAAGGAAGAAACAAAATCCTAAAAGAAGTACTTTTTAATCGCTGTATTTTCCAAATTCTCAAGAAGTCCACTCCGTAGTATATTTATCTCAAACAATTACAGATTTCTTAGAAATGAAGACAGTTAAAGGATTAATAATTGATGAAGACGGGCACAAATTCCCAAATTGTAAATTCAGAATTACGTTTTCTCCGGATGATTTGTTCTGGGTTTACTCACTGAAAACATAAGTTTGTTGATCAAAATTCAAGTTCACTGGGCATCTATTTTTGCTTTACTTGCTAAAATGTCATGATTCTTGCTATTAAAACAATATGTAAATTTTAAGCAGTAAAATATTATCCAATGATCACAAACAAGTTTATGAGAAGATTTTTTTTTAATTTTTATTTATTTATTTTTTGGCTTTGTTGGGTCTTCATTGCCGCGTGCGGGCTTTCTCTAGTTGCGGCGAGCAGGGGCTATTCTTTGTTGTGGTGCTTGGACTTCTCATTGCGGTGGCTCTTCTTGTCGTGGAGCACAGGCTCTAGGCGCGCGGGCTTCAGTAGTTGTGGCATGTGGGCTCAGTACTTGTGGCTGGCAGGCTCTAGAGCGCAGGCTCAGTAGTTGTGGTGCACAGGCTTAGTTGCTCCGTGGCATGTGGGATCTTCCCGAACCAGGGATCGAACCCGTGTCCCCTGCATTGGTAGGTGGATTCTTAACCACTGTGCCACCAGGGAAGTCCCTATGAGGAAATATTTAATCAGGCATTCATCACACCCCCCTTTTTTTTTTTTTTTTTTACTGTCTCAAATCCTTTTCTGAGGAGCACTTGACACCTCGGAACTTCACAGCCTGTTATATATGGTTATATTTGCCTCATGTTAAATAATATATAATGTTCTGTTATTTTTACTTGGTAATCTTTTTGATAATTTTTTCTTCATTGGTCATTGTGACCAAAATCTTTTGGAAAATTGGTATTCATTTTTGTTACTTTAGGTTATAAGGCTTCATTGCAAAGTAAAGGAAGTAAGCGAACACAAATATTTCCTTGTCTTCAGCTGGCCTCCAGAGTCTCCTAACAATGCCCTATATAATCAGATCTGAGCTTCCCTGAGTCACACCAGTCTGTGACTGTAGGTGAACAGTATCTATCGATTGTTGATGGCTTCTTCTATCAGTGATAATGCAGCACCTTTGGCCACAAGTCATCCCCTTTGCCTCTCTAATTTTCTTGTCCAGGTATTTTCTAGAAGTGCCCGGGACTTCTCTGGAAGCTCAGGAACAATAGATTTGGGAGCATATCTTGGGTTCCCCTCATCTTTCCTCAGCTGCCTTCTTTCCTATAACTAGAGGTTTTCTGTGAAGTCACTTGAAGATGGCACCTCATCTCTGCCATTGTTTTCAGTGTCTTTCACAAGAACACTGATATCTGGACCAAGACGGGTGTCACCTAGGATTCACAATGAGGGTTCCTCAAGGTGCCAAGGTTTCATGTTCCTGAGAGTCCTCTGGGAACTGAGATGAGGAGAATGACTATCACCTCTTCTGTTTCACATTTTGTCACAAGGCATCAAAGCAGTGTTTCTTTTGGTACCACTGTCACTCAGAATCCCTCATAAAAGCAAGTTAAATCACTTCATGTGTCTCTGTCCCACTCACATAAGAGCTGGCACGTCACTGTGCATTTTGACTTGGAAATTAATATTTTAGACAAAATGCCATCTGGCTTTTACCGTAGCAATTCCTGCAACCCCCAAAGGATGAGTAGCCTGCCCCACAGCAAATCCCATATCTTTAGCCAAAGTGTGGCATACAAATAAACTAATTAATTCTTAGTAGCCTTACCCACTGCTGTTGAGACACTTGAACAAGTAGGGAGTTTCTCTTTACTATCATACCCTCCTCTCGTGCTCAATTCATGTTTAAAATGACTTCATGCTTTGCCTTATTTACCCAAAGCCAACTCTATCGGTTTGGAACTCCAATATGTCAGTATCTGACCTTCATTTCAAACTTGATAGATATAACATAGCCAAGACAATCACAAAACAACTGAAAATATAGTAAGTCCAGAGACCAACCAGGCTTACAGGTTCTTAGAAGACTTATTGAATCCATGGTCCACCTCAACATCATGGGAGTATGTTCGTTTTTTTTTTCTTCTTTTTCAAAGGAGTCAATTTTCATAAAAGCTCATAGAGGTTAAATGTCTATATTAAAACATTTTCTTTAATTCCTTCCAAGTTCGGCTCCCTCCAAATTCATACCCTCACTCCCATCACTCTAGCAATCCACATTATAGTCGTGCTTGTATCCCCACTGCCTATTAAGAGGAAAGGAAGAATGAAACCGTAAATAGGACCTTCCTCCACAAATCAGAGGAAGTACAGACACCCTCTTAAAAGCATAGTATCAGTGGATAAAATGAGCATCCACATTTTGAGGAAATATGAGTAAGGTAAAGAATTCTAGCTAAGTTTTAAAACATTAATCACAAAAGAAGAGGACAAGATAAAAAGGGATGTAGCATGTTGTTAAGATTGCAGGATGTTTCCGACTTGTAATACTATACTCTTTAGCCAAAAGGTGAAAAGGAACAGACCAACGTGGTTTTGAAATAGCTACTGATCGCAGCTGAATGGCCAGTAAAATATATATTAGTTCTGTCTGAGTGATATTCTCTGTAAACTTCCCCAGAGATAAGGATACTGATGTAGAAATGTTGGGACAAATCATAAGAACCGTATTATAGCAACTATTCTCAAGACACAAAGATTTAGAGCAGTGGTTCTCAAAGTATGATCCTGGACCCAACAGCATTACCTGGGAATTTGTTAGATATGCAAATTCTGATATTGTTCCCCAGACCTAATGAATCAGAAACTTCGGGGGTGGGGGGCGGGCAGAAATCCATGTTTAATCTCTGTTAATCACCCTCCTTGTCATTCTGATACATGCTTAAAATTGAGAACCACTGGTTTAGAGACAATTTGTAAATGACTTTACTTATATGAACAAACATTGGCTAGTTGTCTAGGTTTAAGAATCCACACGGATAAAAGAGGCATACAACAAAAGCCATGCTCTTTAGGGTCATAAAATTTGGTTAAGAAACAAAACATAATTTACAGATATTTTTAAAATCCAAAGCAACAATAAGGAAGATGGTATAGAGGAGTCAGGGTTTAGTTTAACTGCCAATTTCATGGAATTGAATATTCCTAATGCATTTGCAGAAGAAGGAAAGATCACTTACTCCCGGTAGGATTAAGGAAGACTGCTAGGAGGACATGATGATTAGGACTGTTATGAAGGTTTTGAATGGAAGTTTGAAGGTTAGAGGGAAAGTGAGGGGGGACATTGAAGACTTGGAGAAAGCACAAATGGTATTTCAATGACTGAAGAGATTAATTAATTGAAACAGAAGTTTCATGTTCATTAAAGATATAAGGAAAGGAGGTCAGCCTTGCCCTTAAAGTTTAGCCTTGGAATTTATTGGTATCTTTCTAGCATTATGATGCTTTGAATAATTTTCTTTAAAAATTTTATCCAGTATTTTGTTTTAAGTGGGAGGGTGGTCTGAATAACCTGTTCTTCCATGACTGGAAATGGATCTTGAATAACTTAATAATTCACACATCTTTTTAAGATGTCGGCTATATCCAAGTCGCTGTACTAGACTCCAGAGATACAAAGTTGAACTATATGCAGTCCCTGCTCGCAAACTTATGGTCTACTAGAAAAGACAGTACAGTGTGATGCATTATACTTTGGGTATGTAGGGTTTACTGATTTCATACTGTTTGAGATCTAATGATTGGGGATTCCCTATATTGTTAGATCTCCACTGCAAAATAAAAGATTTGAGGAAACTATTTAGGTTACAAACCATGAGAATATGTATGGAAAGGAATTGATATAATCTTTAAAATTGTATCATCTGTACCATATGATCCAGCAGTTGCACTCCTTGGTATGTACCCAAAGAGTTGAAAACTTACATCCACACACAAAAACACATGTTTATAGCAGCTTTAGTCATGATTGCTAAAACTTGCAAGCAATCAAGGTGTCCTTCAGTAGGTGAATGGATAAATAAACCGTGGCACATCTAGACAATGGAATATTATTCAGCACTAAAAAGAAATGAACTATGAAGTCATGAGAAGACATGGGGGACCCTTAAGTGCATCTTACTAAGTGAAAGAAACCAATCTGAAAAGGCTACATACTGTATGATTCCAACTACATGACATTCTGGAAAAGGCAAAACTGTGGAGACAGTAAAGAGATCAGTGGCCTGCCAGGGGTGAGGGGTGGGAGGATGAATAGGTGGAGCACAGAGGATTTTTAGGGCTATGAAACTATCCTGTATGGTACTATAATGATGAATACATGTCATCATACATATATCCAAAACCATAGAATGTACAACACCAAGCATGAACCCTAATGGAAACTATGGACTTCGGTTGACGATGACGTGTCAGTGTAGGTTCGCTGATGGTAACGACTATGCTGCTGTGGTGGGGGATGTGAATAATGGGGGAGGCTACGCATGTGTGGAAGCAGGGGATATACAGGAACTCTCTTTACCCTCCTCTCAGTTCTGCCGTGACCTAAAACTTCTCTAAGGAGGTTGGGATTGACATGTCCACACTGCTATATTTAAAATGTATAACCAACAAGGACCCACTGTATAGCACAGGGAACTCTGCTCAGTATTATGTGACAACCTAAATGGGAAAAGAATTTGAACAAGAATGGATACATGTATATGTATAACTGAATCACTTTGCTGTACACCTGAAACGAACACAACATTGTTAATCAACTGTAGTCCAATATAAAATAAAAAGGTAGAAAAATATATGAAAATTAAATTTTGTTCCAGAAATGTCTGACATGGTTTGGCCTGCTACCTCTTTGGTCCCCTCTCATACTGCTCAACCCTGGCTTTCTGCCTGGTAGCTCCTAGGCCTCTTTCATCCCTCCAGAAGATTTCGGTTCGTTTTGCAGGAGATGCTTCACACTTGCTGCCCCTTCAGACTGGAGCGCTGTCTCCATCTCTCCCCACTTTCCCTAGTAACTCCTGCTCATTCATCAGCTCTCAGCTCTAGGATCACTTCTTTAGAGAAGCCTCCTTGATTAGCCTAATCAGGTGAGGTTCCTTTGTTGTAGCATCTGGTAGAATCTTTCCTCTCCTTTAGCATCCCAATCTCAATTTGTAATTATACATTAACCAGTAGTTACTTGATTAATGTCAGCTTCCTACATTAGACTGTAAACTTCTCCAAATTAGGGACTGTGTTCATTAACACCTAACACTTCACACAGTCCCTGATACATGGGTGGGTATCAGTGAATGAAATGTTAAGTGAAAAAAAAATTTGTTCACTTAGCATTTTCAGTGAGGTTTGGCTAATGAATGTATTACTGTAGGCCAGTGGTTCTCAGCCCTGGCTACACATTGGAATTACCTGGAGAACTTTATTAACTACTGATAATCTGAATCCCATGCTGACAGATTCTGATTTGAATAGTGTAGGGCAATTCTAAGGTACAACCAAGGTTGAGAACCACTGATCTTGTCCCAGTCGGAAATAGCAAATCATAAGCCTGAAATGTATGAGGATTTAGGAAATATGAGTGGAAGACACTTTGAGTGTCTTTCAAGGAAGAGAAAAATAACTTACTTTCTTTATGAAAATAATGATTACTATTTGCAACATTTCACTGTTGAGTCACAGCCAAAAGTAAAAGCATTTTATTGAATAAATTTGTTAAGAACTAAACATGTGTATATTTTCATATTTTTCCTAATTAGATATGTCTTGGATTAATCAAAGTATAACTTGACCCAGAAAGAATTTTAACAAAACCATATTGTAGTAAAAAGTGTCCTAGGTTATGCAGTTTATATGAGAGCACTGAAAGCTCTCCAAAAGTGTAATTAACTGAATTTCTAAATGAGTAGATAGAAGTTCTTCCTATATGCAATGAAAGTTTTCTGATAAACTTTACTGCTAAGGACACTATTTTTGTGCTTTTTATTTCATTTTTATTGTTTGTTCCGTAGGTCTTCACTGCAAAACACAAATATTTAATCACTAAATTATTGCTTAATAATTCTAATTTGGCCTAACTGAATGAATAAAAATAGTTGTAGTTTCTCTTTTAAAAAGGTAATGTCTTAAAACACTATGGCATTGGTTCAGTGGTAAATGATCCAAAAATAAGTCCACATGTGATTGGAAATTGATATGTAACGGAGAATCATTTTAAGACAGTGGAACAAGGATGGACTCTTCATTAAATGGTAAAGAGAGTCAGTTATCTATACGAGAAAAAATATATAAAATTAGACACCTAACTTCATCCATATACAAAAATCAATTCCAGATTCATCAAGATCTTAAATGTGAAAGAAAATGCTTTAAATTTTTTTAAGAAATAAAAGAGAAATCTTTGTGACCTTTGGGTAGGGAAGGACTTAAGATGTAAAAAGCAGAAACCATATAGGAAATATTGATAATTAAGTCTATATAAAATTTAAGAACTTCTCTTCATCAAAAGACACAAAAAGAGAGTAAAAGGCAAGCTATAGTGGGAAATGAATGACATTTGCAACACCGATTACTAAAAGGAATAAACCCTATTAGAAATCAATAAGAAAAAGACACCCCTCCCTCAAAAAAAAAAAAGATGAGCAAATGGCATGATCTATATTTTCATGGAAGAGGAAATAAAAATGGCCACGAGACATATGAAAACATTAAGATAAAATTACACACTAACTTGAATGATTAAAATTAAAGTAATGACAGTACTAAACAAAGATGTGAGGCAAAAGGAAATTGTTTTAGTTTGATCACCTTGGAAAATATTTTGGCATTACCTAGTAAATCTGAAAAATATGTATACTTGATGACCCAGTGGCTCCGCTCCTAGATATCTTCCCTACAAACTCTCATACATATACAAAAGAATGCTCTTAAGATTACTCTTTGCAGTAACAAAAGAACTGTGAACAATGAAACTATCTATCAAAAATAGAATAGGGCTTCCCTGGTGGCGCAGTGGTTGAGAGTCCGCCTGCCGATGCAGGGGACACGGGTTCGTGCCCCAGTCCGGGAAGATCCCACATGCCGCGGAGCGGCTGGGCCCGTGAGCCATGGCCGCTGAGCCTGCGCGTCCGGAGCCTGTGCTCCGCAACGGGAGAGGCCACAGCAGTGAGAGGCCCGCGTACCACAAAAACAAAAACAAAAACAAAACAAACAAACAAAAATAGAATAAATAATTGCTGATATACAATGGATATTATTCAACAGTGAAAACCAAAATAAAGATACAGGCATCTGTGTAGATGAATCTTAGTAACAGGTCAGAATGAAGAAGTACACACCGTTAATTTAAATTTTTAAAATCAGAAAAACCAAGCAAAATATTGCTTAAATTATTTTTAGTTTAGTGTTTATTTTATAACTATGCTATGTTGTAAAAAATACAAACAAGGACATGTTTAACATAAAATTAAGTATAATGATTATCTCTGATGGGGGTGGGGGTTGGAATTGGCAAGGAACTAGGAAAGAATCCAAAGTAATGTTCATTTCTTAATCACGGTGACATGGGTATATATATGGGTGTTCATTTTGTTAATTTTTTTCCTGTTTATTCTTATCTCCTAAGCTGTTCATTTATTATCATACTATTTTGTATAAATGGTCTATTTCAAAATATAAATATGCTATTATAAAAGTAAAGAATGAGAACAAATGGATCTGGGACCAGAGTGGAGGCAGAAAGACTGGTTGGGCTGCTGCAAGAGGAGAAATTATGACAACCCGAGTCGTAAAAATAAAGTTACAAATTGTGAAATTTTTTGTTCTAGTTCTGTGAAAAATGCCAGTGGTAGTTTGATAGGGATTGCACTGAATCTGTAGATTGCTTTGGGTAGTACAGTCATTTTCACAATGTTGATTCTTCCAGTCCAAGAACATATCTCTCCATCTGTTTGTATCATCTTTAATTTCTTTCATCAGTGTCTTATAGTTTTCTGCATACAGGTCTTTTGTCTCCTTAGGTAGGTTTATTCCTAGATATTTTATTCTTTTTGTTGCAATGGTAAGTGGGAGTGTTTCCTTAATTTCACTTTCATGGACCTAGAGTCTGTCATACAGAGTGAAGTAAGTTAGAAAGAGAAAAACAAATACCATATGCTAACACATATATATGGAACGTAAAAAAAAAAAAAAATGGTCATGAAGAACCTAGGAGCAGGATGGGAATAAAGATGCAGACCTACTAGAGAATGGACTTGAGGACACGGGGAGGGGGAAGGGTATGCTGGGACAAAGTGAGAGGGTGGCATGGACATATATACACTACCAAATGTAAAACCGATAGCTAGTGGGAAGCAGCCGCATAGCACAGGGAGATCAGCTCGGTGCTTTGTGACCACCTAGAGGGGTGGGATAGGGAGGGTGGGAGGGAGGGAGACGCAAGAGGGAAGAGATATGGGGATATATGTATATGTATAGCTGATTCCCTTTGTTGTAAAGCAGAAACTAACACACCATTGTAAAGCAATTATACTCCAATAGAGATGTAAAAAAAAAAAAAAGTTATTTCCAAGAAACTTAATTCATAAGTACTACTTGTCATGGTCTCTCATTCTCTTTCTCTTTTGAAAATATTTTTTAAAAGCTGTATGAGGTATAATTGATATATAAAATACTGAACGTATTTAATGTATACACTTTGATGAGTTTGGTGATATCCGTACACTGTGAAACCATCACCACAGTCGAGGTAATAAACACATCCATCACCTCAGAAAGATTTCTCCTGATTTCTGCCCCCGTTTTTGGTGGTAAGAATATTAACATGAGATCTACTCTCTTAACACATTTTTAAGTGTGCAGTACTGAACTATAAACTATAAGCACCATGTTGTACAGCAGATCTCTTTAACTCATTCATTTTACATATTGAAACTGTACGCTCATTAAACAACTCTCCATTTGCCCGTCACCCCAGCCCCTGAAAACCACCATTCTACTTTCTATTTCTACGAATTTGACTATTCTAGATACTTCATAAGTGGACTCATGCAGTATTTCTACTTTGTGACTGGCTTATTTCACTTAGCATAATATCATCCAGGTTCATTCATGTTGTCAAATATGGCAGGATTTCCTTCTTTTGTTAAGGCTGAATAATATTCCATTGTATGTACATACCACATTTTCTTTGTCCATTTATCCATTGACAGACATTTAGGTTACTTCCATATCTTGGCTATTGTGAATAATGTGGCAGTGAACATGGGAGTGTAGATGCCTCTTCCATATACTGATTTTAATTATTTTGGATATATGCCCATAACTGGAATTGCTGGATCATATGGTAGTTCTATTTTTACTTTTGGTGGGGAACCTCCATACTGTTTCCCATAGTGACAGCACCATCTACATCCAACTAAAAAGCTTTTGCACAGCAGAGAAAACAATTAACAGAATGAAAAGCAACCTACTGAATGGGAGAAACTATTTGAAAAACATAAATCTAATAAGGGGTTAATATCCAAAAAATGTAATGGACTCCTAAAACTCAGTAACAAAAAAATAAACAATCTGATTACAAAATGGGCAAAGGATTTGAACAGACATTTCTCCAAAGAATACATATAAATGGTCAACAGGTTTATAGAAGGGTGCTAAGCATCATTAATTATCAGTGAAATGCAAGTCAAAATCACAATGAGATACCACCTCATACCAGTTATAATGGTTATTATCGAAAAGAAAAAAAGACGAGTGTTGGCGAGGATATGGAGAAATTGGAACTCTTGTATGTCGTTGGTAGGAATTTTATAAACTTTTAAATTGAGATGTAACATACGTAGAAAGCAGTGAAAACCAAGTGCTCCACTCGATGAGGTGTATAAAGTGAATACACCCTTGTAACCATACCACCCAGAAGAAGAAACAGACCATGAACAGGATTCTAGAAGCCTCAATTGTTGCCCCTTCTGGTCACCACTACCACTTCCTGTCCAAAGATAACCACTATCGTGACTTCTAACATCATGGGAGAGTTTTGCCCTTTTGGATTTTATATAAATGGAATAATAGAGTATATATTCTTTCAAGTCTGGATTTCCCCACAACATGTTGTAAGATTCATGTATTTTGCTCTTTACAACAAGATATCATTAACTTTCATGTAATATTCCATTGTTTGGTCCTATCAAAATTATTTATACATTCTACTGTGCCAGGACTTCTGTTTCCAATTTTTGCTTGTAATGAATGAAGCTGCCGTTAACATTCTAGTACATGGATTTGGGGGGCATATATTTCAGTTGGAAATCTAGTCAGATATGCCTGTGATCCACTCGTATAGACACTCTCCGTTTTACAAAGTAGTTTAGTTCATTTACATACACTCTTACCAAGAGCTTATGGAAATCCTACTTGTTCCATATCCTCATAATATTTTATGTTATCATTGTTTTTAAAAATTGATCATTCTCTTTGTTATGTAGTGATATTTTATGGTGGTTTTAATTTACATTTCTCTGACTAATGAGGTGGAACACCTTTCCGTATATTTACTGAGTATTTAGATGTCCTTTTTCATGCCTATTTAAATACTTACCCATTATGCTGTTGGGTGGTGTGTCTTTTTCTTTTTGTTTTGTAGACCTACAAAATTGGCAGTACTTTTAGTGGAATGTTGGGGAGCAATCATTATAAAATTTAGCAAGACAGAAAAAGTCAGGGGAAGAGGAAAATGATTTTATTTAAGGAATTTGGGGGGTCATCTTTGGAAGAGTGGTAATCTGCCAGTATAAAGTGGAATTATGTCTGGAATAAAAAAAAATTATTTTCTAGACTCACCTGCTGCTCTAGTATTACCATAGAATTATGGTACATTTTCTAAATCTTCCCTGGCAAATGAGAGAAACTCATCTCTAGTCAATCTGTCATTTGCTGTTGCTCTGTTGTGTAGATATTTACTGTCTGTCAGCTTCCAAATAGTCGAGAGAGAAATGGATGAGGGTGGGGAAGAGAGAACGGTTTGCATTTAGCCCTCTCTTCTGCGCATGACTGCTGATTTGAGAAATCACAGCGGCCATAACATGGCAGATTTTCAGCCTTATTCAAGTTGCCTTCTTAAAGTGCAATTTTTCTGTGTAGTGGAGACATTCCTGTGTGAAATTGATTAGGAGAACGTGAGGGAACATCTTCCGCCCCCCATAAATAGTAGTTTGTTCATGATAAAGGATGAATGCTATTTTCATTTATTTCTCTTAGAATAACATCTGCTCTTACAAGAGGAAGTACTATTTAATCAGTAGATAATGTCAGTTTTCCCATTTTATAAAGATAAATCTTCTCTTTTCCCTTTACTTAACTAAATGTCCTATTTGGTTTTTAAGAGTCTTGCTTGAATATGTTACATCTTACAGAGACTTTTCAGAATTCCAAAAATGCATTTCATAGTCAAAACATTTGCTTTTTACCAGAACTGAATTTTAACATGGTATCCATCTCTCCCCTATCTTTCTCATCAACTTGATTTTCACTTATTTCTTTTTGCAAGATCCTCCTGCTCATTCTGACCTCATACACAGAGAACGTGTATACCTGTGACATGTTGCAGGCAGTTTCCCTTCCTGCAACGAATCAGAAAAAAAAGAAAAGGAAAGGAAGGGAAGGAAAGAAGGAACATGGAAACTGAAATATGTAGGAAAATCACATCCTTTACTTCAAATATGGCCTATTGAAAATCTTCTTTTATATATATATATGTGATCTTCCAAGGATAATCCTTCCTTTTGAGGAAGAATGTTCTAGGTCAAATATGGAAAAGAAGACCCTACATTAATATTAAATCTGTTGAAACTCCCAGGCATATGAAGACTGTGGTGGTTTTACTGAAATAATCTGTGGAATATCATTGTCTTCCTGAGAAAAAGAGGAAGTATACCAGTTATCAAGTTACCTTCGCTCAGCTCCAGCCTGCCATTCCATGCTCTGCTCTCTTAGCCAGGGCTGGGACTCTGCAAAAACACATTTCTGCGTTGCCAGCTGCTCTCTGATAGGCTCTCCCTATAGAGGAGGTTGGGAGGGAGAGAGGGAGACTCTGACAGACTCTGCCTGCTTGCAAGGTTGGATCAGGGGGAAGGGACTTCTGTCCATTTGCTTTTTTCCTGTCAGTATCAGTGCAACGAATCTTCTTTACCCAAGGAGCGGTACTTCCTACCTATAGGAAAAGTGTGCAGTTTTTTCAATATTTGTGTAGAGCTGGCTTCATCCTACCACCATTAGACGCGTCAACACCAGCTGAGCTCTCTGTGAGGGTTCTCCACTAAGCAACTGAGTTTTCACAGTTTGAGTCTCTTCTCTTTGTTCCGCCAGCCCTATACGTGGGAATTCTTGAACTTTCTACGTCTGTGATACCTTAGAATTTTCTTTCTGTCCTTTCAGTTACCTAGTTAACAATTTTATACCTAGTTAACAGTTCTTTATCTAAAATAATATTTATATTCTCTCTGTTGAGAATAGCTATTGTGCTTTCTGTCTCCCGACTTGACACACACAGGCACACATGTACAATATGTATATATTATGTATAATATGTATATGGGATATATAATTTGTATATAGCATATGTGTAATATATGCGACATGCATGTAGCATAAATCAGTGATATAAATGATTACTTTTAACTTTTTTCTTGTTATATAAACAGTCAAAAATTAAGGGAAAAATACCATGAAATAATCTGTATACACACATATATGCTCTTGAATGAGGCAGAGTTAGGTCTATTTGCTCATGTTGAAAGATCTTGTAGGACAGATTTTTTTTGTTTTTTATTTTTAATTGGAGTAAAATTTCTTTTTCTTTTATTTAAAATTTTTTAACATCTTTATTGGAGTATAATTGCTTTACAATGGTGTGTTAGTTTCTGCTTTACAACAAAATGAATCAGTTATATATATACATATGTTCCCATATCTCTTCCCTCCTGCGTCTCCCTCCCTCCCACCCCTCCAGGCGGTCACAAAGCACCCAGCTGATCTCCCTGTGCTATGTGGCTGCTTCCCACTAGCTATCTACCTTACGTTTGGTAGTGTATATATGTCCATGCCTCTCTCTCGCTTTGTCACACCTTACCCTTCCCCCTCCCCATATCCTCAAGTCCATTCTCTAGTAGGTCTGTGTCTTTATTCCTGTCTTACCCCTAGGTTCTTCATGACATTTGTTTTTCTTAAATTCCTTAGATATGTGTTAGCATACGGTATTTGTCTTTTTCTTTCTGACTTACTTCACTCTGTATGACAGACTCTAGGTCTATCCATCTCATTACAAATAGCTCAGTTTCGTTTCTTTTTATGGCTGAGTAATATTCCATTGTATATATGTGCCACATCTTCTTTATCCATTCATCCGATGATGGACACTTAGGTTGTCTCCATCTCCAGGCTATTGTAAATAGAGCTGCAATGAACATTTTGGTACATGGCTCTTTTTGAATTATGGTTTTCTCAGGGTATATGCCCAGTAGTGGGATTGCTGGGTCACATGGTAGGTCTATTTGTAGTTTTTTAAGGAACCTCCATACTGTTTTCCACAGTGGCTGTATCAATTTACATTCCCACCAACAGTGCAAGAGGGTTCCCTTTTCTCCACACCCTCTCCAGCATTTACTGTTTGTAGATTTTTTGATGATGGCCATTCTGACTGGTGTGAGATGATATCTCATAGTAGTTTTGATTTGCATTTCTCTAATGATTAGTGACGTTGAGCATTCTTGCATGTTTTTGTTGGCAGTCTGTATATCTTCTTTGGAGAAATGTCTAT
>NW_021703779.1:19543916-19989611 GCF_005190385.1 Monodon monoceros | reverse complement strand
AAAATAAAAAAATAATTATTAAGAGAAAAAAAGGACGGATAGAACCCTAGGACAAATGGTGGAAGCAAAGCTATACAGACAAAGTCTCACACAGAAGCATACACATACACACTCACAAAAAGAAGAAGAGGGGAAAAAATCATAAATCTTGCTCTCAAAGTCCACCTCCTCAATTTGGGATGATTCGTTGTCTAAAGGAGGGAAGGAAGGAAAAATGAACAAAGATAAAGTAAAGTAAAATATAGTTATTAAAATAAAAAGTAATTATTAAGAAAAAAAATTTTTTTTTAAAAAAAAAGGACAGATAGAATCCTCGGACAAATGGTGGAAGCAAAGCTATACAGATAAAATCTCACACAGAAGCATATACATACACACTCACAAAAAGAGGAAAAGGGTAAAAAATCATAAATCTTGCACTCAAAGTCCACCTCCTTAATTTGGGATGATTCGTTTTCTATTCATGTATTCCACAGATGCAGGGTACATCAAGTTGATTGTGGAGATTTAATCCGCTGCTCCTGAGGCTGCTGTGAGAGATTTCCCTTTCTCTTCTTTGTTCTCACAGCTCCCAGGAGCTCAGCTTTGGATTTGGCCCCGCCTCTGTGTGTAGGTCGCGGGAGGGCGTCTGTTCTTCGCTCAGACAGGACGGGGTTAAAGGAGCCGCTGATTCGGGGACTCTGACTCACTCAGGCCGGGGGCGGGGGTGAGGGCGGGGCACGGAGGGCGGGGCACGGAGCGCGGGGCGAGCCTGCACGCGGCAGAGGCCGGCGTGACGTTGCAGCAGCCTGAGGCGCGCCGTGCGTTCTCCCGGGTAAGTTTTCCCTGGAACCCGGGACCCTGCCCGTGGCGGGCTGCACAGTCTCCCCGGAAGGGGGGTGTGGAGAGTGACCTGTGCTCGCACACAGGCTTCTTGGTGGCGGCAGCAGCAGCCTTAGCGTCTCATGCCCGTCTCTGGGGTCTGCGCTTTTAGCTGCGGCTCGCGTCCGTCTCTGGAGCTCCTTTAAGCAGCGTTCTTAATCCCCTCTCCTCGTGCACCAGGAAACAAAGAAGGAAGAAAAAGTCTCTTGCCTCTTCGGCAGCTCCAGGCTTTTCCCTGACTCCCTCCCGGCCAGCCGTGGCGCACTAACCCCCTGCAGGCTGTGTTCACGCCGCCAACCCCAGTCCTCTCCCTGCGCTCTGCCCGACCGAAGCCAGAGCCTCAGCTCCCAGCCCCGCCCGCCCCGGTGGGGGAGCAGACAAGCCTCTCGGGCTGGTGAGTGCCAGTCGGCACCGATCCTCTGTGCGGGAATATCTCCGCTTTGCCCTCCGCAGCCTCCTCCGCGGCTCCGAAGCTTTCCCCCTCCGCCCCCCACAGTCTCCGCCCGCGAAGGGGCTTCCTAGTGTGTGGAAACTTTTCCTCCTTCACAGCTCCCTCCCACTGGTGCAGGTCCCATCCCTATCCTTTTGTCTCTGTTTATTCTTTTTTTCTTTTGCCCTACCCAGGTACGTGGGGGGCGGTTTCTTGCCTTTTGGGAGGTCTGAGGTCTTCTGCCAGCGTTCAGTAGGTGTTCTGTAGGAGTTGTTCCACGTGTAGATGTATTTCTGGTGTATCTGTGGGGAGGAAGGTGATCTCCACGTCTTACTCTTCTGCCATCTTTGGAGTGAAATTTCTTTACAATGTTGTTTTAGTTTCTGCTGTGCAATGACGTGAATCAGCTATATGTATACATATAGCTGATCCCTCTTGGACCTCCCTCCCACCCCCCCCATCCCACCCATCTAGGTCATCACACAGCACTGAGCTAAGCTCCCTAGGACAGATTTTTTTAAATGCAATAAATGATTTTATATTCAAATGAAGTAGGTTGATCACAAAGGACTTTATTATATGATGATAACAGTGATAATGCTGATGATAATTTTATTACATATTTGTTAATGACAGCTATATTTTCCTCCAGGATTTCTTTGGAGCTCTTTAGTTACTTTGGAAGGATTTTATTACCTAGAGAATTCTAAAAGAAAGGTAACAAATCCCTCAGAAGTTGCATTGAATGGAGTGGACATGTTGACTATTAATCATGATGATTTTTGACATAACCTTAGAAGAGAGAAAAGAATGTTTGAAGGGTGGGAAATGGTTCCATCTATTTAGGGAGATAGATAGGTTTGACTTGAGGTGTCATTTATATGAATATGTGTTATAAAGGGCCCAATTTTGATGCTAGTTAAAAGCATCTGAGAAGAGTAATTACCCATCACCAGTCCTCTTGGACATTGCATGTACTTTAGTTCTAGTGGGTGTAGCTAGGAGAGGGGAAACAGTGTCCCTGCATTGAAAGAGGTTATATTATCCAGCACAGGAAAAGAAAAATCTGTAACCTAAAATTGCTGCAAGTCGAGACCTTTTTAGTTAATATTCAACAACAGGTTTATATAAACTTTGAAATTACTAAGTGCTAGGAAATTATGCTAGGCATGGGTTCCACTCTCTAGGCTAAAAAGAAATGTAAATACAAAAAGGACAGTTATAACCAGTGTGATAACTGTAGCAGTAGTTCTATATATACAAATTACTAAAAAAGTGATTAACGTTCCAGGATGAAGTAGATTAACAGAGAAGTCACCCGCACTAGGTTTGGAAGTATCTTTAATTTTGTCAGGTGGACAAGGGAATGAAAAAACAAAATTCCAGAACACAACATTGTAAAACAACTATACTCCAATAAAAATGAATTTTAAAAAATCCCAGAAAAAGGAAAAAGTATGTGCAGAGGCATCAGAATGCAAAGTAGCTTGACATGTTAGAAACACTATAATATGGCAGTTCAATGTTCTTAGAGGGTAAAAGTGTGAAGGACAATAAATGGAAAATTAAGTACAGTGTATAACCTCTTGCTAGGGGCCTGAAAAATCTACTCAAGGTTGGTTTGAGGAGCATTAAGAAGGAAGGCTAGCAATCAACCATAATCAGTATTTTCTTCCCTTTCCACCTCATTTGTTTTCCAATGCATTTGTGCTTATGAGTCAATACTAAGTGTTGCCGCCTAATAAAATGTAGTAACAAGTAGTTGGAAGATGTTCATAGAACATGGGTAGGCATGGTACATTTGAGACCGTAAGGAAACATCAGTAAAGTATGTTTGAACCTATTCTGTTCAGATTGTTTTTTAACATATTCAAGAAGATAAAAAGTAAAAAATCATTTAAGAATCAAATTGGAAAAAAAAGAAAAAAATATGCTCTGGGCCTGCTACAGCAAGAGATCCATCTATGCCGATTCATCACCCTTATGGAGATAGAGGAACCAGTGGCAGCAGCAAATTTTCCGTAGTGCCAAGCTGTCTACTTAGCAAAACGCAACTCTCAGAGGATGAGTTATACCATGTACCTGGCACCATGTCCCCCTCTTTTTCTAACCCCACTGTCAGGTACCAGAGGAAGAGTAGGATGTGAGAGCTCATGGAATGAAGATGTACAAAGAAAGCCAATTTGGGACTTCCTTGGCGGTCCAGTGGTTAACACTCTGTGCTCCCAGTGCAGGGGAGCCGGGTTCCATCCCTGGTTGCCGCAACTAAAACGTCCTGCACAGGGCAACGAAGATCCCACGTGCCGAAACCAAGACCCGGCGGAGCCGAATGAATGAATGGATAGATGAATGAATGAAAAAAATAAAGAGAAAGCCGGTTTGCCTCTGGTGGGAACTTCGTTTCACTAAGGTCAGCAGGATATAAAGAGATAGGACCCTAGCTAGAATAATTATAGGAAGCATGTGATTAGAGATGTTTGGCACCAGAAGTGGCACATTTTCAGAACATGGTCTGATGTTTCAGACCTAGTGTCTCCTCATTTGTAGAAGAAACAGAATAGTTAAAATGTGCACTTGATTGATAACCTACTTAACTGGATTTTTATGAACATTACGTGAAATAGCGCAGTGCCTGGCACAAAGCAAGTGCTCGTCATGCTTAATAGATATCATCTTATTCTTCATCCTACTATTATTTTTTGCTGTTTTTATTTTAAGAGTCGAGGCTCAAAGTAAGAAATCGTATTAATATGTACAGAAATTTCTCTAATTTGATAAGTATTTCGTATACTCTAATGTTAATTTATAAAGCCTAAGTAATAATGCAATTAATCAATCTATATATTAACCTTGAAGTCGTATTTAAAATATTTGAACCTCCCATAAGCACAAAGTAATGATATGGCAGTAGGGGGAGATATCAAGATTAATAAGCAATGCTAGGGATTACAATTCTGTGAGGGAGGCAAATGTTAATAAACAAAAACAAAAACTATAGAGGTAGGTGCTCACTATGGCTGTGGGACTGGAAAAGAGGAGGATTTGATGTTGTAGAGGCAGAATTGACAGGGTTTAATGATAAGATGAATATAACTTTTGAGAAAGGGGGCAATCAAGATGAATCTTAGCATATGACTTTTTACTGAACTGAGAGAGCAAAGGATTGTTTGGGTGCTTCTTCTAGTTTACACAAATGGAGACACTGGTAGAGGGCTTGGGACTGGGTGTAGATCTCAAACAAATGTCAGGGCTGCCCATGCCGACTGAGGGTCATGTGCAACACATGACAGTCCCTGACATATTAGGTTTTCAGGTTTTATTTTAAAGGACATAAAAATCTGAATAATATATTTATGCTTTTTAATCACACCTAGAATAAGCTTTAATGTTTAATCAGTACAACCAAACCCAAGACATCCCCCTCCGTTTAGTAATGGAATATTTTTTATTTTAATTGTTTCCAGCTTTATTGAGATATAATTGATATAACATTGTGTAAGTTTAAGGGGTAGAACGTGAGGATTTGATACACGTATATATTGAGAAATGTTTATCATGCTGAGGTTAGTTAACACCTGTGTCATCTCACTTAATGACCATTTTGCTTCTGTTGTTATGGTGAAATCATTAAAGCTCCACTCTCTTAGCACCTTTCAGGTATACAATACAATACTGTCAACCATAGTCACCATAACTACCTTAGATCCTCGGAACTTATTCATCTTGTAATTGAAAGTTTATACTCTTCCACCAACATCTCATTTTCCCCACCCCTTAGCCCCTGGCAACCACCCTTCTGCTCCCTGTTTCTATGAGTTCAGTGTTTTTAGATTTCACATAAAAGTGAGATCACGTAGTATTTATTTTTTCTCTGTCTAACTTATTTCACATAGCATAATGCCCTTCAGGTCCATCCATGTTGTCCCAGCTAACAAGATGTCATCCTTTTTTTATTCTGTGTGTGTGTGTGTGTATCACATTTTCTTTAACCATTCATCCTATGTTGGACTCTTGGTTGCTTCCCTATCTTGGCTATTGTGAATAATACTACCATGGGCATGGGAGTTCAGATATCTCTTTGAGACAGTGATTTTATCTTCTCAGATATATACCCAGAAGTGGGATTTCTGGATCATATGGAAGTTCTGTTTTTATTTTTTTTTAAGAACTTTCATATGGCTTTCCATAGTGGTTTTACATTCCCACCAACAGTGCACCAGGCTTCCCTTTTCTCCACATCCTTGCCAGCATTTATCTCTTGCCTTTTTGGCGATAGATGTCCTAACAAGTGTGAGGTGATATCTCATTGTGGTTCTGACTTACATTTCCCTGATGGTTAGTGATGTTGAGCACCTCTTCATGTACTTGTTGGCCGTTTGTATGTCTTGTTTGGAAAAATGTCTGTTTGTCTTCTGACAATTTTAAAATCTTATTGATTTTTCTGCTTTTGAGTTGTATGAGTTCCTTATATACCTTGGATACTAACCCCTTATCAGATAGATGGTTTGCAAATATCTTCTCCCCTTCTGTAGGTTGCCTTTTTATGCTGTTGATTGTTTCTATTTCTGTGCACAAGCTTTTAAGTTTGATGTAGTCCCACTTGTTTATTTTTGCTTTTGTGCTTGCACTTTTGGTGTCATATCCAAAAGGTCATCACCAAGACCAATGTCAAGGAACTTTTCCCCTTCGTTATCTTCTAGGCGTTTCATAGTTTCAGGTCTTACATTTAAGTTCTTAATCTATTTTGAGTTAATTTTTGTGAGTGGTATAAGATAGTGATCTAATTTCATTCTTCTCCCTGTGGACATCCAGCTTCCCCAAAACCATTTATTGAACAGACCATCCTCTCCGCATTGAGTATTCTTGGCTCCTTTGTCAAATATTAGTTGACTACGTGTGCCTAATTTATTTCTGCGTTCTCAGTTCTCTTCCATTGGTGTATGTGTCTGTTTTTATTCCAGTATCATACTCTTTTGTAATATGGTTTGAAATCAGGAAGTGTGCCACCAGCTTTCTTCTTTTTCAAGATTGTTTTGACTGTTCATTTTTTGTGTATGGTTTAATACGAATTTTAGGATTATTTTTTCTAGTTCTGTTAAAAATGCCATTGGAATTTTGATACGGATTGCACTGAATCTGTAGACGGCCTTCAGTAGTGTGGACATTTAAAAAATATTAACTATTCCAACCTATGAACATGGAATATTATTCCATTTATTTCTGTCTTCAATTTCTTTCCTCAATGTTTTATGATTTTCAGTATATAGATATTTCTCTCCCTTGGTTGAAGGTGATGGAGTATGTGGATGAGAATAGAGAAGTAAGAATAACCATCCTTTCTAGAGTTGACTAGGTAAAATCAAATATAGTAGATGGTACTTATTTTAAAGTAATTTAAAATGCTAGCAGAGCATGATATAGTATTTTGTGTAAGGTATCCTTACCCTGATAATTCATTTATTAAAATGGCAATTTTCAAAACGTCTTGGGGAATATTTAATATTAAGGAACTGAAACTCATTTAAAGAAACTCAGGTTAATAGTGAGTATGCCTAAAGGGTACAAGGTTTCTCCTGGAATCTGATTGCTGGAGTTACAGCATATCGTCCCAGATTAAAATCTGATATTGTAATTTGTCTTTGCTTTAGGTTTCAATAAACCCATATACATGGAAGTCATCTTCTTAAGGTATGATTTTCAAATTAAACCCATGTTAATACATGCAGTAGTGCAGTTCTGTTGAAGCTGTACCATTGGTAAGTGTGAAATATATCATTACTTGATTAAGAGTGCACACTGTTTCAGAGGCCATTCTTAACAGCCATCTTATTTAGTAATATTTCCCATTAATGCTTTATAAGATTATAGTCATCTTGAGTTCTCACACAACTTAGGAATCTTCCTGGGACAGACTGCCTTTAGTCATCAGATTGCACTAACTGATACTAACGTTGGTAGTTATTTGAGGTCTTCATCATTTACAGCTGAAATGTGTAACATATCCCTGCATGCAAATGTAGGCCTAATGGCTCTATGACAGGAAACCCTACCATTTTCATTTTTATTTAAGTATCTTTAATTCTTGTCTCTGATGGCTTCCCCTGTCACCTCATGAGTAAGTAGGGCTGGTACTGGCTGCTGCAAAATCACACTCCCCATTTATCATCCTAATTGCAGTTTAATGAGGAGAGGCCTGAGGCTAGAAGACTTGTCTACCTAGAGTCCTATTGGAGTTTATTACGGTAATTAATACAGCCCATGATAATTAAATTGCTCTACTAGATAGGTACTGTATTTATCATAAAGATTCACTATAGTAAAACTTTTTTGAAGGTACTCAAAGAGCAGTTTTGAAAATTAAGTTCTATGGAGGTATTTTTTGTTTGTTTGTTTTTTGAGCAATTAGAGTTTGGATCCGACTTTCAGATATTTCTCCTCAGAGCAAGGGTACATAATGTGGAGAACTCAGTTCACAATGAAAGTGCTGGACCTTTTTTTCACGAAGAACAAAGAAAGTGCTATAAAGATACTAACATGTAAAGGTTTTTTCCTCTCTCCACATATTCTCTTTGCTCGTTTGCATGCTCCATTGCCCCGTTGAAGTTTACTTACAAAACACAAGTTCAAAGATAAAATTAAGAATTTCAAGAGGGTGACAGCAAGAGGCCTGAGTGTGGGGACTGTATGACTGCTCAGATTGATTGTACTCCCATGAAGTCAGCCCTGCCTTAGAGAGTGGAAGTGTTAGAAAATTGACCATTTTTCTCTTCAGCATTTTATTTTATTCTATTTTATATTGGAGTATAGTTGATTTACAATATTGTGTTAGTTTCAGGTGTACAGCATAGTGATTCAGTATTTTTGCAGATTATACTCCATTATAGGTTATTACAAGATAATGAGTATAATTCCCTGTGCTATACAGTATATCCCTGTTACTTATCTATTTTATATATAGTAGTTCGTATCTATTAATTCCATACCCCTAATCTGCCCCTCCCTGCTTCCCTCTACCCTTTGGTAACCACAGATTTGTTTTCTATGTCTTTAAGTCTGTTTCTGTTTTGCATATATATTCATTTGTGTTATTTTTGAGATTCCACATATAAGTGACTTCATGCAGTACTTATCTCCCTCTGACCTGTTTCGCTAAGCATAACAATCTCTAGGTCCATCCACATTGCTGCAGATGGCACTATTTCATGTTTTATGGCTGAGTAATATTCCAGTGTATACATATGCCACATCTTCTAATCCAGTTATCTGTTGATGGGCACTTGGGTTGTTTCCATGTCTTGGCTATTGTAAATAGTGCTGCTGTGAACATTGGAGTGCACGTGTCTCTTCAAATGAGTGTTTTTGGGTTTTTTCGGATATATACCCAGGAGTGGAATTTCTGGATCATGTGGTAGTTCTATTTTTAGTTTGTTGAAGAACCTCCGTACTGTTTTCCACAGTGACTGCACCAATTTGCATTCCTACCAACAGTGTAGGAGGGTTCCCTTTTCTCCACATCCTCTCCCATGTTTGTTGTTTGTAGACTTTTTGATGATAGCCATTCTGACAGGTGTAAGGTGATATCTCATTGTGGTTTTGATTTGTGTTTCTCTAATAATTTTTACATAGTTGAGACAGAGCTAATCGCATGCTAGACTTTGTAATACAATAAAGTATGAAAGAAGTCCAGTCAAATTTGGGCCAACAGATAACTGGAGCTCAGACTGGTAAATTTGAGGAGGGGTGGGATAGAGAGGGTGGGAGGGAGACGCAAGAGGGAAGAGATATGGGGATATATGTGTATGTAATAGCTGATTCACTTTGTTGTAAAGCAGAAACTAACACACCCTTGTAAAGCAGTTATACTCCAATAAAGATGTTTAAAAAGAGAAAATGGACCAACAGTGAGGGCTCCTGTCTCTGTCAGGAAGCTGCCTACGTTTCCTGCTTCAACAGGGAGGAATTCCAGGACATGGTCACACCAAAGCCTTAGGAGGGAACAGAAGAGCTAAAATAAGAGAATGATGAATAGTTTAAACTTACCTATAATTACAGGTAGCTGCTGAATTAACACAAACAAGCTTGCATACCCTAGCTGAGTAATAGTAAACTTTTCCAAACTTTCCATTTTTTCCCTTCATACAAGTTTTTCAACTATTGCAAGAATGAGTTTGAATAAAAATATTCCAAAATGTATTGAAGAAGGCGGAGCAGTTTTTGTTGTAGACATTCATTTTCTCTTTCTTTCCTTACTTTGATGACTCGCTTGTTTCTTTCCTAATCATTGGATAAATTTAATAGGACCTAGTACATTATCATACACAAAATGGAGGTCAACAAATGCTTGTGGAAACAATTAGATATAATTTGCTCTTTACAGTGGCTGAGTAGTAGGTCTCTTAGGAATATGTTTTCAGGAACTGAATATTCATTGAAATCACAGTACTACCCCCCCACACACAGTAAAGTGGAGGTTGGATATTGTTCAAATGTGGAACATCAGTAATAATAAGCAAACAACAGCTCGGTTGAGAGACTATTCTATTCTAATTTCCTGATGTAGATTATGATTTAGGTGAGAGAGTAATACCTTCTTGTCACGACAACAGCATTTGTAATAATAATCACACAGAATTCCCTCTGAATGTCCAACTCCTCGCAGTTTATTATAGAACATCATTCAAAGTTACGTCAGCTATTTATTGATATTTAGTTCTGTGTAGTAAGATTATAAAGATAAACAGTATTTTGAATAATTTTTGATGGCTTGCTGGAAAAAAGGCGTTTGTTTATTCACTCAAAAGATACATATCAAGTGCCTGAACAGTACTAGGCCCTGGGGATATAACAGTGAATGAGACACAGATCGTCTCTCTTTTCATGGAGTTAGACTGGTGGACTGCTAGAATAATGCTCCTTACTGTTAATTTCAGTCAGGTCCACAGTCCTATGCCTTTAGAAGGATCATGCATTTGAAGATAGAATTGAACTGAAACTAAGCTTAGAGCAACTAGTCATACTCAAGGCCAATTTCCAACAATTAATTATTTTAAGTGGCTACCTTATTAGTTAAAAGGAAGAGGAGATAATAGGAGGGAAAGAAATATTGAGAAATTTCTAAGTTGGACTAAGTTTGTAAGTATAAAAAATGAAGTGTAGTTAATAAAGCATAAAGCAGAAGATTTCCTCTTAACTCATGGTGATTATACATCATCATTAGAGAGGGGACTTGCTGCTCCCTGTACTAGATTAATGGCGTGGGCATTCATCTCTTTGACCTCAGCTGAAGTAGAAGCACCAGGCAACAGAAGCAGAAAACGGAGTGAGAAGAAGTACTATCTAGTATTTCCTCTGGGCAGGAAAATTAAAAAGAGGAAGCACTTAAACTGTAGAGGGGAATGTGAAAAGAGAGGATGGTGCCCTTTTCTTTCCCTTGATAGTCCTACCCTTTGAGAGCCAGCTGGCAGCTCCCGGGTCGCTAGGCTTAGTCATTCCTCTTTTCAATTACAGGAGCATCCTATTAACGAGGAGATGGTGTAGGGAGAGCAGTTTTAGGGAGAGAGAAGAGAAGGGGAATATTTTCCACACGGAGAAAAAGGAACATCTGTCAAGAAATAGGGAGTGAAATGCAAGGTAACTTTTCCCTGCCCCTGTAATTTTCATTTTAAATGTCGTGAAAGGAACCAGTGTCTCAAGAGGTTTAAAAAATAATGGGGAGAGCAGGCCTTGGAATATATAACGGTTATCTGGAGATTTTATATGCCATTACAGACATATAAATTAATGGGCACATTTAAGTGTATGTGAGTAGATTATCTGAGGTATATGTTTAAAAGAATAAACATGTTTAATGCTGCTGTCAGAGAGAAAAAAATGGATTGAATGTGCCATAGGTTTTTCACATAATTCTCCCGGTATCTCAGCCACTATTTATGGCTTTAGTATATGAATGAGAAATACAAGCGCATCTCACATTATTAGGACTTTCATATGGTCATGAGATACTGAACACTATGACCCAGGAGTTTGTAAGAAGACCCTTCCAGGTACGTCTCCATTATGTTATTAAAATACTTACTGAAAGTGAATGTTGCTTCTCCCTCTGTTGTCATGTATCAAGCTAAAAAAGGAAACAACACTCCGTGTTTTCAAACTTAATCAGATGCCTGTTTTAGAAGCTCTTTCCCTGTAATGAAACAGAAAAGTATCATATGCATCTCATGATCTTGGTGTATAAACAGAATTGTTTTAGTATTTTGCCAGGTTTCTTAATGTGCTTAAGCCAGGAGTAAAGGTGAATTCTGTTAGCTTATCCTGGACCACTGGATTCTCTGTTCTTGTGTGATAAAACTTTAAGGGCTGAACGTTGTTAATGTCATGATAACACAACATAGAGCTACTTGGATTTTCATGTCACACTCTTCCAGTGTAGTCTCTTGGGAGGTTTTCTTTTCGGATTCCATCTCTGATATCAGAGGTTCATTATTTTTATGCACTGATAATATTTTTTAATGTTTCAGGTGCTGAGAAAGTGCTTTGTAATCCTGGTTAGGTCATGGGCCTGTATGTGGGAATTTTAGTCGGTTCACCTCTTTGAAATTCTCATCTCTCTTCTTAAACTACCCAGTAATAAACCTGGCTCATATCATGGCTTTATTTTTTGAAGAAAAACTCATGAAGCAATTTGAAAATGTGATCTCAAATACTCAGTAGGATTAAAGTTATTAATAAAGCAACCTATAATATCAATATTTCTTTCTTACTGTAACAGAAGTGTTCCCAAAGAGCCGTGTTTATTTTTTAATTGAGTTGTATTGAAATTGGACTAGAAAAATTTGCAATGTGGTTCTTTTAATTGGATGACTTAATTTAAATTCTTATGAATAAAAAATTGAAGATGTAAGTTTTCCTTAGCTCAGGTGTGTGTGTGTGTGCATGTGCATGTGTGTGAGCTGGTTCAAAATAAGTCTATTAGAGGTCCTGTCCCTGAAAAGCTTTATGGCTGCCACCCGTATATATAATTCAAAATAAAAACAATATTAAAAAATAGAAAATTCTGATTTTTGTTATGATGATAATAACTAAAGCTTTCTTTGAAATATAGTTTGTACTTTTTTTCAACAAATATCTTCACAGGGCATTGCTTTGCTAATGCCTTAAGCACATGGCATTGTGTGAATGTAGGTACCTGCATCAAGATTGCTCAGTTTTAATAAAATTAACCACGTATTGACAAACCTCTGCCTCAACTCTAAGCAAAGCTTCGGAGCTTCCAAGCTACTTGATTTTATAAGTGTTTGTTGTTAACCTAATTTATCCTCTTAGTCTCAGTGGGAAGGAGAAAATTTCAGTGAAATATGTGCTCAGTTTCTTGTTTGGTCCCTAATGAAATTTGTACTCGAAAAGGCTTAGTGTTTTGGAAAATGTTTAGCATTAAAAATAAATATTTGGGGCTTCCCTGGTGGCTCAGCTGTTAAGAATCCGCCTGCCAACGCAGGAGATACGGGTTCGAGCCCTGGTCCAGGAAGATCCCACATGCTGCGGAGCAACTATGCCCACAACTACTGAGCCCACGTGCCTAGAGCCCGTGCTCCGCAACAAGAGAGGCCACTGCAATGAGAAACCTGCACTCCGCAAGGAAGAGTAGCCCCCGCTCGCCACAACTAGAGAAAGCCCGTGCACAACAACGAAGACCCAACACAGGCAAAAAAAAAAAAAAAAAAAAAGAAATATTTGACTGCACTTATTTTTAAACCAAAATAAAATACCTCTAGTGAAAAAGTCCAAACCATAGAGTTAAAGAACTTTCCAATAATAATCCCGAAAGAAAAATTAAAGTGCTTGTTTCCCAGATAATTATTGTTTTTGGATAATCTCGTAGAGCCTAGTATGGGGAGAATATTACGAGTTTCTCCATTAAATTTGTTCTTGCTGCACATTAATGCCTAGTGTTTTACAGGCTTGCGGTTGTCTTTTTGGGGAGGTTTATACAGTTTCCAGCTGACTTGGTGGTGAGCAGAAGCTAATGAACTAAACTCAGTGCTTACCAACATGACTGTATTTGTTGGATTTACTCTTCTGTTTAGTTGTTTTCTCTCTGCCTTTAATTTTGGCTTCCAGGGCAACTAAGGGTCAATTTTGAGCACTGCCTGTGGTAGATCTTTAGACTAAGGTTATTAAAAAAATGTGGCTTTGAACTAGAGCTACTGGAGCAAAGGACAGGAAAGAGTATGAAGTTTGCAGCCATAGATCAAAGCCAAAATCCAGAGGGAGGGAAAGAGCAGGAAAAAGAGAGTAATGACTAGTGGTGTGTTACCTAAGGTAAAACTAGAACAATTGGCTTTGTGGCAATTGGACATCTCTGGACTGGACTACTTTTATTCATTTGTATTTCTATTTCTATTATTCTATTTCTAGAATAAACTGGGCCCAGCCACAGGAGACCAAACTGCTAGTCAAGGAACTAGTACTTCTTTGCTTTGTAATTATGGTCATATCTGGGTCTCGGTTTGCTCATTTGTCAAATGGGTTTTGGATGAGACTGAGACTTTGGCATGTGTTTGCATATATGTGTATCTGTGTGATCGAAAAAGCTGAAAGATTTAAATATAATTTATGCTTCGTCTATTTCCAGAAATGATTTGAAGATTTCATAATATTAAAATCACCCAGAATCAGAAAGTTATATGGTATAAAAGCAGAAATAGGAGACCACATAGAAAGAAAGAGTTTCATATACCACAGAAAATGCAAAGTAGTTCTTACTAAAGTGAGCACTAAATTTAGCTCTGAGCTTCCTGGTAGCAAAGAAAAGGGCAGAACAGGATGAGTTACAGTTTTCACTTAGATAGAAAGACATATGTAAGTTCAAGTAAGGAGACCAGTTTTTAAAAATTTCCTTTTACAAAGAATTTATCATATAGAGCACAGGTCAGCAAACTACAGCTCATGAGTCACATCTAGTCCTTCACCTCCTCTTGTAAATAAGGTTTTATTAGAACACAGTCATGCCTATTTGACTACCTATTATCTATGGACACTTTATTACAATAGCAGAGTTGAGTAGTTGTTACAGAGACCCTGTGGTCCTCACAGCGTAAAATATTTGGTATCTGACCCTTGACAGAAATAGTTTGCCACCTCCTGATATAGAACTTTCTAAAAGGAACACTGAATATAATAATGCACATTATCCCAAACGATGGCTGAAGAAGTTACTAAAACTTCTCTAACGAGATTTCTTTTATTAATACCATATAAATATCCAAGAATACAGTTTAGCTCATAATTTCGTGAAGGTATGAGTGTGTATGTGTTCATGTGTGTGTTGTTCTGGCACATAAGACCAATATACTCTAGGATGTTTGCTCCCTTAATGAATGTGTGGTGGAGCCCTGTTTAGTTCTGAAAAAAATGTTATTTTTTAATTTCCACATTTATTGAGACAAAATTGACATCTAGCATTGTATAAGTTTAAAGTGCATGTGTTGAAAACAGGTCATACAACTGACTATCAAAAAGAAAAATCACCGAATCAAAAAATGTGCAGAAGACCAAAATAGACATTTTTCCAAAGAAGATATCCAGGTGGCCAATAGGCATATAAAAAGATGCTCAACATCGCTAATTATTAGAGAGATGCAAATCAAAACTACAGTGGAGTATCATCTCACACCAGTCAGAATAGCCATCATCAAAAAGTCTATAAATAATAAATGCTGGAGAGGGTGTGGAGAAAAGGGAACCCTCCTACACTGTTGGTGGGAATGTAAATTGGTGCAACTACTATGGAGCTTCCTTAAAAACTAAAACTAGAGCTACCATATGATCCAGCAATCCCACTCCTGGGCATGTATCCAGAGAAAACTCTAATTTGAAAAGATACATGCACCCCAGTGTTCTCTGCAGAACTGTTTACAACAGCCAGGACATGGAAGCAGCCTAAACGTGCATCGACAGATGGATCGATAAAGAAGATGTGTGTGTGTGTGTGTGTGTGTGTGTGTGTGTGTGTGTATGTATATATATATGTATACACACACACACATGCATATATATACACATACAGACAATGGAATACTACTCAGCCAAAAAACAAAAAAGAATGAAACCATGCCATTTGCAGCAACATGGATGGGCCTAGAGATTATCATACTAAGTGAAGTAAATCAGAGAAAGACAAATATATGATATCACTTATATGTGAAATCTGAAAAATGATACAAATGAACTTATTTACAAAACAGAAACAGACTCACAGACATAGAAAACAAACTTATGGTTACTAAAGGGAAAGGGAGGGAGGGAGGGGTAAATTAGGAGTTTGGGTTCAGCAGATACATAGTACTATATATAAAATAGATAAATAACAAGGTCCTTCTATATACAGGGAACGATATTATTCAATATCTTGTAATAAACTATAATGAAAAAATCTGAAAAAGAATATATATGTATACATATATATAAATAACTGAATCACTTTGCTATGTGCCAGAAACTAACACAACATTGTAAATCAACTATAGTTCAATTAAAAAAGACTATCTGAAAGAAAAAAAATAAGGTGTATGTGTTGATTTGATACACTTAATATACTGCAAAATGATTACCACCACAGCCTTAGCTGACACCTCATTCATGTCACATAATTACCATTTCTTTTTTGTGGTGAGAACATTTGTGATCTACACTTTTTTTTGCATCTTTCAAGTACAAAATAGAGTATTATTAATTATAATTACCATGAGTATTAGATCCCCAGAATTTATTCATCTTATAACTGGAAGCTTATACCCTTTAACCAACATCTCCCCATTTCCCCCAGCCCCTGGTAACCACCATTCCCTTTGTTTTTATGATTTCAGCTTTTTAGATTCCACATGTAAGTAATATTGTACAGTGTTTGTTTCCTCTGTCTGACTTATTTCACTTAGCATAATGCCCTCAAGGTCCACCAAAAAAACCTTTTAGAACTAATCAGTGAATTCAGCAAAGTTGCATGTACAAAATCAACATACAGAAAACAGGTGCATTTCTATACACTAATAATGAAATATCTAAAAAAGAAATAAAATAATTCACAGTAGTATCAAAAATAATAAAATACTTAGGAATAGATATAGCAAAGTAGGTGGAAGAGTTGTATACTGAAAACTACAAGACTTTGATGAAAAATTGAAGACACAAACAAATGGAAAGATATTCCATGTTCATGGATCGGAGGAATCAATATTGTTAAAGTGTCCATACTACCCAAAACCATCTGTAGATTCAATGCAATACCTATTAAAATCCCAATGGCATTTTTCACAGAAATAGTAAAAAATAATCCTAAAATTTGTATGGAATCACAAAAGACCCCGAATTGCCAAAACCGTCTCAGAAAGAACAAAACTGGAGGCATCATACTTCCTGATTTCAAACTATACTACAAAACTCTAGTAATCAAAACAGTATGGTACTGGCCTAAAAGTAGACATATGTACTGATGGAACAGAGCCAAGAGCCGAGAAGTAAACTTTTGCTCTCTGGTTGTAGTGGATATTTGCTCTTCTGAGACATTGAGTGCCAACACCTTCATGTTGATAAAAGACTCCTAATTTTATTCAGATATCTGTGTCTCTCTCATGCCCTCCAAGTGCTTCATGGGAACCCCCCCCCCCATATTCCCATTTACCCCTCCACCCATATTCCAAGGGGTAGACCCTGATTAACTCAAATCAGTCAGCATATTCTATCCCTCTGGCCACAGAGCTTGATTGAGGTTTTAGGCACAGGACCAGTTCAGAACAATAATTGTGAGTAGAGATTTTTTTCTAGAAGCTATGTAAGATATATTTGTTTCATGCCAGACACAAACAAGAAAGCATGGAGTCTGCAGAAGCCAAAGGCTGACATTGTGTGTCATTTAGAAGTAACCTTTGAAGGAAGCAGATATAGGGGAAAGGCAAAGAAGAAAATGGTAAATAAAGGAGTGTTTCCTAGATCAAGCCTCAACTGAAACTTATACCATCTCTGGTCTTACTGACATCATGAAGCTTAAAAGTTGTCGTTATGTAAGCCACTTACGTTACTTTTGAATGGAAAAGTAGTGATAAACTAGTCATCTTTCAATACGTATACAGAAGTGAGAGAATTTGAATAATTGGTTAGTTAACAAATATCAGAAATCTCACCTGAACTTTTGGTTAAATCAAATTCTCATAGGAGAAATCTCTGAAAATGCCTAGATGGTAGAGATAATGTGGGCTGAGTTTATGTGCTGTATGTACTTGACGGACAGTTAGCAAAGGTAACATTGTCTTAGGAAAACTGAATGTATTCTCCCTTAGAGAGTCATTTTACTTTGTAGAAAGGAGGGCTTCAAGGAATACTTCAAACTATTAAAAAGAAAAGGGCTTTATCAGAGCCTTCATTGAATAATGATCGCTCATTTTTAGTACAAATGAGGTACAGCAGGGAGCTCTGGGAAAATAAGATTGTCATGGTAACCGATAACACTTTTTCCCTCCTGGAACTCAGGATAGTCAAAGAGGCTACACGAGGCCATGTTTCCTTAGAGACTTTTCCCAAGTAAAGGAAGTAAGAAAAAGGGGTAGAAAAGGAACGTCTGGCATTTGGTTGAACTCTGTTCTGCCCCCAAAGATAGACTTCTAAGGAAATACTGTTTTGCATAATTAGCTGAGCCAGGTAGGTGAAAGTGACATCTCTCATTTATAATATCCTTGACCTAATACAGGTGGACAGATGATTGTTTTATAACCAAAGTCTGAGACAGTACTGCCCTGAAAAAAATTTCAGATTAAGTTTAAGATAAAAATTAAGTTCTGTATTGGCAGTGTTTAACATTTAGCATGAGGAAGGATTTTTTTTTTTTGAATTGGCTGTAGACTGAAAACTGAAAAGCAATATTTAAATGCTCCTTGAAAGGCGTGTGAACTTTCTGCACCTAAGTTTTCTTACCTGTGAAATCAGTAGTTTGAACAGAATCTCTAATTTTCACACATTTCTCTCGATAAAAGCCTACAAGAAATTAAACTTGTCAACAGATACAGTTGCAGAGTCTCAGGATGGAGCCTAAGCAGGAGGCTCAGAAACAGAGCTGCCGGGCTTCCTTTTCTTTCTGTAATAGTCCTTAAGACATTTTATAGAAAATAATTGGCAGACATATGTGTTTTAAAGCTTCTGCCTTTTAAATAGTCACACATAAAATGTCTTAATTGCCCTTAACAGGAACTATTCTCCATCTGGTAGCAGCTTTCCAAATGGCTCTGGAAGGAGGAAGGAGGCATGAACTACATCAGAGTAATCAGCTCTAGGGTTGAAGGGGTTGACGTTTGACATAGACATTTCTGCCTTCTAGCTTCTGGAAGGAAATATCCAAATTTTAGAGGTCTCGCTTTACAGATCTTTCCCTCTTATGTGAAAACAAATCTTAAGAAAACCTATACATATTTCTACTCTACAATATGATAAAATTCTTGTGAAGTTAACAGAGGTAAAATTAAATGCTGAATATGAAAGCCCTTTGAAAAACTAAAGAGACATTTCAAATATAAACTGGTGTCTATAATCTAATATATTGGCTTAAAATAAGACCTTAAGTCTAGGTGTGGGCAACACTGTAAGAATGTATTGACCAAATTTAAGATCCTTCTGCAAATGGTGTGAAATTAAATTACATTTGTAGAAATTTTAAGATGTTATTTACATATGGGTTCTACTTTATTGTCCAAGCTGGGACATTTTTGAGAATGAAAGGGCGAACTATATATAGGAATTATATATAAGTAGCAGGCATTGATTGATGTACAGCAGATATAAACAGGGACAGTCTTAGGAAAATCAGACATATGGTCACCCTAATGATAGTAATTTTAATGATGGCAGATCAACTGGTCTGAGCCGTACAACAACAGCATCATATGACCCTGAGTAATTTCTTGTAAATAGTCAACTCTGGTCTTCAGTTTTAAAAGACTTTTGAAACTTTGAGACAAAACAGTTACCCTTCAGTTATTTGAGAACGTTTTCCAGATGCTCATGGAATTCTGAGTACTTAAGAGCTATAAAAAGAAATGAAATTGAGTTATTTGTAATGAGGTGGATGGACCTAGAGTCTGTCATACAGAGTGAAGTAAGTCAGAAAGAGAAAAACAAATACCGTATGCTAACACATACATATGGAATCCAAAAAAAAAAAATGGTCATGAAGAATCTAGGGGCAAGACGGGAATAAAGACGCAGACCTACTAGAGAATGGGCTTGAGGATACGGGGAGGGGGAAGGGTAAGCTGGGACAAAGTGAGAGCGTGGCATGGACATATATACACTACCAAATGTAAAATAGATAGCTAGTGGGAAGCAGCTGCATAGCACAGGGAGATCAGCTCGGTGCTTTGTGACCACCTAGAGGGGTGGGATAGGGAGGGAGGGAGGGAGACGCAAGAGGGAAGAGATATGGGGATATATGTATAACTGATTCACTTTGTTATAAAGCAGAAACTAACACACGATTGTAAAGCAATTATACTCTAATAAAGATGTTAAAAAAAAAAGAGCTATACAATGAGGCATTTACCATAGGTCCAGTTTCGTATTCCACTGGATCTTACTTAGCTAAAACCAACTCACTGTCCTGTTATATCATGAATACATTGTCCGACTTCAAGATACTGGTGCTCTATTCTCCATTTTAGGTCTTCATGACTTAGTATGTTTTTCTTGAATTTATAGAAGATTTAATTGGTACTGTTTCATGTGTCCCTTCTAGAAAGTTGTCTTAATCTTGCTGCTTGTTATGTTGTGCTTGGAAAGGAAATTACAAGAGTAGATTTGTCTTTACTTCATTGATTCTATTGTCCTCATTTTCTAGTATGGGTCATTGCTATGATAGATTGTTTGAGTGACTCGTTTTAAAATATCTTATCGAAACATATTATACTACTCTTGGGGAAAAAAACTTTTTTATCTGCTTTCTGTCTCTCTCTGTCTCTCCGTCCAGTTTTGTTAAATGATCCAATCACTAGTTAAGAATAGGTGATTATAGCAATGGCAAAATGATTTTGAGTAGTAGCAAAAACTTTAAGTCAGTGGTTCTCCAACCTATCTGCACATTAGAACCTTTTGGGGGACTTATAAAATCCTAATGTGCAGGCCACATCTCAGACCAGTTATATCAGAAATTCTGTGAGTGGGACCCAAACATCAGTACTTTTTCAAGTAATGTGCAGGCCACATCTCAGACCAGTTATATCAGAAATTCTGTGAGTGGGACCCAAACATCAGTACTTTTTCAAGTTCCCAAGTGATTCTAATTAAGCGGAGAAGGGTGAGGACCACTTCTCCAAGTACTCCATAAAATGCGCTAACCCTTAAGAAAATACAGCTGTTTTAGGGACACAGTTATGGAAGGGCAGTGTGTGTATATATGTAGGTAGGTGGGTGTGGGGCAGCAGGTGTGTGTACCGTATGTATGTGTATTTGGAGTATTTGACAGTAATAAAATTAGGAGTTTTGTGGAAAAAAATCCATGTGATAAAAAAGGAGTTAGAGTAATGATACTTTCCACATCAAGATGGAGAAACTTAAGAAAATGAATATATTTTTTGCAATATATATTTCATCTGGAAAGGAACCTTGGAAAGCACCAAAATAATACTGAAAGAATTAAAGTTAACCCCGCCAAATCACAATAACATATTGTTGTACTTCCTATTAATCTTATTTCTAGACATGGTGGGTATTTGTTAGCATGGCTATAATCAGGTTTTATTGCTTTTAGCTTACTGGTGATGAACTCTGTCTAGGGGAAACTACTAGATATTGCTGTGGGCAGCACTATAAGAATGTATTGACCAAATTTAAGATCCTCCTGCAAATTGTGTGAAATTAAGTTACATTTGTAGAAATTTTAAGATGTTATTTACATATGGGTTCATCACACATTCATTCATCATTTTATTCATTCATTCAATAAATATTTATTGAGTTTTGGCTGAATACCAGGTGTTGGTTTAGGTACAGCAGAAAAATCTTAGCCCAGTTTTACTCTTTTGTAGTTTATCTGTGCTATACAACATGGATACTTATAAGCCCTTTTTTTAGTATCTTTAAAGTTAAATATTTTTGCCAATTAGTTTGTCTGAAATCAGAGTTCTTTAAATCACTTTTGCCTGGTGTACGGTGAGCCCTTTTAATTTGCTTTGTGCATTTTTTTACTCTTTTTTTTTTTTTTTTTTTTTGTGGGGTGCGCGGGCCTCTCCCTTTTTTGGCCTCTCCCGTTGCGGAGCACAGGCTCCGGACGCGCAGGCTCAGCGGCCATGGCTCACGGGCCTAGCCGCTCCGCGGCATGCGGGATCTTCCCAGACCGGGGCACGAACCCGTGTCCCCTGCATTGGCAGGGGGACTCTCAACCACTTCACCACCAGGGAAGTCCTTTCTTACTCATTTTTTAAAATTATGATTTTGATCATTGCTTCTATTCCAGTTCCCATTTTCCCGAGAGTTTAATTATTAAATTGCCTCTTTAGTCTATATTCTATACATTATCAACTAGTTTAAACTTTTGTTCCTTTTTCTCTGCTTTCTGCGAGAACTTCCCAAATGTATACACTAATTTAATTAGTGTCCACTCCAGTAATTTGATGTTCTTCAGAATGAATTACATTCTTTACTGTCTCCAATGGGATTTAATTTTGTGTTGCTTTTAATTTCACTGCAATTCTTTTTTATGTCATCCATTTCCTTTGTATATAGTTCTGCTACCTTTTCTTCTTTGCCTGTACTCTACTTTGGTTGAGTTGGTATCTTCTTGTAATCTTTTGAGAATTTGAGTTTTGCCTTTCCTGAGTGTTACAGATAGTATGCCTTTCCTTTATGTTTCATAGGCAATATGTTGGTTTGTATTTCTGTTTTGCTTCCCTTCACATAACTAAAGAAATATTCTGAGATGATGTTTGTGAATTGACAAGGTATATGAATGCATTTGGCCTCATTATTTGTTGAATCCCCTTTTCATACCAATAGCTAGAAGACTGGTTGATGTCTACAGACTAATTCTCAGCATTTATCATACTATTTTCTAACACGGAATTATTGGGCTGATTTGGAATGTCTCCTATCCTCATTATCTGGGGGAATTAACACATAATGTAAAGAATACTGTAATTCCCTTTGTGTACTCCCTTTGGACCCTCATTTTATCTAATCTTGTCTTTGGTGTTTTATATGTAAATACCCTGTTTTAGAATTCATTATGCTGTTGAAAGCTTACTATCCACTTTTGGTCGTGTGGCCTTCTGGAAATTTTAATCTCCAACTGGTTGTAGTAAGATACGTATTAGTTGGTTGAAGGGGTGGGGGCAAAAAGATAACCAGTCAGTAGAAGGACGGATTCCCAGCTCTCTTAGCTGGTATAGGTTTTAAGTTTCTGAATGAAGAATTCAGAGGAACAGAGGGTTTCCAGCTGACTTTTAGAAGAGTTTAGCATGGTGTACCTGCAACAATGTTTTCAATTTCTTTCCATCAGCCTTGTCTTAGTTGAAATTCCTCTAGTGTTCTACAAACAGATTGACATGCTAGTTTTTCATGTTTTGAGTTGTCTTTTTTCATATCAACAAAGTTACTTTCATCGCAGGTTAAGAGAAGTTTCAACAGAGGCTGCTAACCAGATTCTATCTATTTTAAACTAGAAGCCCTACTATGTTGGAGGTAGGGAATAAAGTAAAGGGACAGATAGAAGCCAAACTTCTCAGAATATTGCTTGTTTATAGAGTTGACTTTAAAACTATATAAATGTTTTATATAAGTAAAACAAAAATTAAGTTTTAAAAGTCTCTTCCTTTTCTTTCAATGTAGTCCTTCCGCTTCTTTGTCCACTATTTCGCATTTTTTACTTACACCCATCACACAGAGGTGTCTGTGGCGTGCCCAATCTAGGATATCCTAGGTCATTTCTCCTCATATCCAGCCCCGTTGTCACTCTTTTTGTGGTTTCTCTCCTTTCCTAATTATCTTTTCCATACCTCCTTGAGGTTGGAAGGTAAAAGAGAGAGTACAGAAGAGAGAAAGAAGAGCTGTCTTCGTTTTTTGTTTTGTTTTTTTTTTTTTTTTTTTGGCAGTACGCGGGCCTCTCACTGTTGCGGCCTCTCCCGTTGCGGAGCACAGGCTCCGGACGCGCAGGCTCAGTGGCCATGGCTCACGGGCCCAGCCACTCCGCGACATGTGGGATCTTCCCGGACCGGGGCACGAACCCATGTCCCCTGCATTGGCAGGCGGACTCTCAACCACTGCGCCACCAGGGAAGCCCCGTTTTGTTTCTTTTGGTCAGGATATTATTAGTTTCATGGGCCCAACTGGAGATGATATAAGCTTTGGGGGTTTACATAACTTTGGAAAATTATGGAGTATTAATTGGTTCTTTTCCAGGGACATTTTTATAAAGAGGCATTTAAATTTTTTATTTAATTTATTTATTGACAGTTTCAATGTATATTTTATAAAATATTGGCTATATTTCCTGTGTTGTACAATATATCCCTGTAGCTTATTTTATATAATAGTTTGTACGTCTTAGTCCCTAACCCCTGTATTGCCCCTTCCCCCCTTCCTTCTCCCCACTGGTAACCACTAGTTTGTCCTCTGTTTATGTGAATTTGCTTCTTTTTTGTTATCTTCACTTGGTTGTTGTAATTTTTTTTAGATTGCACATATAAGTGATATTATACCATATTTGTCTTTCTCTGTCTGACTTGTTTCACTTAGCATAATGCCCTCCAAGTCCATCCATATTGCTGCCAATGGCAAAATTTTGTTCTTTTTTATGGCTGAGTAGTATTTCAGTGTGTGTGTGTGTGTGTGTGTGTGTGTGTGTGTGTGCGCGCGCACGCGCGCGCCACATCTTCTTTATCCATTCATTTGTCTATGGACACTTAAGTTGCTTCCATATCTTGGCAGTTGTAAATAATGCTGCTATGAACATTGGGGTGCATGTATCTTTTCAAACTAGTGTTTCTGGTTTTTTTGGATATATACCCAGGTGTGGAATTGCTGGGTCATATTGTAGTTCTATTTTTAGTTTTTTGAGAAACCTGCATACTGTTTTCCACAGTGGCTGTACCAGTTTGCATTCCCACCAACAGTGTAGGAGGGTTTCCTTTTCTCCACATCCTCTCCAACGTTTGTTATTTATAGACATTTTGATGATAGTCATTGTGGCAGGTATGAGGTGATATCATTGTGGTTTTGATTTGCATTTCCCTGATGATGACTGATGTTGAGCTAATCATCAATAGTAAATTCATGCTATTCAGGATTCTTAAACTATAGTACATTTGTTCAGAGTATGAAAGTAAAGCAATATTTTAAAACATTCTTTATATTCCACATGGTACTGAGGGCTATGAGGAACACTGAAGAAGGGATCCTATTCCCTTTTCTTAAGATAAGAAGTAGTAATTGAGATGATAATGTTATGCTTCAAGCAACAACACAACGTGATTAAGGCCCAAAGTATTGGGTTGGCCAAAAAGTTCTTTCGGGTTTTTGGCCAACCCAATATATGACATAGATTCAGTGTATTGTAAGAACAAACGATGAGATCTATTAGGGTATTAAAACATGATATCAATTAAGTCTTAAAAGTTCAGCGTAATTTGGTAGAGCAAAGTAATGAGTAACTATAGCACAATGATCCTGGAAATGGGGAGAACATTAACCTTCACCTCTATTTATTTATTTTATTTTGACAATCTCTCCAATTTGATTTTTAAAGTCACAGCCACAATTATAAGTAGGGAACCATATCTGTTGAACTTCCCAAGCATTACATAAATAGTTTGAAGAGAGATACGTCTATGTACAAGATGTATAAGATGCCTCTGTGTGTGTGTGTGTGTGTGTGTGTGTGTGTATTTTTTGAGCAGTTTTAGGTTTACAGGAAGCTTGAGCTGAAGGTACACGGTTCCCATACATCCACTTATTCTCTCCCCTACACAGTTTTCCCTCTTATTAACGTCTTGCATTAGTGTGGTACTTTTGTTACAATTGATGAGCCAACATTAATACATTATTATTAACAAAAGTCCATAGTTTACATTAGGGTTCACTCTTTATGTTGTACGTATTACAGGTTTTGACAAACGTTTAATGACACTTGTCCACCATTATAGTAACATATGGAATAGTTTCACTGCCCTAAAATTGCCCCATGCTTCACCTATTTATCCCTCCCTCCTTCCTTCCCAAACCCTTAGCAACCAGATCAGATCTTTTTACTGTCTCCACAGTTTTGCCTTTTCCAGAAAGCCATATAACTGGAATAAAATAGTATATAGCTTTCTCAGATTGGCCTCTTCACTTGGCAGCCTGCATTTAAGTTTCCTCCGTGTCTTTTTGTGGCTTTGTATTTCTATTTAGCACTGAATAATACTCCATTGTATGGATGTACCACAACTCGTATATCCATTTACCTGTTGAAGGACATCTTGGCTGCTTCCAAGTTTTGGCACTTATTAATAAAGGTGCTATAAACATTTGTGTGTAGACCCTTGTGAGGACCTATGTTATTAATTCATTTGGGTAAATACCAAGGAACACGATTGATGGATCCTATGGTAAGAGTATGTTTAGTTTTGTAAGAAACTGCCCAGTGTCTTCCAAAGTGTCTGTATCCTTTTTCATTCTCACCAGCAATGAATGAGAATTGTTACTGCTCCCCATCCATGCTAGCCTTTGGTGTTGTCAGTGTTTTGCACTTCCGACATTCTAATAGGTGTGTGGTGTTATCTTATTGCTGTTTTAATTTGCAATTCTATAATGACTTTTGATGTTGAGCATCCCTCATATGCATATTTGCCACCTGCATTATCTTCCTTAGTGAGGTGTCTGTTCAAATCTTTTGCCCATTTGTAATTACATTGTTTGTTTTCTTATTGTTGAGTGTTAAGAGTTCTTTGTCTATTTTGGGTACTAGTCCTTTATGAGATGTTTTGCAAAATTTGTCTCCCAGTCTGTGGCTTGTCTTAGCATTCTCTTATCAGTGTCTTTAAAAGAGCAGAAGTTTTTCATTTTAATGGAGTCCATCTTATTTTTCTTTCTTAGATCACACTGTCGGGGTTGCACTTGAAAAGTCATCGGTCAAACCCAAGGTCACCTAGATTTTCACCTATGCTATATTCTGGGAATTTTATAGCTTTGCATTTTATTTTTAGGTTTAGGGTCCATTTTGAATGAATTTTTGTCAAGGAATTTCTTTGTGACTATGTTAATGAGGGATATTGGTTTGTAGTTTTTTTTAGTGATGTCTTTTTCTGGCTTTGATATCAGATTAATACTGGCCTCATAGAATGGATTATAAAGTATGTTCCCTCCTTCTGTATCTACTGAAAGAGCTTGCAAAAATTTGGATTTTTTCATTCAGTATTTGATATAATTCACCAATGACGTCATTTCTACCTGTCCTTTTTTTGTGGGTTTAAAACAATTTAAACAACCTTATTTTGCAGTAGTTGATGTATGATAAGCTGCACATATTTAAATCCTATATTTTAATGAGTTTTAACATGTGTTAAACCATTATCACAATAATAAACATATACATTACCTCCAAAACGAAATTGTCCTCATGATTCTGTCTGCTCCTCTCTGACCCTAGATCTCCTGGAAGACATTGACCTTCTCTCTGTCACTATAGGTGAGTTTCCAATTTCTTTAACTTTATATAAATTGAATCATTCATTTCTTTTTGGTCTGATTTATTTCACTTAGCATATTTACATTGAGGTTTATCCGTGTTGTAGCACGCATTAGTAATTCATTCTTTTTTACTGCTGAGAAGTATTCTATTGTATGGATATAGCAGAGTCTTGTTTTGTTTTAATACATTCATCTGTGGATGTACATTTAGATATCTTTCCTGTTTTGGGCCGTTATAAATAAAGCTGTTATAAATAGTCATATACAAGTCTTTGTATGGACATATGCTTTCATTTTTCCTGGGTTATACCTAGGAGGGGGATGGCTGAATCATATGTTAGGTGGATGCTTAACTATTTAAGAAACTGCTAAACTGTTTTCCAAAGCAGCCACACCATTTTGCATTCCAACCATTGGTGGCTGAGAATTACAGTTGTTCTAAATCCTTGCTGACACTTGGTAAGGTCAGTCTTTTTAATTTTAGGCTTCCTAATTGGTCTGTAGTGGTATCTCACTGTGCTTCTAATTGTTATTTTCCTCATGACTAATGATGTTGAATGCCGTTTCATGTGCTTATTTATCGCTTTTATGTCTTCTTTGATGAAGTGTTTGTTGAAACCCTTTGCCTATTCTTTTGTTATTGTTGTTGGTATTGTTGGATTAGATTTGCTAAAACTTTGTTTAGAATTATTGCATTTATGTCCATGAGGGATATTGGTCCTTAGTTTTCTTTTCTTAAAACAATTTAGCTGGTTTTGTTCGTAGCATAATGTTGGTATTAGTGTGTGAGTTGGAAAGGATTCCCTCCTCTTCAATTTCTGGAAGAGTTTGTATAGAATTGGCATTATTCCTTCATTAACTGTTTGGTTACCATTGAAGTCATCTGATCTTGAAATTATGTTTGTAGAAAGGATTTTAACTACAATTTCAATTTCTTTAACAAATATAGGTTTATTCAGATTATCTTTTCTTCAGAGAGCTCTGGTAGTTTGTGCTGTCAAGCAATTTGTCCATTTTATCAAAGTTTTTAAATGTTTTGGTACAAAGTTCTTCAAAATATTCTTTAAATTTTTCTAGACTCTGTAGTGATGTCACTCCTTTAATTCCTGATATTCATAATTTTTCCTTGACCTGTCTGGCTAAAAGCTTATCACATTTATCGATCTTCTCAAAGAATCACTTTTCGGCTTTGTTGATTTTTGTCTATTTTCTGTTACTATTTCACTGATTTCTACTACGAACTTTATTGTTTGACTTTTATTAATTTTGGGTTTAACTTGCTATTCCTGTCCTAGTATCTAAAGGTGGAAGTTGAAGTCATTGATTTCAGAATGTTCTTATTTTCTAATATAAGCATTTTTGTCTTTAATCCATAGAGGCATCCTGCACATTTTAATATATTGTGTTTTCATTTTCATCCATTTCAAAATACTTCTAATTTAACTTTTGGTTTACCTCTTAGATCCATGGGCTATTTAGAAATATGATATTTAGCTTCCAAAATTTGGGTATTTTATAGAAATCTTTTTGTTATTGATGTCTAATTAAATTTCATAGTGGTCAGAGAAGCTATTTAATGTGACCTGAATTCTTTAATGTTTTTGAGACTTATTTTATGACCTCGAGTATGGTCTATCTTTGTAAGTGTTCCCTTTTTACTTGGAAAGAATGTGTATTCCATCACTGAACAGTTAAAGAGGCTCACTCTATTTTGCCTGCATCAGTGAAGCTGTCAGCCCTCATGGCCTGCCCTGCTCTGGCAGAACATCCATGCCAATGGAGCTGGAGGGCTGTTGGGAACATCCCAGGCAAAAATGCCACAGACTCCTACTATTTCTACTCAGTATTCAGCAGTTTTCAAGCATAAATGCTTCTTACATTGTTATATGTGTTTGGACTACTTCCATAGTACAGAAATGGTTGCTTTTCTCAGTTTTCTTCAGCATTTTAGTTGCTTTTAGGGGAGAGGATTTGCCAGACTCCTCACTCAGCCATAGCCCGAGGTTGATTTGGGGCTATGGTGTTTTGTTTTTTTTTTGGCGGTGGTTATTAAACTTTTATTATATTTTAAAATCTGAAAACTGTAAAACAGTATTTATACAAACACCTGAGGACTGTTTAACTGAGCACAGCATCTTCACACAAACAATTTGAGGGAAGACCAAGTTTAAGTTAGAATTTTGTCTTATAGCACAAAATGAATAACATAGATGAAACCACCGTTTACATAGAAGTATTCTCATATAAAGTACATTTGGTTTTCTAAAAAAGAAAATGTACATTCTTGCCCCTGGTGTACATTTTATTGGCATTTATAACAAATGGCTAATACTTTTAGCACAGATTCTCATAGCTTATTAACATTGCACCAAACTTATACAAAGTACTAACAATAAACATATAGCACCATTTCCCCTTGAAAGTTCTAACTTTAAAAATAAAGCCCAAAATGATAAGTCTGAATTAATGCATCTTCCAAAATTTAGCCGAATAAATGGCTCAGAACTAAGCAAATTAACTAGCAACATTGCATAGGACAGAGAACTTCCCTGTATGGAAACCAATCTATGGATTGTTTCTTATCCCCTGAAGACTAAGCTGAGAGGTACTAGTGATAGCAAATGATGCACATATTTTTTTCAGAATAAAAACATCGAACTATATAAATAGTTCACCATTACCTCTGTGGCAGTGCAAAGTGCCATATTAAATTCAAAAAGAACAGATTTACTTGTTTGAATACCTACAGGTATAGAATAATATATAAATATGGTATAGTATCTGTATGAAGAATAAAACACAGACAATAAAATATATATATATTAAAAATTTGGGCACAGGTGTCCTGATATAGAGATATGAGAAATGAATGCCTAGTTAAATGTCTAAGCTTAGAGAAAATATGTAAAGTTTTGAAATAATAGGTATTTGACTGAAAAATTTTAATCAGACTCCATCCAAACCACCCTTGTAGTATGATATCTCTTGCATAAAACAACCATTCTATCTTACAATTGTTTGAAATTTATGAAAAAGTGATAAGAAGACTTTATGAAAGTTTATAAGCTTGTTTTTTTTCTTTAAATATGAACAAACACAACATACAGAGAAATAATAACGAAAGGAAAATAATTTATATGGCTATTCCCTTTCCGGAAATTGGTAGAACACAAACAGAACATTGCAGTAACAGACATAAAATATTTGAAAAAGAGATGATATCTACAGTTGCATCTTTAAATTCTTTTCTAAGGAAAACTTCTCATGGATTTCACTAGAGAGCCTGTCAGTCCCTGATACTTTCCCCTTTGGGATGTAGCTGTTTTGGTTTTATATATAAACATTAATCAAAATCAATGGTGTTTCTCTGTTTCCTGCATTAAGTATATTTGTAAACTGTACAATTAAATAATAAACTGTAAAGTGTAAAATAATAAAAAGACATAAAGGACTGCCAGGTTGAATATGCTAGCACTAACATGTTAATGTGTTTTAAAGAAGTAGACTGGACTTGTAATGTAGTTCTGCAATTCTGGATATAACGTAGTTTTAGAGGAACTGTCTACAGAACAAAAACTGCTACGAGAATAAAAATACTTTTAAATTAAAAAGTTATCAAGACAATTGAAAATTATGTCTAATCTAAGCTTACACATTTTTTTTCAATTATATTTTCCTTCTTTAAGTTTTTCAATATAGTAACATAACTTTAAGGCTGGCCCCAACTCCAGCCCCATATACTTCATCATCACATCACTTTTGAGTAGTAGCAGAGCCTTCCCATCAATCTCATGTTGCATGAAGAGGTCGGCGAGGGGGCCTGATATCTGAGGATCTTTATGTTTCATAAACTGTATCACTTCATCCACAGACCAGGTTGAAGGGTCCTTAGAGAAGCCTTGTTTCAGGACACTGGGGTCAGGTACAGCTATATAACTTGGAGCTTCACTTTTCCTCTGCATCTGGAATGTAACTTCATGGTGACTGCTCTTGGGAGGTGATTCGGTCCCCATCAGTGTTGAACTCGAGGTGCATGGCACACTTTGAGAAACACCACTGGAGACCGGAGTATGAGTGCTTATAGGACTTGTGCTGGCAGGATTCAAAGAACTTGCTGGATTTAGTTGTGAGTTTTTGGACTCTTCAGAAAGCATTTCCCCTTTGGGCATGCCATTTCCCTCAGAAGATAATACTTCTTCTACAAGAAAAAAAAAAAGACAAAGGCAATAAGAAAAAAGACAAAGGCAATATCTTCAACAGACTTACAGCTCGAATACTATTAAAAGGTCAAAAATCCCCTAACTGCCAACAACAGTTCACTTAAGCCGTGCTATACTGAACCACAAACCTCTAACACAAAGCACATGGCCATCCCCTTCTTGGTGTTTATAGTAATGGACACTGTCCTGAAATCCAAATTGATTCTAATGATGTCACCTATTTTTCTCACGGCAACTAACCCTTGCCAGTCTTGCCACCAAGACTATGAACACCTCACTAAAGCATTTATTTTTAGGAATGCAGTTCTTCACAACTCTTTGTTACAATATGATCACAGGGTTGGTTTCTAACATTTGCTTACTCCTGGGGCACTTAAAACTTTTACTGGAGAAACGTACTAGGTTTTTCTATTCCTCTTTCTATCAGCTTTTAGCAATACAAAGCTGAATGGAAAATATGGCTATAACTGTTTTTCTTTAATCTGAGGAGAAATGACAACTCTGCACTTCTGAAGGGAATGAAGCGCTCAACAAAGCTGCCAAAGTAGTAGCCTAACTGCCAAACTGATTTGGGGGAATATAATCCCCTACTTCCAGCATCAACACTCAAGAGCATATAAGTGATAGAAGAGTGACTTTTCTCCCCAATCTTGCAGCATGTAAATACTATTTACCTTCAGAGGCATGCACTTCTGTTTTGGGGAGCTTAGGAGAGAGAGGAGCAACATAAGGCAGAGGTTCCTGAGAAGGTCGTTTGGTGCTTTTCTTTTCTGTTGTATCTTCTTTTACTGATTTATTTTGATCATGCTCTGCAGGGCTATGACCATTACCTGTATAAGAGCTAAAAGGCTGGCTACTCAAAAGGTTATCACACTGCAGGCTGTGGCACAATTTCTCAAGAAAGCGAAGAGCACATGATGCACTGTTCACTGGAGGGAGCTGGATGGAATGAGTTTCCCCATCAAAGGAGGCGGTTATCACTTCTCCTTCACGATCATCTGGCACAAGGAATCCAAAAACAGTCTTACTTTGAATGGCACAATCCACACAGGCCTGCACCATCCGCCGGAGCACCACATTGACAGGGCCTGGGCCAAAGTGATCGGGCAGCTGCTGGATTTTCTTCTGATCCAGGTGAGGGCCAGAGCTTCCATGTTTGTTTACATAGACACAGACTATAGGCATCACTATTTTAGATGACCCAGGAACAGCATCCTTATCATATAAAACACCACCACGTCCTCTGGCCAGCATACTGACAGAAGTTGAAGATGTGCAACATACAACAGGAATACATTTTTCCTTTCTTCCTGAGTTTGGGCCTTTTTTCCTTGGTGTGATATTTTTAACAGAACTCCCCTTCTTGGGGACTGGAGTATGTGCAGGTGGTTTAGTCCGACCTGATTTCCTGATCTGCTGTGTTGGCAATATTACAGCAGTTTTCTGTAGAGACTGCATTGAACGCTGGGTTGCTTTGGAAGGAGAAGTCTGTGTTTTTGCTGTATTCTTTGTAACAGGAACATGAGTTCCTGGTGGTTGTAATACATCTCCTGTCAGGCGACACCACCCAACTGGGAAAATATCTCGACAGTCATACTTGCACCAATAGTCAAAAGCTCCACTCCAGCCATCGAACGTGATATAAACTTCATCTCCTTTAACATCTCCAGTAGTTGCACGGCAGATCAGATAAGGGTTCTTTCTGTCTATAGCTTCAAGTTTCATTTCCACTTTAAAATTATTTAGAGGTGGCTTTGGTGGTTCCTTCTTAAAGAATGTTGCAGGTGCCATTTCAGATCCACTCAGTGTTCGCAAGAGGAACATTGGCCAAGATGATATGTTCATCTGGTACCCCAGTGGAGGCTGAAGTAAGTCCCCCTCCTTTTCACATGTCCCAACAGGCTGTATGTCCAGAGAATCAACAAGCCGCCAAAAATCATTTCTGTTGTCACTACCATCCAGTCTTAAACGTAGCCTGGCACCAGTAATTCCAACGACTGTGGCGATACATATTGAAATCATATTGCGAGGGTCATGGGCTTCCAATTTCATACCAACTTTGAAGTCATTAGCTGGTGGAATCTTGGACTGTCTGAAACACTCTGAAGGAGCACTTAAAGATCCAGTCTATTTCAAGTAATTTTCCCAGTGAAAATCATCATTTTGCACAGAAGATGTGCCTGACTGAGGAGCTTTCTCTTGATTCTCCTTCTTTGCATCCATTGACTCCTCATTCACTGCTCGCCCCATGGTATCCCTCTTTGGTGTTCTTTGCTCGAGTCTCGTCAGCGAAAAGAGCGAAATTCTGTCACACTGGTCCAGCGAGCCGGTACCGGTCTTCACACCACCGCCACCGTGTTTGAGATACCATTTACACCACAGCAATACTTGCGCGCGTGCCCCGCAACCGCCACCGCTGCCCCGCCCCCCGCCCCGCTGCCCGCGTGCCCTGGGGTTGCCGCAAGCTTGCCCTCCGACCTCGGCCGCGGGCGGTGGCGAGCCATGAGACTCTGCGGCTCGGGGAAAGCCCTTGGCAGTTCTCCCTCATCCTCGCCCCACCCCAATCTGCCCTCCCGCCAAAAAAAAAAAAAAAAAGCCAGTCGCAGCCCATGCACCCAAGACCGTGGTGGGCCCCCAATTGGGAGCCCAGGGTCCACGTCAAATTTCATCCAAGGGGAACTAGCTCCCCTTGGCCATCGACTTCGACTCTTGGCCACCGCCCACCCTCGCCACCGGGGCTATGGTATTTTAAACAATGAGTGGGAAGTTTTGAGGCAGTATTCCCTAACAAAATTTTGTTCCTCCAAACTCCAGGGTGGTCTCTTCAAGTTTTGCACCAACAACTGAGAGAAAAAGGCACCTACCTATATATAAAATGTAACTACAGTTAGCCTGTTTTGCAAAGTGTGAGTTGGAATTGACAAATTCCATATTAATTAACAGAATTGTTATATATATGCTAAGTAACAATTAGCAATTGAGCTACAAGGTAATAGAAACTGTATAGAAAAATGCAATGGGCATAGTCTGTTATTTAGTCTCCACTTTTGAGCAGTTGCTTACAGTACAACTAAGATGTCAATGGAATTTTCTCTGAGGCAACCAAAGAGATCTTTTCCCTGTAGAAGTTCATGGATGGTAAACTGAGCTGTGATACAGATAAGGATCAGTGGATAACAAAGAACCAAAACAAGGATAGAAGCAAATCAGGACATAACATTTCCTTCAGCTAAGGCTTTTTCTAGCTCCCAGAAAGTCTGGATTGTAGTCAATACCATTTACACCACAGCAATACTTGTTAATAATTTATATCATATATTTATTATACATTTATATTTATCATATATTTATATTCAAATATATTATATTTAAATATATATTTATTTTATATTTACATATTTATGAGATATAATTTGTATATCTTGTACACAAATATACTATCAAGACTATCGATTAAAGAATCTGCATGTAGTGAGGTTACATGTTAAATTGCACATTTTTATCCAGTAGAGGTGCAAATAATTTCTGTCTTATAGAAAGGGTGATGTCACAGCTTACAGTTTATTGCTCTGTAGACAATTACCACTTTTGTATTTAACCCAGCAATCTTATCCTAACATTCCTTATTACATTGCCTACAATTAGTTAGCTCCTCAAATGTTCTTTGAATCAATCTTAACATTTTATTGGTTCCTTCATTAATTAATTTTTTAAATAAAATTTTTGACATGAGTTATAATTTAAAAAATTTGAAAATTATACTTTAGTAATATGTGTGTACATAGAAAAATCTAGAAAGAGGGAGAAGAAGAAGGAAAGGGAGAGAGAGAAAATGCACATTATTTAGTGCACTGTGAATAATTATTTCCATGAGGTAGATTCCATTTAAATTTTTCATTTTAAGACCCTGGGTTAGAAGGAACCTTTCAGATACAGTTGACTTATATGCATGTGTCTCAGTGACAGGTACGTGAACAGCCTCTGTTTATAGCGCAGGATAAGGTTCATGTTAGAATTCTCCAGGGAGCGATTTCAAAATATATTCAATACTTATTCATGTTCCCCCCTTCTTCTTCTCCCTCCACTTCTATCATACTTTTAGGACTGGATTCAGCTGCAATTAAGAGAAAACAAATTATGTGTCTTGCCTAAATAGGAGTTTACCTATTTTTTTCTCACTGACCAAGAAATTCAGAGATAAGCTACCCAGGGGAAGTGTAGCTGCTCAAGGAAGTCATTTTGACTCGGGTTCCTTTTTGCCTCCTGATCCTCCAATCTTGGAGTAAGATTTTGTTCCTCATGGTGGAAAGACATTGGCATTCCCTTTAAAAGTTATTATTCCCCATACCAGGCAAGAAGAAGGGAGAATGGTAAAGAGCAAAACACATGTCAGCTAGATTTGTCTCTTTTCAGGAAAACTGTAGATTTCCTAAATGTTCCACCCAGCAGATTTCTATGTTTATCTCAAGATACCGAGTCACAGAGTCAAGTATAGCTACAGAAGTCTGGAGAGGGGAGCATTAATGGACACAGCACTCTCTCAATAAAATCTGTGTTCTCATAAGGGGAGAATCCATTTTGGATAGGCAGGTAGGTGTTACAGCCACCAAAAGGGTATTTGAATCTGGAGGATGAAGTACTTCTATACATTTTGAAATTTTCCCCAATTGATTCTGGCAGTCACCTTACCAAACTCGTCATTATTTGAATAATGGTATCTGAACAAAACCCATTCTTACCTTCTACTTTATAAGATCATTCAGGACTAATCATTACGTTTATAATTGTGAATACAAACACTGTTGCCTTTCTAATATTTGGAGTTTCTCCTTCTCTTTTTAAAATTCATATTTTTATTATTTGCGTCTCTCAAGTGGCCCTTTGTCTGATGTTACTGTTTTTGACATTGCTTCCTGGATTGCAAAAGTTTAAACCAGCAAACAAAAATCACAATTCCATTGTCAAGCTAGTATCAGCTTTCCACTAAACTGTCAGTATTTCACAATATATAATTAAATTTTAAGTTCTAAAATCCTTTTGTAGAGAGAATTTATTATAGTTTGGTTACTTAGCTTCAGTTTACCAGTTTTTTATTTGTTTTCTCTCTTCATACAAATGCCAAGTAGACATAAGCTCACAAAGGTAGGGGTTCAACTTGTTTGTTGTTTGTAGTGGTATCACCTGTGTCCCAACGCGTATGTAGAGCTCAATAAATCTTTAATAAATGAATGAATACATAACAATAGCCAGATTGCATTGGAGGGATCATTTTATATAGTTATCATATGAATATTTCTATCTGCATAGCTACTGGGAAGATTTCTTCTTTTGCAACTAAGATCATTTGCTCACTAACTTTTCCTTCAAAATCAAATTTATATAGTTCTTATATAGTTTCCTGGCGGTTAGGATGATTCCTTGAGGGATAGACTCATATTTTAGAAATGTAGAATGGCTTGTCTTGGTCTGCTTTAGAGAGAGGCGAACACAGTGGGGGAATACAGCTACTGACCTTATTCAAGTAATACTTGTGAACAATTTTTGCCCTGTTATCTGATTGTAAAGTTTGTTTTACTTTCTTTTCTGGAAGCAAATATTGTTCTACAGTTGAAAAAGCCATAAGGCTAAAAATAACCCTTCCAACCTGCGTTTGTGGCAATATCAGAATACCTGCATGAAACAGTACTCTGGAAAAAGAAATTACCAAAGCTTTCTCAAATTGAATATAAAGAGAGTTAAGGAAACAGTCTATATGCTTGTCATTTTACATCTTAATTCCCAGTGTTACTTTGTAATAAACAGTATTTTCCAGTTTAAGCTTTTTACTTGTGCTTCACTGGGAAAATTATCTAAAACTTGGAAACCTCAAGTTTAATTACTAAATTTTGGTAAAAGAGATTATTATTATTCTTTTAGTGCAATTTTGGGCTTGACTTTATATTGTCTGGGCCTTCTTATATCTCTAGAGAGGCAGAGACTAATTTGTAAATTTTTATCCGGAGGAAATGCAAATAATTTCTGTCCAATGGAACAGATAATTCCATTATAGAGTTGCCATATTTAGCAAATAAATATGCATGCAATATTTAGGACTTTATACTGAAAAAATTATTCACCGTTCATCTGAAATTCACATTTAACTCTGCATCCTATATTTTATTTGGTGATTCCATCCCCAGAAGTTTCAGTTTATGGCCATGTAGGTCATTAGCCAGTTTGGTTTCTAACTCAGGAATCTCATTGTAATATTGCCTGTTAATACTTAGCTTCTCAAATGTTCTTTGGGCTGGTTTTATCATGTTACTGTTTCCCTAAGTAATGAATTACAGGAAATATTTGACACATTTATTTTATGTATGTGTAAGAGTTCTGGTTGGTCTTTTGGAAAAATATACTTAATGATTTTATAGGTCATCCACTGAGATGCCCATGTAGCCTCATCCCATGGAGCCAAGTAAACTGCATTGCTGGGGAAATATATATACCTCATGAACAGCTTCATCCCAGTTAGGTCTTTTCTTGGCTCTCAAAATAAATCCCAAGTAGTGATAGAGCTTTGTATTCGTTTTTTCTCTATTTTTGTTTACTTACTTTTGTTTTGCTTTCTTTGTTTCTTCTACTGATTTTTTATTTTTGTTTCTGGTTATTATATGGCCAATAAGTTATTCTCATTGGTGGCAGCAATAATTGGGACTTTGGTTTTATCATCTGACCATTTGGTGATGTCTGTGGGATGAATAATGGATATATATTTTCTTTTGTAAATAAGTGCTTATATCCATTGAAATCCCTCAAATACACAGGAAACAAAGAAAGTGAACTTCTAATATTTTAGAAGTTTAGAAACATTTTAAAACTCCAAGTTCACATAATAAAGATTAATCTTTAGACACATTTGACTAAGTTAATAATTTTGGTTTAAAAATGATAGTTATGCAGCTTTTCTCGGAGTTTATCAAAATGTGGTATAATACAAGTGTACATTTTATATTTTTTTGAATGTTTATATTGGAGTATAGTTGATTTACAATGCTGTGTTAGTTTCATGTGTATAGCACAGTTATTCAGTTATATATGTACATATATCTATTCTTTTTCAGATTCTTTTTCCATATAGGTTATTATAGAGTATTGAGCAGAGTTCCCTGTGCTATACAGCAGGTCCTTGTTGATTATCTATTTTATATATAGTAGTGTATATGTTAATTTCAACCTCCTAATTTATCCCTCCCCTGCTACCTTTCCCCTTTGGTAACCATACATTTGTTTCCTAAGTCTGTGGCTCTGTTTCTGTTTTGTAAATAAGTTCATTTGTATCATTTTTTACATTCCACATATAAGGGATATAATATGATATCATTTTATAATTTTAATAAGAGTTTGATTTGTTTTCCCTCATAAAGAGAATCGTTATTCTGAACTCTCTAAACTTCTAATATTGGTTTAATAATCAAACTTATATTACTCCTACATAATTAAAATTATGAAAAATATAAATTTGTGCTCACCTAAATTGTTTCATTATTCTCACAAACATTTTGTCTCACAAACTTTTTATATTAACAATAATTATATTTCGTAGTTTGAAAGCTTACACATAATTATTTTTTTATTTTTTTAACATCGTTATTGGAGTATAATTGCTATACAATGGTGTGTTAGTTTCTGCTTTATAACAAAGTGAATCAGTTATACATATACATATGTTCCCATATCTCTTCCCTCTTGCGTCTCCCTCCCTCCCACCCTCCCTATCTCACCTTTCTAGCTGGTCACAAACCACATAGCTGATCTCCCTGTGCTATGCGGCTGCTTCCCACTAGCTATCTACCTTACGTTTGGTAGTGTATATATGTCCATGCATCTCTCTCGCTTTGTCACAGCTTACCATTCCCCCTGCCCATATCCTCAAGTCCATTCTGTAGTATGTCTGTGTCTTTATTCCTGTCTTACCCCTAGGTTCCTCATGTCATTTTTTTCTTAAATTCCATATATATGTGTTAGCATACGGTATTTGTCTCTCTCTTTCTGACTTACTTCACTCCACCTCATTACAAATAGCTCAATTTCGTTTCTTTTTATGGCTGAGTAATATTCCATTGTATATATGTGCCACATCTTCTTTATCCATTCGTCTGTCGACGGACACTTAGGTTGTATCCATCTCCGGGCTATTGTAAATAGAGCTGCAATGAACATTTTGGTACATGACTCTTTTTGAATTATGGTTTTCTCATGGTATATGCCCAGTAGTGGGATTGCTGGGTCATATGGTAGTTCTATTTGTAGTTTTTTAAGGAACCTCCATACTGTTCTCCATAGTGGCTGTACCAGTTTACATTCCCACCAACAGTGCAAGAGGGTTCCCTTTTCTCCACACCCTCTCCAGCATTAATTGTTTCTAGATTTTTTTATGATGGCCATTCTGACCGATGTGAGATGATATCTCATTGTAGTTTTGATTTGCATTTCTGTAATGTTTAATGATGTTGAACATTCTTTCATGTGTTTGTTGGCAATCTGTATATCTTCTTTGGAGAAATGTCTACTTAGGTCTTCTGCCCAATTTTGGATTGGGTTGTTTGTTTTTTTGTTATTGAGCTGCATGAGCTGCTTGTAAATTTTGGAGATTAATCCTTTGTCAGTTGCTTCATTTGCAAATATTTTTTCCCATTCTGAGGTTTATCTCTTGGTCTTGTTTATGGGTTCCTTTGCTATGCAAAAGCTTTGAAGTTTCCTTAGGTCCCATTTGTTTATTTTTGTTTTTATTTCCATTTCTCTAGGAGGTGGGTCAAAAAGGATCTTGCTGTGATTTGTGTCATAGAGTATTCTGCCTATGTTTTCCCCTAAGGGTTTGACGGTGTCTGGCCTTACATTTAGACCTTTAATCCACTTTGAGTTTATTTTTGTGTATGGTGTTAGGGACTGTTCTAATTTTATACTTTTACATGTACCTGTCCAGTTTTCCCAGCACCACTTATTGAAGGGGCTGTCGTTTCTCCACTGTATATTCTTGCCTCCTTTATCAAAGATGAGGCGACCATATGTGCATGGGTTTATCTCTGGGCTTTCTATCCTGTTCCATTGATCTAATTTCTGTTTTTGTGCCAGTACCATACTGTCTTGATTACTGTAGCTTTGTAATATAGTCTGAAGTCAGGGAGCCTGATTCCTCCAGCTCCGTTTTTCTTTCTCAAGATTGCTTTGGCTATTCAGGGTCTTTTGTGTTTCCAGACAAACTGTGAAATTTTTTGTTCTAGTTCTGTGAAAAATGCCATTGGTATTTTGATAGGGATTGCATTGAATCTGTAGATTGCTTTGGGTAGTAGACTCATTTTCACAATGTTGATTCTTCCAATCCAAGAACATGGTGTATATCTCCATCTATTTGTATCATCTTTAATTTCTTTCATCAGTGTCTTATAATTTTCTGCATACAGGTCTTTTGTCTCCTTGGGTAGGTTTATTCCTAGTTATTTTATTCTTTTTGTTGCAATTGTAAATGGGAGTGTTTTCTTAATTTCACTTTCAGATTTTTCAGCACTGGTGTATAAGAATGCCAGAGATTTCTTTGCATTAATTTTGTATCCTGGTACTTTACCAAATTCATTGATTAGCTCTAGTAGTTTTCTGGTAGCATCTTTAGGATTCTCTATGTATAGTATCATGTCGTCTGCAAACGGTGACAGCTTTACTTCTTCTTTTCTGATTTGGATTCCTTTTATTTCTTTTTCTTCTCTGATTACTGTGGCTAAAACTTCCAAAACTATGTTGAATAAGAGTGGTGAGAGTGGGCAAACTTCTCTTGTTCCTGATCGTAGTGGAAATGGTTTCAGTTTTTCACCATTGAGGACGATGTTGGCTGTGGGTTTGTCATATGTGGCCTTTATTATGTTGAGGAAAGTTCCCTCTATGCCTACTTTCTGGAGAGTTTTTATCATAAATTGGTGTTGAATTTTGTCGAAAGCTTTCTCTGCATCTATTGAGATGATCATCTGGTTTTTCTCCTTCAATTTGTTAATATGGTGTATCACGTTGATTGATTTGCGTATACTGAAGAATCCTTGCATATTGAAGAATCCTTGTATTCCTGGAATAAACCCCACTGGATCATGGTGTATGATCCTTTTAATGTGCTGTTGGATTCGGTTTGCTAGTATTTTGTTGAGGATTTTTGTATATATGTTCATCAGTGATATTGGCCTGTAGTTTTCTTTCTTTGAGACATCTTTTTCTGGTTTTGGTATTAAGGTGATGGTGGCCTCGTAGAATGAGTTTGGGAGTGTTCCTCCCTCTGCTATATTTTGGGAGAGTTTGGGAAGGACAGGTGTTAGCTCTTCTCTAAATGTTTGATAGAATTCACCTGTAAAGCCACCTGGTCCTGGGCTTTTGTTTGTTGGAATATTTTTAATCACATTTTCAATTTCAGTGCTTGTGATTGGTCTGTTTATATTTTCTGTTTCTTCCTGGTTCAGTCTCGGCAGGTTGTACATTTCTAAGTATTTGTCCATTTTTTCCAGGTTGTCCATTTTATTGGCATAGAGATGCTTATAGTAATGTCTCATGATCCTTTGTATTTCTGCAGTGTCACTTGTAACTTCTCCTTTTTCATTTCTAATTGTATTGATTTGAGTCTTCTCCCTTTTTATCTTGATGAGTCTGGCTAATGGTTTATCAGTTTTGTTTATCTTCCCAAAGAACCAGCTTTTAGTTTTATTGATCTTTGCTATCGTTTCCTTCATTTCTTTCTCATTTATTTCTGATCTGATCTTTTTGATTTCTTTCCTTCTGCTAACTTTAGGGTTTTTTCGTTCTTTACTTGCTTTAGGTGCAAGTTTAGGTTGTTTATTTGAGATGTTTCCTGTTTCTTAACGTAGGATTGTATTGCTGTAAACTTCCCTCTTAGAACTGGTTTTGCTGCATCCCTTAGGCTTTTGGTCATCGTGTCTCCATTGTCATTTTTTTCTAGGTATTTTTTGATTTCCTCCTTGATTTCTTCAGTGATCACTTCATTATTAAGTAGTGTATTGTTTAGCCTCCATGTGTTCGTATTTTTTACGGATCTTTTCCTGTAGTTGATATCTAGTCTCATAGCGTTGTAGTCAGAAAAGATACTTGATACGATTTCAATTTTTTTCAATTTACCAAGGCTAGATTTGTGACCCAAGATACGATGTATCCTGGAGAATGTTTCATGAGCACTTGAGAAAAATGTGTATTCTGTTGTTTTGGGATGGAATGTCCTATAAATATCAATTAAGTCCATCTTGTTGAATGTATCATTTAAAGCTTGTGTTTCCTTATTTATTTTCATTTTGAATGATCTATCCATTGGTGAAAGTGGGGTGTTAAAGTCCTCTACTATGAATGTGTTACTGTCGATTTCCCCTTTTATGGCTATTAGTATTTGCCTTATGTATTGAGGTGCTCCTATGTTGGGTGCATAAATATTTACAGTTGTTATATCTTCTTGGATCGATCCCTTGATCATTATGTAGTGTCCTTCCTTGTCTCTTCTAATAGACTTTATTTTAAAGTCTATTTTGTCTGATATGAGAATTGCTACTCCAGCTTTCTTTTGGTTTCCATTTGCATGAAGTATCTTTTTCCATCCCCTTACTTTCAGTCTGTATGTGTCTCTAGGTCTGAAGTGTGTCTCTTCTAGACAGCAAATATATGGGTCTTGTTTTTGTATCCATTCAGCCAACCTGTGTCTTTTGGTGGGAGCATTTAGTCCATTTACATTTAAGGTAATTATCGATATGTATATTCCTATTCCCATTTTCTTAATTGTTTTGGGTTTGTTATTGTGTATCTTTTCCTTCTCTTCTGTTTGTTGCCTAGAGAAGTTCCTTTAGCATTTGTAAAGCTGGTTTGGTGGTGCTGAACTCTCTCAGCTTTTGCTTGTCTGTAAAGGTTTTAATGTCTCCATCAAATCTGAATGAGATCCTTGCTGGGTAGAGTAATCTTGGTTGCAGGTTTTTCTCCTTCATCACTTTCGATATGTCCTGCCACTGCCTTGTGGCTTGCAGAGTTTCTGCTGAAAGATCCACTGTTAACCTTATGGGGATTCCCTTGTATGTTATTTGTTGTTTTTCTCTTGCTGCTTTTAACATGTTTACTTTGTATTTAATTTTTGATAGTTTGATTAATACGTGTCTTGGTGTGTTTCTCCTTGGATTTATGCTGTATGGGACTCTCTGTACTTCCTGGACTTGATTAACTATTTCCTTTCCCATATTAGGGAAGTTTTCAACTATAATCTCTTCAACTATTTTCTCAGTCCCTTTCTTTTCCTCTTCTTCTTCTGAAACCCCTATAATTCGAATGTTGGTGTGTTTATTGTTGTCCCAGAGGTCTCTGAGACTGTCCTCAATTCTTTTCATTCTTTATTCTTTATTCTGCTCTGCAGTAGTTATTTCCACTATTTTATCTTCCAGGTCACTTATCCGTTTTTCTGCCTCAGTTTTTCTGCTATTGATCCCATGTAGAGTATTTTTCATTTCATTTATTGTGTTGTTCATCGTTGCTTGTTTCCTCTTTAGTTCTTCTAGTTCCTTGTTAAATGTTTCTTGCATTTTCTCTATGCTGTTTCCAAGATTTTGGATCATCTTTACTATCATTATTCTGAATTCTTTTTCAGGTAGACTGCCTATTTCCTCTTCATTTGTTAGGTCTGGTGGGTTTTTATCTTGCTCCTTCATCTGCTGTGTGTTTTTCTGTCTTTTCATTTTCTTATCTTACTGTGTTTGGGGTCTCCTTTTCGCAGGCTGCAGGTTCGTAGTTCCCCTTGTTTTTGGTGTCTGTCCCCAGTGGCTAAGGTTGGTTCAGTGGGTTGTGTAGGCTTCCTGGTGGAGGGGACTAGTGCCTGTGTTCTGGTGGATGAGGCTGGATCTTGTCTTTCTGGTGGGCAGGTCCACGTCTGGTGGTGTGGTTTGGGGTGTCTGTGGCCTTATTATGATTTTAGGCAGCCTCTCTGCTAATGGATGGGGCTGTGTTCCTGTCTTGCTAATTGTTTGGCATAATGTGTGCAGCACTGTAGCTTGCTGGTCGTTGAGTGAAGCTGGGTGTTGTTGTTGAGATGGAGATCTCTGGGAGATTTTGCCCGTTTGATATTACGTGGATCTGGGAGGTCTCTTGTGGACCAGTGTTCTGAACTTGACTCTTCCACCTCAGAGACACAGCACTGACTCCTGGCTGTAGCACCAAGAGCCTTTCAATCACATGGCTCAGAATAAAAGGGAGAAAAAATAGAAAGAAACAAAGAGGATAAAAAAATAAAGTAAGATAAAATAAAATAAAGTTATTAAAATAAAATATAAAAAATAATTTTTAAGAAAAAAATTAAGAAAAAAATAGGATGGACAGAACCCTAGGACTCATGGTGAAAGCAAAGCTTTACAGACAAAATCTCACACACAAGCGTACACATACACACTCAGGAAAAGAGGAAAAGGGGAAAAAATAATATATCTTGCTCTCAAAGTCCGCCTCCTCACTTTGGGATGATTCGTTGTCTGTTCAGGTATTCCACAGATGCGGGTACATCAAGTTGATTGTGGAGATTTAGTCCGCTACTCCTGAGGATGCTGGAGAGATTTCCCTTTGTCTTCTTTGTTCGCACAGCTCCCGGAGTTCAGCTTTGGATTTGGCCCCTCCTATGCATGTAGGTCACCTGAGGGTGTCTGTTCTTTGCTCAGACAGGACAGGGTTAAAGGAGCAGCTGATTGGGGGCTTTGGCTCACTCAGGTCAGGGGGAGGGAGGGGTACGGATGCGGGGCAAGCCTGCGGCGCAGATATCTGCTGGGCGTTTCACCAGCCTGAGGCATGCCGTATGTTCTCCTGAGGAAGTTAAACATAATTTTAAATATCCTTAGTCATTAAAAATCTTGGACTAATCTTAAATTGATTTAATTTATGGATAATTATTAGAGATCAAGACAATTTTTAAGAATGAATACTGAAAAATTGATTACAAAGCTAATATACTTTTATTTTTGAAACGTTTTCTTCTGTTATGCTCTAGAGCAGCTATATCTTTGAGTCATGTTAATGAACATGAATAATGAGTCATGTAAATGTTCCTTTTTGTCATTTTTAACTAGATGTAAAAGAGATGTGAGTGGCTGTAGAGAGTTGTACAACTTGTATTTATGAGCTTTGATAGCCTGCTGGAATGCTTATAGAGGACAGAAAGTCCTCAAATATCTACCCATTTTTAATTTTTCTGTAAAAATATAAGTTAGTTTCTTTGGTTATTGTATATGGTTCAGACTGTGCAAGAAGCAATCCAGATAAATGCAAGTGCTTTTTTGCAATTGTAAGTTAAATAAGGTTTTCTGCAAGGGGAAATGGGATTCTTTTTATCATTGCCTAAATTGTTGTAGAATGTATATAGAAAGTTGAAAAGGTTTGCAACGAGGGAATTTTAATTTGTGTTTGTTTATAATAGCTAAAATACTAAGTATGAAAAAAACAACAAAATGTATTTAAAGTTTAACAAGGTTGGCTTGGTTTTGGTGGGTTTAATTATAAGAAAAAAAAGCCTGTGAAACCTTCATTGCCAAATAGCATCTTAGTGGAAAGCTGGAATTCGTCTTTCTCTCTGTTTAAGTGATAAATTTGTCTTAGAACTCCTAACAAGAATGTTATTAGATGTTATTCTTTACCTTCCTTTTAATCTGCCCAGATAACACAGGTTCCAAATCTCACCAGAATAATATTATTTGATTTTTGTTGACTTGATTATATTCTTTATTATTATTACTTTGTATAATATTACTTTTATGAAGGAAAGAGAAATGGAGGGAGGGAGGAGGAAAAACAGACAGATTTACAGTATTTGTCCCCCACCAATAAAACCTGGCTTTGTCTGTGTTAATTGTAGGAACAAGTCAGGGTGGATTTCTTGGCTCAGAGGTATGGTTTTCTCTTTGAGAAATCCATGATTCTATCTTAATAAAGGGACCAAATCTCCTTTGAAAACTCTTTCATTTATGCCTTCCCAATACTAAAACCGACAGTAAAAAATAAATGAAAATTTTAGGATACCTTTAACACCTAAAACTATCTTAGAGATTTCCCAGATGGCCCCTGGAAAAGCACAAAGATTTGCTATTTCACCTTATCAAAAAGGGATGCCAGAAATAATTAGGGTTTTTTTTAATAACTCCATATTTCTTCATTAGCTCAACGGTATTGTAAAAATTTCATGGGAAGAATTTCCAAATCAGAAGAGATGTTCAGCCTTCCCAAGGTTAAGTTTGTATAAGTAAATTTTTATTAATACAGATATTTCAGAGATTTGTCAATGCCTTCATAGTCCACAATATAATATTACTTTCAGGGGGATCCTTTATGAAATAGTTATTTACTGCACCCCAGTAGAGAATTTTACTCTTCCGCATTCTTATATTATTGGTTACCTTGATAAATTAACCATGACCATGCAGTCTTATTATCACACAGTTTTATCCTTTCCCCTGTTACTTTCATGAAGGCTCTGCTATAACGCTTCAGGCTAAAATCTGTAAAAACAAAACAGTCTCAGGGGCTGTAGGAAGGACTTTACCGTGTGCCATGAACTATTGATACTGCAGGGAATACACTCTTGGGTAAGACTTCGAGCTGATGATGCTTAGACAACTTTCAAGATGTGCTATGGACTGTTAGGAATTATAGGAATCTTTTTAGTCTATAAACAGATGTATTTCATGAATGCAGATTGCTGATAAGATCAGAGAAATTAATGACACAGGACTAAATAATCTCATGAGGAAAATATAACTGTGGTTGTTTGTTTGGAATGATGTTGATATCATTTTGGATTTTCTTTTTTTCGATATTTGAAGAAGCCCTTTTCTTCTCAAGCTGTTCTTAACTCTAAATTTAGTAGTTTATGATTCTGTAAACTGAACATATCTTTAGCGGTATTTGCATCTCACTGAATCCCTCTCCCAATTCAAAAAACATTTTTACTGAGACTTGTTACTTTTCATGGGATTATAATTATTTACACAGGCTCAAATAGAAACTGTCCCCGTTTTTCCCAGGGTATAATTGGATATATCACTTGTTCAACCAAGGCCATGCCATATCTTGAGTGTCACATTTAAAAATTATAGTAATCTGATCAAGTATGGAAATCTCACTAAAGAAATTGACTTTATATATGTATCCAATGCTTACTAAGTCCTCCCAAGAAAACTGGTTTGGTACATGGCTTATATAGGGCCTCAGTCTTATAAGTGCTGAAGAAGGTCAATTTCTGTCAGGCAGTAGACCTTAGCAAATCTGGGGGACCTCAAGAGAGAGGACATAACTCAAATTATAGGTACTGCAGGTGAACTTTGGAGGAAAGTATGTTAGGCTTAGTTTCCTAGCCCTAGAATATAATGACAAAAGTAGATAATTTTATAAGTCCAATCCAAAATTCCTTTTAAAAATTTTTAGACAGAAGGTCTTTGGACTTAATTTACTAATATTATTGCTCAAGGAACAACCTTATGGTTAATTATTACTCTTGTTGCACCTACATAAATAATCAGACCAAACATAATGACACCCGTTGCATTGTGATCAAGAATAATCGTTGGAGAAATTCACAAATATGTGGAAATTAAGAACAGTCCTAAGTAATCAGGAGGAAAAAGAAGAAATGACAAGGGAAATTAGGAAATGCATTGAGATTATGGAAAATAAAAACACAGCATAACGAAAATTTATGGAATGCAGCCACCAACGCAGTGTTCAGAATGAAATACATAGCTATAAATCCCTATATTATAAAAGAAAAAAGATTTCAAATCAATAACCTAACCTTCCACCTTAAGAAAATGGAAAAAGAAAACCAAACTTCAAGCAGAAGGAAAGAGGATTAGAGCATAAATAAATGAAATACAGAATAGAAAAGGAATAGAGAAAATCAAAACCTCAGGCTTGTTCTTTGAAATATCAACAAAATTGACAGATCGTTAGCTAGATGAAGAAAAATAGATGATCAAATTCTAAAATCAGGAATGAAAGAGAGGCATGATTACTGACTTTACAGAAATAAAAGATATTATAAAGGATACTATGAACAGTTGTATGCCAAAAAAAAAATAGATAACCTAGAGGAAATGGAAAAATTCTGAGAAAGGCACAAACTACTGAATCTGATTCAAGAAGAAATGGAAAATCCTAATTGACCTATAACAAAGAGATTTAATTAGTAATCAAAAACTTCCCACAAAGAAATGGCCAGGGCTAGAATTCTACCAAACATCTAAAGAGTTAACACCAGTCCTTGGCAAACTTCCAAAAAATAGAACACATGACAGCTCATTTTATGAAGCCAATATTATTCTGATACCAAAATCAGAAAAGGTGTCACATGAAAAGAAAACTATAGAAAATTTTCCCTTATGAATATAGTTATAAAAATCCACAACAAAATACTAGCATATTGAACCCGGATATATCTATATGTCTATATATCGATATATAGATATATATATCTCACAAACAAGTGGGATTTATTCCAAGAATTCAAGATTGGTTGAACATATAAAAATCAGTCAGTTTGATAAACCATATAAATACAGTAAAGGACAAAAACCACATTACCATCCCAATTGATGCAGAAAAAGCATTGCCGTAATCTAACACACTTTCTTGATAAAAGCACTCAACAAAGTAAAAATAGAAGGGAACTCCTGTGAAGGGCATCTATGAAAAACCCATAGCTAACATACTTAATGGCAAAAGACAGAAAGCTAAGATCAGAAACAAAAAAATGGAATGTTCATTCTTGCTTCTATTCAGCATTGTAGTGAAGGTTGTTCTAATTAGCTCAATTAGGGAAGAAAAATAAATAAAAGACATTGAGATTGGAAAGGAAGGAGTAAAACTATCTCTATTTGCAGATGGCACGATCTTATGTATAGAAAATCCTAAATAACCAAGAAACTATTACAGTTAATAAACAAGTTTAGTGCAGTTATGTTTTACATAGAACACCAAAGGCATAATCCATGAATGAATAAATTGATAAGCTAGACTTCATGAAAATTAGAAACTTCTGCTCTGTAAAATACAATATCAAGAGAATGAGAAGACAAGCTATAGACTGGGAAAAAATATTCGCAAAATACACATCTAATAAAGAACTATTAATCAAAATATACAAAGAACTCTTAAAGCTCAACAATAAGAACGTGAACAACTCAATTAAAAAATAGGCCAAAGACCTGAACAGACATCTCACCGAAGAAAATATACAGATGGCAAATAAGCATATGAAAAGATATTCCACATCATATGTTATTAGGGAATTGCAAATTAAGACAAAAATGAGATACCATTAAAACCCGTTAGATGGCCAAAATCCAAAACACCAACACCACCACATGCTGGGAGAATGTGGAGCAACAGGAACTCTTATTCACTGCTCGTGGAAATCAAAATGTTCTTCAGTATAACATTCTGGAAAAGGAAAACTATGGAACCATTAAAAAGATAAGTGGTTTCCATGGGTGGTGGCTTGGAGACAGATGAATAGGCAGAGCACAGAGGATTTTTTTTAGGGGAGAGAAAATACCCTCTATGATATTATAATAATGGATATATGTCATTATACATTTGTCCAATCCCATAGACTGTACAACATAATTTCACTGTTTTTAAAAGTATACTTTAACAGAACTAATCATGTTACAATTGAATGGAATCTTAGACATAATGATAAACTCAAACCCCTAATTTTACAAATAAGGAAAATGAATACAATAAGTCATTTCATTTGCCATTTATAGCTTAATTTAATGATGCTATCGTTTCCTTGATAAATTTTGTGCATGGAAAGGAATGAAGGCTAGCTGTTTGTATATCAAGAGTATAAATATGTTTGTGTTGAGCCAATAGGAATGTAGCTCCTGTGTACTTATATTACGGTGAAACGATCTTTGCTCTCACAGCACAGAACTTTATTGAAAAGTAAGAATCAAGAGAAGGTTTTTATTAAAATATCAAGTTTTTCTAAGAATAATATATAGCTCTCTTGCTTTCATACCTCCTGAGCAGACAGACGACGCTGCTAGCTTCTCATAAAAATGTTATCTATGATTATTGTTAGTTCACAAAGAAAATAGAAAATGCAGTTTCATTGTACAGAAGGCAAGATAGATGCTTCTGCTCATTCTTCCATGTGTTCCATTGTTAGGTTTGTGAAATATCCATTAACATCTAAAAGTTATGCTAAAAATTATAATAGAGATTTTTAAAAGGTAGAGCAATAATTGAATGTTAATTAATTTTATCCTCATGGACTTATGTGTACTCTATAATATTTGCAAAACAGTTGTTCCAACTTGCAGTGTCTACATCACCGCTGAAATATCCACAGACAAAGCCACCTGTAAAGAGAAACAGAGGAGCATACAATTCCTCTGCTAAATTTTGGTCTCTGAACTACTTCAAGATTGTATAGGTCCTTAGGAAAATAGCACAAACAAATGCAAAAACAAAATGTCTCTATCCCATTGTCACCAAATTTAGAGACTCTACCTTGGAAATACTGAGAATCCCTGCTATTTAAAGATACCTGTTAAATTGTGTTTAAGTGAATGTTTCATAAGTTCTTTTGAACTTGGTACTTTGTTCGGGCAAAATACCCCTTTCATGCTTACAGTTTAGGAAATGCTAACTCTGAGGTATGCAGACTTAACAAATTTTGAATGCCTGAATTCTAACTAGTTTCATCTATGAAGTCAACAAATATTTATTGAGCACCTAACTGTGACAAATACTTTTTAAGAAACTGGTCACTGTTTATATTCTTTCTCTGCCTTTCAAAATCATCATAGCAAAATTCTAAAATCCTCAAATTCTGAAAACCAATTACCTTGTTGCACTTAGTTCAGATCTCACCTAAGCATTCATCACAGTAGGTTATTAATGACTGTGCATCCCCCTCTGAATTCAGGGAGGATCTGCCTTGTTTTTAATTCATAAGCAAGTGCTTTCATAAGTGAAATACTTGCCAACTATCTTATCTGGAATCCCATCCAGTTTTTCTTGGGGTTAAGATGCTGAAAGTTAGTTTACACTAATTGCAAACATGTTGTCTGGGAGGAATAATACGGTAGGCCCTATAATTATTACAGTTTAGTAGGAATTAGCTTTCTAATCCCTGAAAAAAATCCTGAGAAGATAGAACAGAGACAGATAATGTTTAGTGGGGAGAAGAGATTCCACACATTTTCTTCTGAGTATCGATCTTCACAGAAAGAGCCAGGCTGAGTGGTGGTCTGTTCCTGAGAACGAAGTCCCCAAAATGCATAAAATAACAAAAATACTTAAAAATCACAGAAATTAAACTATTTAGAAATAACCATCATTCATATTAGGAGACTGTCATTCTAGATATTTTTGTACACATATAGCAGAAAGATAGAAAATATTTGTATCCGACAGGGTTTAATTAAAGAATCAGAATCAAAATCTCTATGAGTTACTGGGTAGAGGTTTTATTACAGGAATTAGACCTTGCACAGTTGTGGGAGCAACTGTGGATGTGAAGGTACAACCAACCAATCTGAAAAGCCAAGGAGATCCGATTAAGTGGGGACCTATGTCTCTGTGTAGCTTCTGCATCAGTAGTCTGTCACCAAGTGTCTGGCGGTGAATTCAGGATTGCTGTTGGTCGATAGGAAGAATTGGATGCAGAGCAGAGGGGATCAAGGACAAGCTAGAAACCAGTACCCTTCTATCTATCACTATACCTAATCACAATGACCTTCAGAGAATAGTGGCTTCTGCATCACTTCTGCTTTCCAAATCTTGTGCACATTCCTTGTTCGGACAACTAGAACCCAGACCATACAGGGAGAGGAATTCTGGGAAATGTGTGTCCAGCTTAGCTGAGTTGACACAGTACAAACCACTACAAATTATTTATAAAACAGAATTATATTACAAATGTAATTTAGAATATAGTATTCAATTTTATTTTTCTTGAACAGAAGAAAAAGAAACTGAAGGAATTCAGATGAATGGTTCTTCATTACAGTATATTTTATTTTCTAAACGATCTCTTTAGAGATTAAATAAATGTTGAATGTATTAAAGTGTTAGAGCTATGGTCTTTTATTTAACTATGTGGTTAAATTTTAGGCAGGGTTGATTACATTTACAGCTTGAAAAAAAGAGTTAATTTGTTCTCTCACATTTCCTCCTACCCCATCCCCATTTTCTGTTTTATTTTTAGTTAAATTTTACCGTTTCAAAATACATGACAATTCATAACAATTTTGTTCTGTTCACCAGTAATTTGGGCAGCAGCTTAGTATTATTCTATACATGAATGCAGTGTTCATCACCTGGAATTTTGCCATGACCATTACTGAATTCTTTGTTCTGAGTAATTTCTTAATTGTCTGGATTTTGTTGTTAAGTAGTTCTTTCAAGAAGGGCTTGGAGGACTGTCTTCCCTAGATCTTTACTCTTTGAGAATTAATGCTTGTTTCCTGTATATTTGTAAAACTTCTTGACTTATTATAATGTTCTTGGGACATAATTTCTTTCCCTAAAAATGTGCGCCCGTGCCCCATTGCCTTCTTTTTCTTTTAATATTTATTTATTTATTTTTAATTTTGGCTGCACCGGGTCTTAGTTGCGGCACGTGGGATCTTTGTTGCGGCATGAGGGATCTTTAGTTGCAGCATGCATGCGGGATCTAGTTCCCTGAACAGGGATTGAACCTGGGCCCTCTACATTGGGAGCGCAGAGTCTTAACCACTGGACCACCAGGGAAGTCGCCCGCATTGTCTTCTGGCATTGAAGATTGTTGTTGAGAAATCTAAGGAGAGGTTGTCTTCCCTCTAAATGAGGTACTGTCGCTGGATACTTGAAATTCTTTATTCATAGTTGAAGTTCAGTAATTTTACCAGGGTATGGTCTTTTGTCCTTTCCTAGAACGTTTCTTGCACCTTTAATCTAGATTCAACTTTTTCTACAATTCAGAGAAATTTTATATTAATAAATAATCATATCTACTCCTTTTGTTGGGTTTTATCTCATTCATTTTTAGACTTTCTTTTTTTAGAGAAGTTTTAGGTTCACAACAAAACTGAGCAGAAAGTAGAAAGATTTCCTGCATATCCTACACACGCACACACACAGATTTGTTACAATCAGTGACCTTACATTGACACAGCATTATCACCCCAAATTCAGTTTACATGGGAGTTCACTCTCGGTGTTGTATGTTCTATGGGTTTTTCCAAATATATAATGACATGTGTACAGGATAGTTTCACTGCCCTAAAAACCCTCTGTGCTCTGCCTATTTATCCCTCGGTTTCCCCTAACCCTTGACAACCACCGATATTTTTACAGTCTTCATAGTTTTGCCTTTTTTAGAATGTCGTATAGCTGCAGTCATACAGTATGCAGCCTTTTCAGATTAGTTTCTTTCACTTAGTAATATGTTTGTTGTTACATGTTTTACATATCTGGAGGGTTTTTTTCTTTTTATTCATCTTGCCCATGTTTAGGCATGAGATGCAGGCTTCCATTTTTTGCTTTGCCTGACTCTTTTCACAATATCTGAACATCCATTTGAGGGCTAGATATTGAGGGTATGTGGTATCTTGGAAGACAGGAAAATTCAGTTGAGAATCTGCAGTCTTTTTTAGAAAATATGGTCTTTACTCTCTCTCTCTTGAGATTTCCTTCACCTTCTTGAGTCAGGGTTAGTTTTCTCCACTTGGGGTTGTGTCCTGCTTCCTTAGAGAGATACAGTGAAGCTTCAAATCACTTTCCCAATTGTGTAAATCCTGGAAACTTCACTTCCTTTAGAAAGAGTTTTTAATTCTATTTTATACTTTATTTCATCGCTTATCCCCAGTCAGAGAGGAAGAAGATAACATCTACTAAGTTTGCTTCTCTCCCAGATCAGGGGTATTTTTTGAGAGTTTCTGTGACTTTGCCAACTCATCCATCTGGCTCAGGAGTAGGTCTCTGGTCAGGAAACTTTCAGTACTGCTCTTATAGATTCTGCCTCTTTCCCTTGATAACAGTTTTTGAAGCTTAGGGCTTTCAGTCACGTTCCTTTCTTTCTTTGACTGGAACTTATAACTACATTTGTGCCGATGTTTACTATTATTTCAATTAATTTTATTAAATGTTGGAAGAGGAAACTAATTTACTTTCATTCCACTGTGCTAATCCAGTTGACCCTCTCCAAAGTGAATTTAAGTGAGTATTATATGGCATATTCCGTTCTTTCTTCTGTTTACCAGTTATGCTACTTTGGGCCTCTTACTTAACCTCTTTGGTTTAAGTTTTTTCACCTTTGGATGATATAATACTCATCTTATAGGCAGGATTCATTGGCATAATACTATGTAAACACTTAACACAACCTTGAGTAAGATACTACCAGAGTAGTATAGGTAAGAGATGATGTTGGCTTTGATGAGATTAGTAACAGTGAAGAAGGGCAGAAGTGGGCAGAGCTAAGATGTTCTTTGGAGATTGACATGACACGATTTGGTTCAGGTTGTGAAATCTGACAGAGTTAGGTTTAAATCCTGGCTTTACCATTTATGAATATGTGCAACTGTATTAATAGTTCTAAGTTTCAAATTCACCATCTGAAAGATGGAAGGTATAATTGTGAAAATTAAGCAAGAGAATACATGTAAACCTCCTAGCATCATGCCTGACAAAGCATAAATATTCAGTAATACCCAGCTTATTAGCAGTAATTGCATTAGCATTAATAGTATAATTGGTATTAGGATTGATATTTAATTTAGTTCAGAAGAAGATCCTAATTGATTCTTAGGCTTTTAGTATTTTGGTAAAGAGGGGTGTCATTTACTGAAATACGAGAAACTGATAAGGAAATATTTGGGGTGGGGGAGCAAATCATGAGTTCTTCTAAGTTTTCCATATATGACAAGATTTAAAGTCTTCTTGATATCCTGGCCACATTTTCTCCACAAACTCTAGTTTGTCATTTTCCTATTTAAAGTTTGTTGTCCAGAAGTGGAGACAGTGTTAACACATTGTCCACTACGACCATGCCTCTCTTATTTTTAACGCACTATGTTATTGATACAGTTTATTTATGTGTCCTTAAAATAATTTACTTTTATTGAGCTAAAAGTGTTGATTACTTTTTTTAAAAAAAAGCACATACCATTTCTTTTTTTAAGTTATTTTTATTGGAGTATAGTTGATTTCCAATGTTATGTTAGTTTCAGGTGTACAACAAAGTGAATCAGTTATACGTATATATATATATATATATATCTCCACTCTTTTTTAGATTCTGTTCCCATATAGGTCATTACAGAGTATTGAGTAGAGTTCCCTGTGCTATACAGTAGGTTCTTATTAGTTATCTATTTTATATATAGTAGTGTGTATGTGTCAATCCCAATCTCCTACTTTATCCCTCCCCCTCCTCCCCCCTTGGTAACCATAAGTTTGCATATTGATACAATTTAAAGCATCATTATTCCCTTTGGAAGCTATTTCCCACTCTTGATTTATATCACTAGAAGATCTACAATCCTGATGAAGAATTCATGCTGAAGGATATTTCCAGGATCTTAACCCTTGTGAGGAGTCATGATAAGTAGAAGAAAATCTTTTCCACTTTCCAGGTCAGAGAGCATTATGGCACAAGTTCAGATCAGACATTTGATCAGGTTTACGGGACTTCTAGGTTTTGAATGCTGGCATGTTCCTTATTTTAATTAGGTACAAAATAATGAATTTTTATTTAAATGAGGAATAAAATATTCTCTGGGACTCTCCCCAGGGTCTGATTGTAATGTGCCATGCATAAATAGCTTACATGGCACGACTAGCCAAGAATCAGCTTTATTAAAGTACTATTCATTAACAGATTCATTCATTCATTTGGAAGTTACCTTGAGAACTTACCATGTGGCAAGCAGTATTGCAGGCACTATTCCAGGCACTGGAGAAATGTCAATGTATTGAAGATTTACTGTTCAACTTGTATGTCCTCTCTGGCCAGCAGAATCTTGAAGGCAATGATCAATGAAGCCACTTAGTTTGAATATTTACCTTGAGAGCCCTTAATCGTATTCTTATATAGAACCAGGTAAAGGATTAGTTTAAAATGACACTGTCCACACTATGGAGTTAAAATGAGATGGTCCCTGAAATAGTTGACTCAAAGTAGTGGGTGCGTATGTGTATAACTACATTAAAATATATTACAAACTATAGATAGCATAACTTTTGGTTCTGATATTCCTTTTAAATCACTCCCACGGAACTCTTGGTGAATTCCTTAAAATAGTTAAAGGGAAATGTCTCTGATCTAGTGTTACACAGATTTTCTTTGCCCTTCCAGTGTCTGCAGTGATCTGCACCAGATTGCCTCTCCTTTTTACCAAGTTTTTGTACTAACTGCAAAGATTCTTAATATCCAAATCCAATATTTCTCAAAGCTTGCTCTTTAATACATAGTCTTCAACTGATTTTCTATACCTCCAGCTACTGCTGCTCTGAATTTCCTAATCCACAGATCCTTCATCCACTGCTGGATCTTCCACTGTGCCCTTGAAGGAACATCTATTGTTTGTTACCCCAGGAAGGGCTCTTCTCTCCCTCTATTTCCTGTCTGCTGCTTGTTCTCTGTGTTTCAGTGCTTTACGTGGTCCTTATCTGGACTGTAGTAGGTGGGAAGGGTTATGGCCTGCCCTCAATTTGACAAAAATAAAACCACCTGCAAGTGTAATAATATTTTTTAAAGTCTTCTCCTCCTATTTATTGCTCACTCTTCGCACCAAATCTCCCCATCCAGACCACCTACTGTGACTAGCCAAAGTCCTTTTTCTCTTGTCCTACTTTCTCACTGACATATATTGAGATATATTAACTTGTCTCTGAATATTGTGATGTTGTAAATTTTTTTCAGAATCCATTTTGATTAAGCATACACTGTTCCTAGAACCTTTTTACTATTATCTTCGTCTAGTACACAGTTTATTTTCTTTTAACCCCTGTAAATCACCTTCTTAATTCTTGTACATAGCGGCTTGCAGCTTCGCACGGAAACGCCTTATGCAATCCTAAATGAAGAGGCTGAGGGAAAACGGCAGGCCTCTTCAATACAGGGACTTTCTCAGTGTCTTATATACTTAGGAAGCATTTTTGCTTTTGTGCTAGGTACAGTGAACACAGATAATCTGGATTTAAATATTTCTTATACTGGATACTTTTTAGGTTTAGAACCTGTTACCTAATTTACCAGTTATATCAGATCAAAATGCTGTATGTTGAATTGACTTAGAAGTGATTCTTGCATGTCAGAGACTAGTTTGATACTAAAGATTGTTTAGAAATTATGCTCAAGTGTATCACCTGGACCCAAACATATTCATTTAAGAAAGTGGTTTTCAGTTTTAGTAGTGTGATAGCTGAATACTACTTAAACAACTCTCATTTGCAAAACTTTCTTAATCCATTTCCTTGAATCCGATACTTAAGCTCTCAGAATGCTGCCAGAATTATATTCTAAACTGCAAATCTAAGTAAATTATATCCTGTTTAAACCCTTTGATGTATTTCATCCATCTTCAGGATAAAGGATAAAACCTTTTAACATGGGCCATAAAGATTTCCATGATATGGCCTCAGCCTGTGTGTCCGGTAGCAACACTAGGCACACAACCCCATTCAAACTCTAAACTCTAGCCATATGATTCTGCTATTTCCTTTCCTCTTCTCACCCTGTCATCTTACCAAGCATCTTTCTTCATCAAGAGACTGGAAATTTGTTTGCTGTAATTGTTTTCAATAATGAAATTGGTGTGTGTTGGTAAATAATCTCAAACACTGACACCCTGAAGAAAATCTCTTGTCTCAGTGGTCCTATGAATTTTCTTTCCATGGCCAACAGATGCTCAACCTTTAAAGCAAGTCTAATATATTCTAAACAGTAGGTACCTCATTACTCTTAGAAAGCCCTGTCTAGAGCTTAAACTATAGCATGGAGTCCATCTGCTGCTGGTAGTGTCAAGCTCAGTGACTGCTTAAAAATCTAATATTTTGAAATAGAACCATTATGTGTATAATAACCCTACCTCTAGCTTGAAGATACGAGTTAGTAGGATTACCTGTGTTTATACTGAAGTACTCCATTATACTTATGTGAGAGGATATTTTTCTCTCTTGATCTGGGTTAGCTAAATATTGCCAGAGTTCAAACATTAAAATCCATAATTTACTCAACAGTGAGATATCCAGATTTTACTAATGTATTTCAATTTTGCTCAGATAGTATTCCATCTTTAGCATTGTATTTGCTTTTCAATTGGAATATCCTTTTCTTACAACCTCACCATCTTCTCATTCCCCAGAAAGAAATGTAACATTTCCCCTTTTGTGAGTCTCTTTGTGGATTTCCATTGTTGATTCTGCACTTGTTCCATGAAAGTTGAAACAAAAAGTGTGTGATAGAGGAACAGAAAAGAGATCAGAGAAAGAACTTTGTGTCTAAGTTATCTTTTTTTTTTTCCATCCAGAGTAATAAAAATAGATATCATTCATCCAGGAACACATCACTTAGGATCAGAAAGAAAGACTCCTTTCACATTTGATGCTGGAGAATATTTTTAGGCAGAAGTGGTCTATTTAGAATACCAAGGTACCCAGTGTTTCCCAGATTTTTTTCACCAGAAAAGAGTCATAAAGAGTTCCTTTTATTGTGTCAAGACATACGACTTAGCATTGCTTTTTTAGTATATGTTGGATGACTGGGAATAGTCCTCTCTAATAACTCTGAAATCCTAAGAGCCAGTGTAGCATAATGTTTGAGAGCACAGACTCAGATTTAATTCCCAGCTCTGCGATTTCCTAGCTGTGTGGGCAAATCACTTAACCTCTTTATGCCTCAGTTTCTTTAACTGTAAAGTGGAGATAATAATGGTATATACTTCATAAGGTTGTGATAGGTTTTTGTTTTGTTCCAACTTTGTTGATCTATTATTGACATACAACACATGTAAGTTTAAGGTGTACAATGTGATGATTTGATGCACTTATATATTGCAAAATTATTACCACATAAAGCTTAGTTAACACCTCCGTCCCCTCACATAATTAACACTTTTAGTGTGGTGGTAATATTTAAAATCAGCTCTCTTATACCACTGTCAAGTATATAATATAGTATTGTTAATTATAATCACCATACTGTACATTAGATCCCCAGAACTTATTTATCTTATAGCTGGGAGTTTGTCTCCTTTGACCAATACCTCCACATTTCATCCAACCCTCAGCCCCTGGCAGCCACCACTCTACTGTCTATTTTTGTGAGTTCTGCTTTTTTAGATTCTACCTATAAGTGAGAACATACACTATTTGAGTATTCTTGGCTCCGTTGTCAAGTTGGCTACATATGCATAGTTTATTTTGGGACTCTTCGATTCTCTTCCATTGGTGTATGTGTCTCTTTTTATGCCAGAGTCATACTGTTTTGATTACTGTACCTTTGTAATAGAGTTTGAAATCAGGAATTGTGATGCCTCCAGCTTTTTTCTTCTTTCTCAGGATTGCTTTGGTTATTTGGGGTCTTTTGTAATTCTATAAAAATTTTAGGATTGTTTTTTCTATTTCTGTGAAAAATGACATTGGGATTTTGATAGGGATTGCACTGAATCTATAAATGGCTTTGGGTGGTATGGACATTTTAACAGTATTAATTCTTCTGATTCATGAACAGAGGATATCTATTTATTTGTGTCTTTCAATTTCTTTCATCAATGTCTTGCATTTTTCATTGCACATATCTTTTATCTCTTTGGTTAAATTTATTCCTAAGTATTTTTTGATGCTATTGTGATGAGTTTTAAACCAGTTAAAATACATCAAGTGCTTAGAAGACTGACTGACAGATAGCACCATGTAAATACTTGATATTATTAACGTCTCTCCCCATTTTATCTCCTCCCCCCAAAACAGTATCAGAATTTAAAGTAACCCTTTGTAGACTAGGACTTAAAAGACACTATTTCTTTTCTTTCTAGTAGTTGATTGTAATTAAGTTAACAACTGAAATTTAATCTTTGGAAAGTTACTATGGTGAAATGCAGTCAGTGTAGAGGCTAGATTTGCACTGTCCAATAGGGTAACTGCTAGTCAAATATGGCTATTTAAAGTAATTAAAATTAAAAATTTAGTTCCTTAGTTGCACTAGTCACAATGGCCATATTTCAAGTGTTCAATAGCCACATGTAGTAAGTAGTTACTGCATTGGGTGGCACAGATATAAAACATTTCCATCATTGCAGAAAGCTCTTTGGACAGTGCTAACGATCAGTTTCTGATGCTCTGTTTGTGTGTCCTTTCCTCCTGAAAAACAAACAGTGGCACTCATTTTTGTCTAGGTTATCATATAAATCTACCTGTCTAGATGTCAAGGTACATCTTCAATCCTTCCCACTTTTCTCTCCTTCAACTCTTCTCTCCTTCACAGTGTATTAGTCTTCTAGGAAGCACTCATATTATAAAGAAGCAGATTTGCTGAACCTAAGCAAGATACCTCCTCTTTGAACTGGACACTCTTAACCCCTCTCTGAAGCAAGGAAAGAGCACTGAGACTTTTCATCATATTGTCTACATAGTCAGGTTTTTAGATTTTGCATTTTCTAATCAATACAGAATTACAATATAAACATCTGAAATGAATTTTTGCATTGAAAATAGAGGACAATTTTGTTCAAATTCAGGTTAATTAAAAATATTATACTATTATCCTATCTAATGACTTAAGTCCCTCTCCCTTCCCTACTATCACATAGTTCTCTGAAATTTTACCGTTAAGTCTTTTACATATATTTTAGAGGTGTTATCATTTCTAAAAATAATCCTGAAACTAGAAGTAAGAGAAAATGGAAGGTTATTCTAGTTTGGTTTTCCTTAAAAACAGACTCTGAGGCAGGGATTTGGATACAAGTAGTTTATTTGGGAGGTAATCCCAGGAAGGACTATGAGCGAGTGAGAAAGTGAGACAGGGAAGGGTATAAAGACAGTATAGAGAAAGCCAGTAAGTACTTGTCTGTGAGCAACTGCGGTTCAACCTGCTGGGGACCTTTAAGAGACTGTGTAGAGGGCGTCCCTGGTGGCGCAGTGGTTGAGAGTCCGCCTGCCGATGCAGGGGACACGGGTTCGTGCCCCGGTTCGGGAGGATCCCACATGCCGCGGAGCGGCTGGGCCCGTGGGCCATGGCCGCTGAGCCTGCGCGTGCGGAACCTGTGCTCCGCAACGGGAGAGGCCACAGCAGTGAAGGGCCTGCGTACCACCAAAAAAAAAAAAAAAAAAAAAGAGACTGTGTAGAACACAACTCAGTTGCTTCACAGAGAGGTAAAAAATCTAGGGTACGTATGTATAAACTCCTGCTCCTTAAGGGTTGAGAGCAATTCTCAGGATGGTACCCTCTACACACTTCCCTCCTGCTCCACCAATGGACTGAGCAGGATTCTGAGGCAGGAAAAAGTCCTGGGCAGAGAGATGCAAGAACCTGTGCATGAAAACTGTCTCTGGTGTAGGCAGTGGGTTATGAATAGGGTGCCAACACCATCTGCTATAGCTGACTACTAAACATAGTTTGAGTGTCAACCTAAATATATATTTAAATGACAATATAGGAATATGTATCAAAATCCTTTAAATAGGTTATATCCTTTTAACTTTACAATTAAGTTTCTGGAAATTTACTTTAAGGAAACAGAGACAGGCAAAATACTAAATGTAATATTATTTATAATTGTAGACCATAAAGAACAACCTAATTCCAAAAATAAGAGTATTGGTTAAATAAGTTCCATATATTCTTATTAAATAATACATAGTCAATAGAAAACACGATTATGAATAATTACATATGTATTACATATATACATTACATACAGCCTCTTCAGTACGTGGTGCTGGGAAAACTGGACAGATACATGTAAAAGTATGAGATTAGATCACTCCCTAACACCATACACAAAAATAAGCTCAAAATGGATTAAAGACCTAAATGTAAGGCCAGACACTATCAAACTCTTAGAGGAAAACATAGGCAGAACACTCTATGACATAAATCACAGCAAGATCCTTTCTCACCCACCTCCTAGAGAAATGGAAATAAAAACAAAAATAAACAAATGGGACCTAGTGAAACTTCAAAGCTTTTGCACAGCAAAGGAAACCACAAACAAGACCAAAAGACAACCCTCAGAATGGGAGAAAATATTTGCAAATGAAGCAACTGACAAAGGATTAATCTCCAAAATTTACAAGCAGCTCATGCAGCTCAATATCAAAAAAACAAACAACCCAATCCAAAAATGGGCAGAAGACCTAAATAGACATTTCTCCAAAGAAGATATACAGAATGCCAACAAACACATGAAAGAATGCTCAACATCATTAATCATTAGAGAAATGCAAATCAAAACTACCGTGAGATATCATCTCCCACAAACCATAAAGGCCATCTCAGCCATAAAAAGAAACAATAAATGCTGGAGAGGGTGTGGAGAAAAGGGAACACTCTTGCACTGCTGGTGGGAATGTGAATTGGTTCAGCCACTATGGAGAACAGTATGGAGGTTCCTTAAAAAACTACAAATAGAACTACCATATGACCCAGCAATCCCACTACTGGGCATATACCCTGAGAAAACCATAATTCAAAAAGAGTCATGTACCAAAATGTTCATTGCAGCTCTATTTACAATAGCCCGGAGATGGAAGCAACCTAAGTGCCCATCATCGGATGAATGGATAAAGAAGATGTGGCACATATATACAATGGAATATTACTCAGCCATAAAAAGAAACGAAATTGAGCTATTTGTAATGAGGTGGATAGACCTAGAGTCTGTCATACAGAGTGAAGTAAGTCAGAAAGAAAAAGACAAATACCGTATGCTAACACATATCTAAGGAATTTAAGAAAAAAAAATGTCATGAAGAACCTAGGGGTAAGACAGGAATAAAGACACAGACCTACTGGAGAACGGACTTGAGGATATGGGGAGGGGCAAGGGTGAGCTGCGACAGGGCGAGACAGAGTCATGGACATATACACACTAACAAACGTAAGGTAGATAGCTAGTGGGAAGCAGCTGCATGGCACAGGGATATCGGCTCGGTGCTTTGTGACCGCCTGGAGGGGTGGGATAGGGAGGGTGGGAGGGAGGGAGACGCAAGAGGGAAGAGATATGGGAACATATGTACATGTATAACTGATTCACTTTGTTATAAAGCAGAAACTAACACACCATTGTAAAGCAATTATACCCCAATAAAGATGTTAAAAAAAATAATAAATATAAAAAAAGAAGAAAAAAAATACATAGCCAATAGAAAACACGATTATGAATAATTACATATGTATTACATATATACATTACATATGTACATCACATGTGTAATGTGTATAGAATGTCCATGGTGCATTCATAAGCATAAAACAGGTTGTAAAAGATAATATACAGTATAACCCTAGTTATACAGACACACACACGCGCGCATAGACAAGAAAAATGGCTGAAATATTACACAAAATAATTAACAGTAGTTATCGCTTGGTTATAGGTTGAGAGGTAATTTAAATTCCCTTATTAATGCTTTTCTAAATTTTATGCAATAAACATTATTTTTATAACCAGAAAAATCATTAAGTGCAATTTTAAAGCAAAATTAAACTGTTTTAATATTGGTACTGTCAAACCTGAAATTCTGTTGGTTTTTTAAGTATAATTGCAAGTTAGATTCTAAATCTAGCAATTACACACAAGAGCATCCCACATTTCTTTTTCTCAGAGTAGAAATATGTATAATCTTTGGGAGAACTTGATTGCAAACATGTATGTGCTTTGAATGTACTAAGGCAGATTGCAGCTAAAGTTATGTTCTCTGCCTACCTGGAATGATGTGATTTAGCCTGTAGGATTCCCCTGAAAATGAGTTTTTGCAAGCAGATAAACTGTGTCCCTAGATAAAATAAGCTTCTAACATATATCAAAATGAGGTGGTTATTGACCTGTTTGTATGCAGCATATGCTATTTCTTATGGTAACATCATCTTAGTACTGCCAACACTGGAGACAGTGATAAATTATTAAGAATGACTCTGGACAAGGCTAGAGTGGTGAGGTTTGTGGAATATGGCACGAAACATATGGAGAGACAGTTTCTTAGCCACAGCAGCCTACCTCTCCGATGTCATAGTCCCGTAATATACTTGTGAGAAGAGTGAATCCAGATTCACCACCTGACACGCCCCCTTCTCATTGCTAATAGCAAAACAACTCAAAAAAGAATGGATCAGTCATTCCTTATCATAATTGCATGACAATGAAAATAAAATGAATTTTAAAATACTCCCTATGCTGTAGGTGCCAGATGAATGATCAGATTTGCCACGTCGTTGGAGAAAACCATTCACATAATTGTATTCACACATACTCTTCTGTGTATGAAGTGTTTGAATAGGAAAATCCGTTTTTTTTATAGTTCTACAAACAGCAAATAGAATTAAGTTTCAATGACATTATAATTCAGCTTCTCAGAATCTGGTCTAAGGAAATGGCCAGAAATTTAACAATCTTAGGCACAAAAATTTTATTCACAAAAGTGTTTGGAACAATGAAAACTTGATAGCAACTTAAATAACCAACAATAGCAAAATAGTTTAAATGATGTCATTCATGTTATCTAATTCATATTTTAAAATGATGTTGTTGAAGGATATTTAGTGATATAGACAAACACTCTGCAATATTAAATTAAGAATATATACAATATTTACATGCATTTTCACCCCTACTGTGTAAACATACATGTGTGTCTATGGGTAAAAAGAAGAATAAAAGGAAATAAAATATCAGCTACAGTTATCCATGGATTATGGTTTTATCAGTGATTATTTTCTTCCTTGTTTTAGTCTTGGATTGCTTACATTATCTGTAATGAACATGTTTTATTTTTGTTAGTAGAAAATGATAAACTAAAGAAATAGATAATATACTGAGAATTTTACCTGAATTCCTCCTTGACCCTGTCTCAGTGCATTCAGAATTGGCCATTTGAGTCATCAAATAAGAAGCAGGTGCCCAAATGTGAAAGCTGTTGGATTTCACATAGCATTTTCCAGGGGGCAATTGAATCATGACTGCTTAAAAACATGCCTTTGGAAATTTTGTTCCAAAGAGTTCTTAAATCTGTGTATTGGTACAGACTTGTCTTTCAACAACTATGTATTCATTGTTCACTGTATACTCTACACTGTGCTATCTCTTGTAATGACAAACAAACACATAAAATTATCTCTATCTTCAAGGAAGTTCAAGTCCTAAAGAAGAAAGACAATAAGTAAAACAATTGGCACATAGGAGAAAAATTATGGAAGTTCTCTGCTAAATAACGTAATGGATTCTATTAATACTGAGGCTTAGAAAAGAGAATTGTGTAATTCTGAAAGTTAACTGAAGTATTTACTATGCATTTTCAAAGGGGTATACTGTTAATCATTTTTCCCTGCTACTTGTAGGAAATCTTCCAGCTTCTATATGGACTGTAGCTAGATGGAGATATAGGCTAGAGGACTTACAGGCAAAGTATATGTTAACCAAGTGTGAGCTATATTTAACAAGAAGAAGAATGGATACATTATTATGCTAAAGTCAGCACCTACCAAGAGACAGGGTTTGTTGACACTGTTTTGCAGGGGACTGGGCTGTCTGGACCTGCCATTTAACTTCTCTAGAACTGTTTTCCTTATGTATCCCCTGAGGGAGTCAGATGATAGGCAAGGACCTTCCAACTTAAAAAGTTTCATTAAGTCATAAAATTACAAAAAAACTGGAATACGCACTATAGAAAGTAAAGTTAGAGGAGGCGTCTTCAGATCAGATTTCTCCTGCATTTATTATCTCTTCTTTCCCCTTGCCATCAGTGCCTAACTTCTCCAGAGAGTGGCCTCCAACACACTTGAAGTCTTAGCCCCATCCCAAATGCTCTCTCAAAATCTTCTAATTGCCAAATCCCATGATACTGCTTCTTAATAATACAGCAGCCCTTAATCACTAGTGACTCTTCCCTCTTCCTTACCATGGAAAGAACAGGGATTTGGAGCCTCACAGAACTAACTTAGAATCCTAATTTTGTCATTTCCTTATTTGTGTGTTCTTCAACAAATTAGATTTCCTCTTTGACCTTAGTGTCTAAATCTAAAAGAAAATGGAAATAATACACCACATGGATCTAGTGAGTTTTATTAGAATAGAATGCTAAGACATAGATAAAGTATCTGGTACTTGATGCTCAAAAATGACAATCCTCTGATACTTCTCTTGGTTTCTGAGCTGCACATGTTTTGTTATACCTCTGCTTGCTTCATCACTATCCCTCTGGTCGATTAATGTACTGCATCTCATAGCCGAAATAGGGCTGTTCCATGGGTATTGTTAGTGGTCTTCTACTTGAAAATGTCTCTCTCTGAGTTTATATCCATTCTTAAGGTCTCCTGTCTCACTTGACACCTCTACAGAGCTAGGCCAGATACTGCAACTTCCCCACATTTCCATATACCTAGTGGAAGCTCCATTTGGATGTCCAATCCCACTCTAAAATCACTACCTCCAAGCTACATATTCTATCAGTCTCCTTGTCACATTCCCCATACTATATCAGTTCCTTCTCTGACTTTACTTTTTCTCTTAATGTTACCACTATTAAACTTTCACTATTACTTGGTTCTTCCCTCAGCCACCAATCCTTATCCGATAAGCAGTCCTTATCCAATAAGCAGTCTCATACTTTCTGATGTTTTCGTGGGATAGGAATGATCACAGATAATTCATTTGTCTTCAGGCTCTGGGTCCAATACTAACTAGCTGTATAGTTATATTATCCTTGGGAAAAATACATGACCTCTTTGAGCATCACTTTTCTCATCTGTGAAAATTGAATAATAATAGCTATTTCATAGACTTCTTGTTGATGATGTGAAAGTTTTTTTTGAACTAACAAATGGTTATAGAATAGGTAGGTAGGTAGGTAAGCAGATAATTTGAAATGCTCCTTCCTGCCCCCATCATAGTTCTGATCCTGTCAATCAATCAATGAATCAGGATGTATCTATCTAGCCTTTTGAAACAGGTTCATATCCAGTCTCCTTGCCTCTACCTCTTTCTCTATCACTTATCTAAAAGATCATATTAATTTCCCCAATTTAAAGCAGCACTTTCAATAGTTCCTCATTGCCCGTGAAATGAATTCCAAACTCATTCTCCTAGTTGACTTTAGGGAAAACCAACAAGGGGAGGAAAGTAATATTTATTGAGCATATACTTTATATGCGGCGTCGTGCAGAGTAGGCTTGGAGCGAAAATTCAAACTCCAGCTGCTTAACGCCAAAACCCATAGATTTCCAAAACCCACTGCTTTCTAACTGTGTAGAGTGATAAAAATATTTACACAATTATTACCCATTATCAGGAGTTTCATTTGAACCAAACTTAAGAATTTGTGAGTATTGGAAATAAAGTAGGTAGGCTTCAAGTGCTCTTCTCTAATATGGTTATTTGGTTGCAGAGTCAAAAAAATCTCATTGAAATTTTATGGTTCGGAGAATAACAGTATTTCAGCTTGACATGTGGAAGTGTCAGTAACTTGAGTAAATAGGAGGATTTAACTATCAATCAGAAAACGAATTGTAGTGAACCATATTAGGTGGCTTTTGCCTGTCTTCGTAAAATCAGTGATGCTTACCCCAAAATCTGTATTAATAAGTCTCTAAACTAATTAAATTTCAATTTGAAATAATACACAAACATTATTAAATAAAAATGAAAGTTAAATTATAGGGCTGTTTGAATTGCCTTTGTAGCATCTTTGGCAGTGTTGTGCTGGTCCTGCTGATTACTGGTTCTAGGCAGAGGCTTCTGTGAAGTCTGCAAATTGAAACAAGCCACCAAATTGTATATGTTATTGTATTTGGTATTGAGCAGCTGCAAGAACAGAATTATTTAAATGAAATGTGTATCCCAGCTTTTGTCCCCTAGGAAGGTGGCAAACAAAGCTACTCTGTGATCAAGTATCTATCAATATGTGTTAGTGACATTTTAGGTCCAGAATTTGTCAGATATAAGGGAAAAGCTGAGGATGATTTACCTGCAAGGCGTGACCTGGTAGCAAGTGGCCTTATAAAAGGTGACACTTGAAATTAATGTGCATGGCCACTATGAATGATGTTGGCAAACTGAGAGGGAACCCTGATTCTGTACATACAGATATTTTAATGTCCTCAAGATTCATTATGAAATTACTTGACCACTGGTGTTTCAAAACTAAATAATTGTGAAATTTTATATTTATACATTATTTAAGGACCAGCCTTCTCTAAAACACCATCATACACAGATACATAAATTCCACATTCATAGGGATATTGATTGATCAAAGTAGGGGAATTGGAGTTCATATACTTTCTTGAGAATCTAGTTCTTGTGAAATTATCTTGTTGCCTTTCCATGGACAGACCTGGAAAGATCTAGAAAGTCCTTATTGAATCAAACAATTCTCATTCCATTTCATTGTATGTAAAATAAAATAAAAGCATTTCATCATTTTTCCTCTATAAAAGTGAAATAATAGGTTATAGAATGAGAGTGACTCTATTATCCAATGTGATAATTTCACACGTAAGGAAACGGAGGAAGGTTTTACATGTAAGGATAATTGGCTGATTAAGGTCATGTCGCTATTTAACAGTAGAACCAGACCCAGGATACAGGCTTCAGATTCACAGTCCATGGACTCTTACTACAGTGTTACTTTGTCTCTTTAAACAAGGTCCTTACTTAGAGTCGTAGCATTTTAGGATTACTGACCAGACCTACATCACACTTTTGAATGCTATCAAAGTGGTATGTACTTGTTGATTCAGTTGGTAGCTGTCAAAATGTAACTGAGATTAAAAACGGGCATACACAATGCTTGTGTCCATCATTTTAGTGTACAAATAGTGCACATTTCCTGCTGAGAAACCCAGGATATAAGATCCGTCTTTTCTTTTTAGACAGTTCGCAGGCAAAAACAGCTCATCACGCTCTACATTTTTAAGGCCTGGTACGGAGTACCTTTGCTACCATGTCCGTGTCTCTGCTGAATTCAGCTTCTTCGTTTGCTCTCTGGAGTCATTGATTTCAAGCCTACTCTCCCTGGAGAAGTAAAGCCTTGGTTGAAGGTTGAAATGAATGGGCTCAGATTCATGGGTTTTAAGCCCTAGCCCTGGTCTTTGTAGCCAGTGGCGTCCTCTACCGTGGAGTGGTGCTCGTGGAAGCACAACTTGAAATGGAGGACCTTACTGTTTCAAGAGGAGGAAGGAGGCTCCGTGTTCAGTTTCTAATCTGGACTGGAGAGAAGAGCCTCTTCTCTCTGTCTCCCAATTCCCTTGTCATTCCTCCTGTGTGTGCCTGTGTGCATGCACACACACACACACACACACACACACACACACGCAGTCTTTGTGTCTCTTTTGCTGTTAGTGTTTCACTGTGTCCCCCTATACATCTTTCTCTTTCTGGATGTCTCTCTTCAGAATAAAAATGGTAATTCTCTCATTTCTAGGGTTATCCCAAGGTTATATCACTTGATCCCTGTGTGGCCATAAAAGCCCAAGGAGTTAGAAGTACCTGAGAAAGGCAAAATTTCCTAGCATTCCCACAGTATCAGTTTCTTTTTTGTTTTTTTATTTCTTGGTTCAATCTACCTAGAGTTTAGCTAAGCATGGAAAAGGCTGCCTGCAGTAATATATGCAGTATCAAAGGCTGTGCTGTCTAATACGATAGCTACCAGTTACTTGTGGCTACCAAGCATGTACAAGGCGGCTGATGCCACATGTTGAAATAATATTTTGGATATATTGAGTTAAAAATATTATTCAATTACTAATAAAGTATATTATTAAAGTAATTTCATCTGTTTATTTTTACTTTTTAATGTGGCTACTAGAAAAGATAAAATTATATATGTAGCTCATATTATATTTATTTTTATTATTTTAAAAATACATCGTTACGGGCTTCCCTGGTGGCGCAGTGGTTGAGAGTCCGCTTGCCGATGCAGGGGACACGGGTTCGTGCCCTGGTCTGGGAGGATCCCACATGCCGCGGATCGGCTGGGCCCGTGAGCCATGGCCGCTGAGCCTGCGCGTCCAGAGCCTGTGCAAAACAAAAACAAACAAAAAAATACATTGTTACCAACTATAGTCATTATATCTTACATTAGATACTCATAACTTATTTATCTTATAGCTGAAAGTTTGTACCCTTTTACTAACATCTCCCTATTTCTCCCACCCATCAGCCCCCAGAAACCACTTTTCTACTCTGTTTCTATGACTTTTACTTTTATTTAGATTCCACGTATAAGGGATACCAATATTTGTATTTCTTATATTACATTTAGATTAGACAGTGCTGATCTACATTCTCTTATAATAGGCTCAGAAATTTAAAAGGCTATTTGTAATTATTTATACAGAATATAGCTACTCTGTAGCTGGAAAACTTTTCAAAATATTTATTCTGTATTTTCTGAATCGAATCCTAATCTTTCTTCAGCTATGTCTAATCCTCTGTTTAATCCATGCATTGAGTTTGTTTGTTTTTTTTTAAATCTCAGTGACTATATTTGTTTGCAGATATTCTATATACCAGTATTTTGTTCTTGGTTTACAAGTCCCTGCTCAAATATTACCTTATTAGTGAGACCTTCATTGATCACCTGTTAGAAAAATAATACCCCTACACCACACAAACACACACACACGCAGGAGCCCTCCTCATCTTTTTTGCCCTGCTTAATTATTTTCCCTACAGCACATATCACCATCTACCTTAATATAGGTTTTCTTGTTCATTATCTGCTTCTCCATGGCTGCTTCTCCTCTTCCACACACATCAGTACTTAAGCCACATGAATACAAGGACTTTGTCTATTCAGTGCACTGCAGTTTTCTTAGTGGCTCATACATAGTAGGTGCTCACTGATTCATAGTTGAATGAATGAGCCACATCACTCATTTTATACATACTTATTTCATAACCTGCAGGCGATATCCAATATGATAGTCACTAACCACATGTGGCTACTGAGCACTTGAAATGTGGCTAACCCAAAGTAAGATGTGTAAATATACACTGGATTTCAAAGACTTAGTATTTTAAAAAAGGATGTTAATTAGAGTTAAGTAAAAAAGATAATATTAAACTATTGAAATTAAGTTTACTTGTTTTACTTTTTTTTTTTACATCTTTATTGGAGTATAATTGCTTTACAATGGTGTGTTAGTTTCTGCTTTATAATAAAGTGAATCACTTATACATATGTTCCCATGTCTCTTCCCTCTTGCGTCTCCCTCCCTCCCACCATTCCTATCCCACCCCTCCAGGCAGTCACAAAGCACCAAGCTGATCTCCCTGTGCTATGCGGCTGCTTCCCACTAGCTATCTGCCTTACGTTTGGTAGTGTATCTGTGAAATTTTAATTACATTTAAAATTATATAGGTGATTGACACTTGTGGTTTGTGTTGTGTTTATAATAGTGTGATTGTAGACTCATAACAGAAAAGCATATAGGCTTTTCCCCAAATTATTGCAGTGTTAATTCTCTTGTTTGTAGTATCTGCTGGCTTTGCCATGGTTGTTGATTCCATCTATATTTTTTAACTTTTGTTGTTAGTCTGTCTTAAGGGGAGCTTGTTTTTGTAGGAGGAATTCCCTGTGGCCTGGATTATTTTTCCAGAGAGTTTGTTTTTGTTCCTGTTAGGCTTTCTAGACTGTCTAGGGTGTGCAAAGCCCAGTACAAATGTTTGTGTTCATTTATTGAATTGAGGAATCCTAGACTGTAAGTTTAGGATTAGTAGACTCTACCTGTGTGGGGCACTGTCATAGGATTTAATTTCTCTCTGAATGTTTATTGTCATCACACCGGGTAGGTGCATGGAACATTCTTATTTCCCATTCCCTAGGATTACACTCTTTTCAGGGTCTCAGCCTTATTCCCAGGTCTCAGTTCCACTGTCCCACCATGAATGAGCAAAGCTCTTATCACCTGTGCCTTTGTGTGCATTAAAATCAAGACCCTACTATTATTGGGCTAGTAACGTGTCCAGGGCTGCAGAAAAATCAGCATGTACTCCTGGAATTCTGGCTTTAAGGAACCTCTCCAATTCGGGTTCCTGGAGAGTTCACATTTTTTTGAAGTCAAGTACTGTATATATTAAAAAGTACTACGTTTAACATAACTAGGTTTTATAGGGAGAGAGTTTCTGCACTAGCCAAGTGAATCATTTTTCTGGAATCTGAAATCTATCGTAATTTCTTTAACCTTCTTTCTGTCAGTAAATATTAGATTATTTTCAGTTATTCATTATATAAAAACTGCTGCAGTGAACATCCTCATATGTGCATTTTTCCACGTATGTCTTATCTCTCTTTTTTTTTTTTTGTCTTTTATGGAGAATTCTTCTCTTTACCTCTTACGGATAAATTCCCAGAAATAAAATTGTTGAGTCAAAAAGATATGAACACAAGACAGTGTCTTGTAGAAAAATGAATAGGCACATAGATCAGTGGAACAGGATAGCGTCCAGAAATTGACCCACGAAAGTACACGCGACTGATTTTTTGTCGTTGACAATAAAGCAGTTTAATGGAGAAAGGATGATCTTTTCAGTAAATCATGCTGGGACAATTAACATCCATAGATCAAAAACTAAACCTCAGCCTTACACCTTACATCAAAATGAACTTAAAATGGATCATAGGTCTAAATGTAAACTGTAAAACTATTAAATTTTTATAGAAAAATATAAAAGAAAATCTTTATGATTTGTGTGAGGCAGAGTTTTTAGACATGGCACCAAAACTACAATCCATAAGAGAAAAAAATAACGAGTTGGTCTCGATCAAAGGTTTTAAACTTTTGCTTTATGAGAGAATCTATTAAGAGGATGAGAAGATAAGCCACTGACTATAACAAATATTCACAAGTCACATATTCAACATAGGACTTATATTCAGAAAATTCAATACTAAGACATTCCCATTATAAAGTAGGCCAAAGCTTGACCAGACATACATCCAAAGGGCATATACAGAGGGTCAGTAGTCACTAAAAGTATGTTTGACACCATTAGCCATTAGATAAATGCAAATTAAAGCCACAATACCAGTACACATCTATCGGAATGACTAAAGGAGAAGATAGTGGCAACACCAAATGCTGTCAGGATGTGGATAAACTGCATCCCTCAGACATTCCTGGTGGAGATGTAAAATGCTACAAGCCTCTGAAAACAATGTGGTACTTCCTTATATAAAGTTACACCGCATACTTGGCATAGGACCCAGCAATCACGATTCTCAACTGAAAACATATATCCACACAAAGTCTGTATACAAATGTTCACAGCAGCTTTATTTGTAATAGCCCCAAACTGGGAACAACTCAGATGCCCTTTGATGGGTGAATGGATAAAAAACTTGTTCATGCATGTAATGGGAATATTGCTCAGCCATGAAGAGAAACCAATTACTGATGCCCACAAAAACTTGGATGGATCTCCAGGGCATTATGCCAAGTGAGGGGGAAAAAAAGCCAATCTCATAAGATTACATACTCTATGATTCCATTTATATAACAGTCTCAAAATGACAAAATTATAGTGATTAAAAGTGGATCAGTGGTTGTCAAGGGTTAGAGTTGGAGGAGATAAAATTATAAAGGGGTATGAGGACAGTTTTTTTGTGGTGATGGAACACTTCTGTATCTTGATTGTGGTGGCTGTTACGTGAATCTATACATGTGAAAAAATTTCACAGTATTACACACCAAACCCACAGATGAGTCCATGTAAAAACTGAAGAAAATGAATTAAGGTCTGCAGTTTAGTTAATAGTATTGTGCCAATGTCAGTTTCTGGGTTTTGGCCTTTTACTTTGACTATGTAAGATGTTATCATTGGGCAAAGGCAGGTGAATCCACCATAGGAATTCTCTACAATATTTGCCACTTCTTGTGAGTCTTAAATTATTTCAAGGTCAAAAGTTTTCAAAAGGTATGAACATTCCTAAATTATTGATACACATTGCCAAATTAGCCTTCAAGAAGATCATGTTGATTTTCTCCCATTTTAATAGTATCCGCAATGGCTAGAGAGCCATTTAGCCTACTTTATATTCCTCATATACTTATCCCTATCTGAAATCATTCTGTTACTCTTTTATTTGATTAGTGTCTATTTCTTTTTCATGAGAGCAGATGTATTGTCTCATTCACCTCTGTGTTCTTAGTGACCCACAGAAGTACCTGGGACAAGATTGGTCATAAATAAATATATTTTGAATGAATGAGTGAGTGTAGGTAAAACATCTTAATTTATTTCAATATTAGTGAATTGAAACAATTTTATGTGTTTTTTATTGGCCATTGTAGTTTTTCTTTTGTTGATCACCCACTAGTGTTATTTGCCCTTCTTTTCTGTTTAAGGGTATTTACGTTTTTGATTTTAAGAATTATTTATGTGTAAAGCTATTCATCCTTTGTCATTTTTCAAGTATTTCTCTGGCATCCATTTTGTTTTTAATTTCTGCTTACTTTTTCTTATAACTTAAAAATGAATATTGGTAAGTTAAATTGATGTTTTTTAAAATGCTTTCTCTCTTTGTTTTTAATGCTGGGAAAGATCTTCCTGGACCTGAGATAATACGCTATTTTTCTAGAAATTATAAGGTTCTGTTTAAAAATGTAAATCCCTCATTCCCCTGTAATTTATTGGGCGTTAAGTAGAAATTAACTTATTTTTCTCCAGTACTGCTTCTTCAGCATCATTTATTATACCATCTTTTATTTCTTTATTGGGTCAGTTTATATTATTATCATAAATTCTTAAATATACATTTCCCCTAGAATTTTTACCCTGTTTCTTTGGTTTGTCTGTTCCCATAATAGCACTGCAGAGTTTTATCTACTCTAACTTTTGAACACATTATGATATCTTATTAGGCAAGTCCTATGTTAAAAATTTTTTTTCCTTATTCTTTATTCTTTCTTGGTCTAAGTGAACATCTTGCAAAGTTTGAAGTAAAAATCCCTGGCTTCTTGATGTTAAATTTGATTTAGAGAATACTTTGGAGAGGGTCGGCATCTTTAAAATATTGCGTCTTTCTAACCAACAACATAGTGTGTCTCTCTTCAGTTTATTTAAGTGTTCTTTATGGTCTTTAGTCAAGTTTTATAGTTTTCTGCCTATGAATCCTGCACATTTTTAATCTAGTTTACTCTTAAGTACTTATAGTTTATTGTTAAATCTGAAGACAATATATTTTACATTATACCTTCTAACTAGATTTTTCTGCCGTATTTGCAGTTTATATACTTAGTATGTAACACCCTCCCTTATCAATATTTTAATAATTCAGATATTTTTCAGCCAAGTTTTGTTGTAGCTGTCATAGGACAGGTAATGTTGCCTGTTCTTTTTCTTAATATAGCCTATTTATTTCTCCGGTTTTAGAACATGAGTAATGTTAAGTAAAGGTAATGAGAATAATTATATTTCTCATATTCCTGACTCTAGTGGGAAAGCATATATTGGTTTAGCGTAAGAAGTATATATGATGTATATATCATATATAATAAAAACATATAAATAAATATATATAAATGAGAAATATATAAACCATCATGCTTGTAACCTGCCCATCTATTCCTAATTTAATGTTTTTCTTCATTTTCAAAACATGAATGTAACTTTCACTTCACCAATAGCCATTTAAGTCTCCTATTGAATAATCATAATTTTTCTATGACATAGTGATGTGATCTGTAGCCTTTCTAATACTGAAACACATTACATCATTACAAAAAGTGTATGATATGTAGTGGTGGTTTTTTTTTTTAACATGTTGCTAGATTCGATTTGCAAATACCTTTTTAGGATTTCTTCAGCTATATTAATGAGTACTATTAATTATTGTTTTCGTATTTGTCAGGTTTTGTATTAAGCTAAGTTTTGTGCCTAAAAGATTTGGTAAAACTTTCCCCTGAAGTTTTGGTAGAACCTCCCTTTAGCCATTGGTCATCTTGCAAATTTCAGTTTTTCCACTACCTTACTTGCTTTCCTCCAAATGCATTCTAAATTGTCTGGTCCTTATACTTCAGTGGCAGTTCTCGGAACTACTGGGATGATAATCACAATCTCACCTAGAACAGGGCCATTGCTTCCTGACTTCTAGATTATATATTTCTACTGATAAGGTCTAAGATGATACTGGCTTTTTCTCATAGCCACATAATGGTGTTGGCTTTTGTTAGTAGTATAATCATCTAAAGCCCTCATTCTTTCCTACAGACTTCTGTTTAGCCAATTGAAAACCTGTCCAGGTGGTTTATTTGAATCTACTGACAGTGCCTCACACCATTTCCTCTTAAATTTCATCTCATTAGATTCAAACCATTATTTTAGCCTATTTTCATTGTTTTTGGATACTGACTCTGTCATCCAATGAAATTGCTGTCCTTAGTCTCATGCCATTCACAAATGGAACATTTACTTGCTACCCCTTCCTCTTTACCACTGATAAAACTGTAATTTTGGATTGGCATGAATACAGAGCCTATAGCTAGGCTCTAAAATCTACATGCAGACAGGTATGTATAATCATTAATCATTTTGTAAGATCATTCAAACAGTTATACATTTGAGTGTATTCTTTCATCAGGTAATAATTGAACACTGTCTCCCAGCCAGGAACTAAGGTAGATACTGGGGATACAACAACTAATAAAACTTGTGTCCCTTGCTCGAGGACTCAGAGACAACAGGCAAGTAAAGAAACAAGATTAATTCAACATGGCATTTGTTATGATAGAGAAGTATAAAAAGCTTTAAAGTTTCAAAAAAAAGATTTAAGGCAAAAGGGAATCGATGATTATTTTTAAAATCTCTTTGATCCAAGTATACCTGGTCTGTGGTGGGTACTGTGATATACTACTGAGATCCTGATTTAGAAATGAAAGACTAATACCCTCAGCTGTGGAAGTGCTGCCTGTAGGAAGTCCTCAGCTGTCATCCTGCTGCAAGGATGACTTTGCTGAAGAGAGCCAGTGACTGATTGATGAGGAGATGTAAGGGCCCGGCCCCCTTACCCAACTGGTAGCAATTCTTAAGAGTCATTCTAGCTTCAGACTTCCCAGTGTCAGCTGACCTAATAGGTATATTTAGGCGATAGTACCTGGGAGGGTAGAGCAATGACAGGGGCTTCTGGGTTTCTGTATCTTGGTCTGGATGCTTGTTTTGTGGGTTTGCTTTTCTTTATGCAAAATTCATCTGTATGTGCACCTGTAGGAAAGTTTATTTTTTAAAAACTTAAGGTTTGCCTCCTTATTAAGTTTTTCAAAATTAGGCACATTCATCAATATCTTGTACATATTAAGTGTCTTATTCCCTAAGATTTTGATTAGAAGTTATTAGTGTGTGGAGGGGAGAGGGGGAATTTATATCTCCCCTCTTCTGATTTTCATTGTGAGGATATTCATTAATCTTACTGACCTCCTCTTCCACACTTAGGCTTACTCAAAGATGTGTGCTGACTTGTCGGACTGCATAGTTTAGGAAGGAAACAGTGCAGGAGTCATTCAGGCTCTTCTGTTTTCAACCAGCTGACCTGCTGCACACGTGTTCTTTTTATCCACACCAAATGTTTTACAGGGGTAGCAGCTCACATCATTGGTACTGCATTGGTTCAGCAGTACCTGCTTGGGTGGGTAAATCATTCTACTACTGGCATTCCATCTAGTTGCTGCACATCTAAGCAAGCGTCTTAATTCAGTTTCTCTCCCAAAGCAGAGTCTCAGACAAGGACTTGTGTGCAGACAGTTTATTTGGGAGTTGACTCCAGGAAGCAGGAGTGAAGGAACGAGTAGAATGGGACAGTGGAGGAAGAAAAATCAATAAAGAATGTGTTATTGCACTGGTAAATGATTTGGGCCACTGAGGCTCAATCCTTTTTTGGGGCCCTTTGAGAAACCATGTAGAGTGTATTTAGAATTGTCCCTCTGAGATGCAGCATTTATCCACCAACTCCTATCTTAGTTGGTCAGGGGTTTACCCCTAGAAACTCTCACTCCTCCTGGCTGCTACACAGGACTGCTGAGTAAGCTCTTGGGGTTTTCCAGAAAATGTGACTCATTAAGGCAGGATGTTGTTAAGACACAGAAAGTACAACTACCCACTTGAACAACACAGGGATTAGGGGCATCCACCCTACACACAGTCAAAAAACTGTATGACATGTAGTTGTCTTTGCATATACATGGTTCCTCTCTATTCGTGGTTCCTCTGTATCCACAGATTAAACCAACTGCAGATAGCACAGTACTGTAGTATTTACTACTGAAAAAAAAATCCGTGTATAAGTGGACCACACAGTTCAAACTCAAGTTGTTCAACTGAACTTGCAACAGGTGCAGCTAAAATTAGAGGTAGGCTGAAGGGATTTGGTCTAGGGTACCAAAAGTGTCTGCTTTAATCACCTTCTCCAATATCAGATTTATCAGTAATAAAGCTGATATTTGGTCTCCATATACGTTACTCCTTCTTATCTATTATTGAGTTGATTTAGGATTGTAAGGGAGTGAGTAGTGTTATTTGGTTTGGACTTCTTAAAATTCTAACAGTAGCAATCCAAGATTTATTTCTAATTGTTATAGACCTTGTAACTAAACTGATTTTTAAAATATTTTATACCTCCAGAAATACAAAAATAAATATATACACTAGGTTAATTATTCCAGCATTATTTACAATTGCAAAATATTGTGAACAACTAAATTCCCATCCACAGGAGTTGGCTGAATAAACTGTGTATAGTACATCTACACAATGGAGTACTATGAAGCCACAGAAAAGAATGAGAATTATCTCCATGAATTGATATGGCATAGTTTTCAGGATATGTTGTTAAGTTAAAAGCACAAAAAACAAAAGAACATATGTTATATGATAGTTCTGTATAAGATAGAGCAGAGGTAAGAAGATATCTGCTTATTTTTGCCAGAAGGATCACAGGAATAGTGAGCAGAAACTAAAGAAATTAGTTATTCATGAGGGTGGGTGATAACATGGTGAAATGGATAGGAGAAGGAGTGATATCTCTTTGAATATATTTTTGTATAGTTTTTACTTTGGGAAATTTGTTAATGTATTGCGTATTGGAAAATAAAATTGAATCAACAAGGATAGGTTGAAAAAAATAAAAGTAAACAGAAACAAATGTAACTTTTTCAAGTGAATAACAATTTACAGAGAAGGAAAAGAACAAATTATTCAAAATAATTTTGAACATAGTTCTTTGACTGTAAGTCTTCAATCTAAATACAGAAAAGAACTGGAAAGAAATCTTGAACTCCTCAATGTATGTTTGTTTTCCATAGTGACATGAGTATAGCAATTCTGGAATTATACGTATTTTAGAAATGAAATAAAACTATATTGATGTTTTAGGAAACCAGAGTTCTCTCATTTTAAGATGAAAGAAATCTAATATGAATTAAGAGTAAGCAAGACAAAAAAATTCATGGCATTGAATTCACGTTAGAGATATCAGTGTGACAATTAATGCCCAGATCTTGGTTTCTAAATACCATTTCACACTAAAAGGGGAAATGGCTGGTTCTAGGGCTGCAGCAAGGAAAATATAAGATGCATCTGGACCATCTTTTTGTGCCAGAAATTAAGGAAGCACTCAAAAAAAGAGCATGACATTTCAAAAAGACATAGAGGCCAGCCTGAAGGGGCTCATGCTAGCCAAATTTGGGGACTTTGAGCAACAAAATGAATGATGACAGAAATTAAGCATAACCCATTGTACAAGATGAGAATTTATGAGTCCACAGCAATATTAACACTCGCAAAAAACAAACAAATAAATGGGGAGGAGGGAACACTGTCCCTTGCAGGAGAATACCAACTAATAAATACAGAGGAAATGACAGAGTTAAGCAATGGCCATTTTGCAACCTTATTGTAATCATTTATTCAGACAAGAATCATCGGTGGATATTAATGCTATTAGCTGAAAGTGTGATGGACATTAGGATATTTACACCGTCTAAAATATTTCCCTATTGATTTCTTATTAATTACGGAAGAAATTTACAGTGGAGAAACTGGGTAGATTTACCCTTTCCACGTAATCAAAGTTGGTTTTTTTCTTCTAATTTTTATTGGAGTATAGCTGATTTACAATGTTGTGTTAGTTTCCAGTGTATAGTAAAGTGAATCAGCTATATATATATATATATCTCCACTCTTTTTAAGATTCTTTTCCCATATAGGTCATTACAGAGTATTGAGTAGAGTACCCTGTGCTATATAGTAGGTCCTTATTAGTTATCTGTTTTATATATAATAGTGTGTATATGTCAATCCCAATCTCCCAATTTATCCCTCCCCCCCGGTAACCATAAGTTTGTTTTCTACATCTGTGACTCTATTTCTGTTTTGTAAATAAGTTCATTTATAACATTTTTTAGATTTTTTTAATTCCACATATAAGCGATGTCATATGATGTTTGTCCTTCTCTGTCTGACTTGCTTCACTCAATATGACAATCTCTAGGTCCATCTATGTTGCTGCAAATGTCATTACTTCATTCTTTTTTATGACTGAGTAATATTCCATTGTACGTATGTATACATGTCTTCTTTATCCACTCCTCTGTCAATGGACATTTAGGTTGCTTCCATGTCTTGGCTATTGTAAACAGTGCTGCAGTGAACATTGGGGTGCCTGTATCTTTTCAAATTATGGCTAACATTGCCAATAATGAGACAAAGAGACATTATGCAGCTCCCGTTATGAAGCACCAGGAACAGGACAATATACATGTAGTCTCTCTGCCAAGAATGCGTAACCTGAGTGTAAATATGAGAAAGCCTCAGATAAACAAAAATAGAGGATCATTCTACAAAATAACGGGTCTGTACTCTGGGGAAGTCTTCCATTTAAAAAGAGACTGGAGACACATGACACCTAAATGCAATGATGATCCTGGACAACGTCCTGGACCATGGAGGAAAAACAATTTAAAGAATATTGTTAGTACAGTTGACAAAGTTTGAATATGGACACATGCTCAGTATATTAGATAATATTGCATTAGTGTAAAAGTTCCAAATCTGATGATAGTACTGTTAAGAGAATGTGCTTTTTCTTAAGGCTGTATGTGTTGAAGTATTAAGGGGTAAAGGGTCATGTTGCTGACAAATGATTGAAATCAATAACTCAGCAAAACTAAGAACAATAATTATTATACTATAACAATATATAATATATAAATGTACTATATTATTTATAATATAAAATATAATGTTGGTTGTTATATACAAGGGGGGAAGTAGATGTGGCAAAGTGAGAACAATTAATTATTCTAGGTGAAGGGTATTTGGGAATTCACTATATTATTCCTACAACATTTATGTAGGTTTGAACTTTGAAGTTTTTTTCAAAATAAAAACTCGAAAATTAAAGGAAAATACTTCAGAGACAAATTTATCTGTAATTGAATATTTAAAAATTTTTTTCAAATATTTCTCAATGCTTTTTGAAACACAACCAAACACTCTGCCTGGGACTTAATACATTCTGTAATAATTGGCCGCCTACTCGGTATCTTGAAAGAACTTGAAAAATAACTTAAGGCAAATATACACTAATTGGATAAATTTTGTGGCTCATTTATCCTTTCTTAGAATGAGAGCCCAAATAAGGGTTATTCCTTAAGCCTATATGCATACCTTGTGCAAAACTTTTAAAAACGTACATTTCTCTCTATATTGGGACACTGATCAGTAATTCTACTCTTAAAATTTTTTTCAGTTAATGGTGAATGGAGGAGCTGTTAGTTGGTATTGGCCATAATTATTTTAAAATTAGTTTACAGAATAAATTCCAGATAAATTTAAAAGATAACAGATTTCTCAAAATTAATTTAATCTACATTAACCAAGATGCTTACATTAAAGACCTAGATGAATTAAATATGATTTCCTTACCATCTACAGAAGCCTTTTCAAAATGCTCTGAAGTATACTTGTGACAAGATAAAGTATCTTTTATCCTGTTGATCAAAATTTTAATATATACTTAGATACTGATGACTAATAGAGCAAACTGGAACTACTTATTGGGAAAAAATATAGCTACATAGAATTTGACAGGAAAATTACAGGAATAGATACTCATATGTAAAGTATCTTGGATAGCTTTTACACATATATTTTCTGGACTTAACAATTCCTGGAATATGGAGATCTACTTTTCCTATTCTTCCCACTAAATTCAACTAAAAACCCTGGATATTATATATACACAAACATAATAAGACTCATTTAGAATGAAAGAAGAATGCAGATCTGCTAGGGATCTCAGGACCTGAGGAACAGCATGGTGGTGAGTTCCTTGTTTTTGTTTTTGGTTTCGTTTTCCCCTCATATATCCCAGAGTTGGAGCTGAACCCACAGGATGGATTATACACACAGCCTCACCCATACCTAAGTTAGTTGTTTTAGATAATGAGAATTTGGACTTTTAAGCTAACAAGATTTAGATAAGAATTTGGGCTTGATTTAATGTTGTGATGGATTGAGACTTTTGGGGACCCTAGGATAGGGTGAATATATATATATATATTTTTTTTTTTAACATTTTTATTGGAGTATAATTGCTTTACAATGGTGTGTTAGTTTCTGCTTTATAACAAAGTGAATCAGTTATACAAATACATATATCCCCATATCTCTTCCCTCTTGCGTCTCCTTCCCTTCCACCCTCCCTAACCCACCCTTCTGTCTGGCCACAAAGCACCGAGCTGATCTCTCTGTGCTATGCGGCTGCTTCCCACTAGCTCTCTGTTTTACATTTGGTAGTGTATATATGTCCATGCCACTCTCTCACTTTGTCCTAGCTTACCCTTCCCCCTCCACGTGTCCTCAAGTCCATTCTCTAGTAGGTCTGCGTCTTTATTCCCTTCTTGCCCCTAGGTTCTTCATGACTTTTTTTTTTTTTAGTTTCCATATATATGTGTTAGCATACGGTATTTGTTTTTCTCTTTGTGACTTACTTCACTCTGTATGACAGACTCTAGGTCCATCCATCTCACTACAAATAACTCAATTTCGTTTCTTTTTAGATGTGGCACATATATACACAGTGGGATATTACTCAGGGTGAATATACTTTGTGCATAGGGATATGTGTCTTTGGTGGCCAGAGGGTGGACTGTGGTTGATAGAATAATTGCCCCCCAAAGAGGTCCAAGTTCTAATGCCCCTAGCATGTTAACATCTTACCTTACATGGCAAAAGGGACTTTGCAGAAGTGGTTAAATTAAGAACTTTTTAATGAGGAAATTACTCTGGTTTTCTGGGTGGGCCCAGTGTCATCACAATGAGTCTGTATAAGGGAAAGAGGGAGGCAGGAGAGTTAAAGTAAGAGATGGAGATGTAATGGAACCGGAAGTCAGAGTGATAGGATTGCTGACCACAAGCCAAGGAAACTGGGAACCCTCTAGAAGCTGGAAAAGGCAAGGAAATGGATTGTCCTCTAGAGCCTCCAAAAGGAACTAAATCCTGCTAACATCTTGATTAGAGCCCAGTAAGACACATTTTGGAATTCTGACATCCAGAACTATAAGAAAATTAATTTGTGGGTTTTCAACCACTAAGTTTAAATAGGAAATTAATACCTACCTGAAGCAAAAAGTGATGGAAATGAAAGGAGAAACAGACAAAGCACAATTATAATTAGAGACTTCAACACCTCTATCTCTTACCAATTGATAGAATGACTAGACAGAAAATCAGCAAGGATAAGAAAAGAGCTCAATAATATGAGAAACAAACAGGATCTAATTGACACTTATAAAACAGTAAACACAACAACAGCAAAACTATTCATTGTTTTCAAGTCCCCATGAAATATATACCTCTATAGATTATGTCCTAGACTGTAAGACAAACATCAACAAATTTCAAAGAATTGAGATCATGTGGTTCTCTGACCACAGTGTAATTAAACTAGAAATGAATAACGGAAAGATAGCAAGAAACTCTCCAATTACTTGAAAACTAAGCAACACGCTTCTAAATTATCCATAGGTCAAAGTGTCAAGGACAATAAAAATGCATTAACTAAAAATGAAAATGCAGCACATTAAAATTTGTGAGACACAAAGCAATGCTGAGAGGGAATCTTACAGCACTAAATTTATACATCAGAAAAGAAGAAAAAAATCCCAAATCAATAACATAAGCTTCAACTTCTATAACCTAGGAAAAGAAGAATATATTCCCCAAAGCACAAAGAAGGAAATAATAAAGAGAAGTAAAAATGAAAGTGAAAACAGAAAAATAATAGCAAAAATCAATGAAACAAAAAGCTAGTTTTTTTGAAAAGACCAATAAGGTTGACAAACTTCTAGAAAGATTAACAAAGAAAAATAGAGATGACACAAATTACCAATATCAGGAATGACAGGACGTATCACTACAGACTCTGTAGACATAAAAGGATAACAAGGGAATACTACACATAAGTGTACACATAAATTTGACAAACTAAGTGAAATAGACCTCTACCTCAAAACACACAGACTACCACAACTCATCCAACCTAAAATATATAGTCTGACTAGCCCTATAACTAACAAGAAAACTGAATTAGTACTTAAACAAGTTACCACTGGAAACTCTCAGGACCAGATGACTTCAATGGAAAATTCTAGCCAGCATTTAAAGAACAATTAACAGCAATTCTCTACAATTTCTTTCAGAAACAGAAGAGGAGAAAACACTTTACAATTCATTTTATGAAGCTAGTAGTACCCTGACATGAAAACAAGAAAAACACAAGCCAAAAAAAGAAAAATGCCGACCAGTATACTTCATGAATATGGACACAGAAATCCTTAACAAAATATTAGCACATAAAATTCAAACTGTGTAAATAGAATTTTACCATATAACCAAGTGGAATTTATTCCAGGAATAAAGGTGTGTTTAGCATTCAAAAATTAAACAATATAATTCAGGCTAAAGAAGAAACATCACAAAATTATATAAATCAATGCAGGAAAAACATTTGACGAAAGTCAACACTCATTTATGAGAAAAGCTCTCAGCAAACTACAAATAGAGGAGAACTTACTCATCTTGATAAAGAATATCTACTAAAAATCTACAGGTAACATACTGGCAAAATACTTTCAAAAAGTATTACAGAATACAGTGCTTTCCCCTTAAGACTGAGAAAAAGTGTCCATTTTCACCACTCTTATTCAACTGAGTGATAAAAGTTTTAACCTGTGTAACAAGGCAAGAAATGGAAATAAAAGGCATAGAGATACAAAATGGAGAAACAAAAGTGTACTTGCACATGGCATGATTGTCTACATAGAAAGGCATGAAATAAAAACTTCCTAGAACTAATAAATAAGTTCAACAGGGTCACAGTTTATAAGATAAACATGCAAAAATTAATTGCATTTTATATACTAGCAATGAACACTTGAACATTGAAATTAAGAATATAATCCTATCTACAAATGCTCAAAAAATGCTTAAGTGAAAATTTAACAAAACATACACAAGACTTGTATGCTTGCATCTACACATTGTTTATGAAAGAAATTGAAGATCTAAATAAAAGGATAAACATACAATGTCCATAGATTGGAAGACTCAGAATATCAAAGATGTCAGTTCTTCCCAAATTGATACATAGATCTAATGCAATTTTATCAAAAGCTCAGGACGATTTTTTTGAAAAAAAGAAAAAGAAAGAATTGTGGGAGAAATCAGTCTACCTTATTTCACAACTTATTCTAGAACTACAGTAATCAAGGCTATGTGGTATAGATTACATAGATCAATGGAACATAATAGAGAATCCAGAAGTAGGCCAACATAAGTATGCCCAATTGATTTTTGAGAAGGGTAAGAAGGCAATTCAAGCCTTTTCAACAAATGATGCTGGATTAGTTGGAAAAAAAAAAAAGAACTTCCATTTAAGTCTTATACATTAACTAAAATTAACTAAAAATGGATCATAGTCTTAACTATAAAACTTCTAGAAAAAAAGTACTTCTAGGAAAGAAAGTCATAGAAAATCTTCAGGATCTAAGACTAGGCAAAGCATTTTTAGACTTGATAGCAAAAGCATGATCCATAAAAGGAAAATTTGACAAATTGTACTTTATCAAAACTGATAGGGCTTCCCTGGTGGTGCAGTGGTTGAGAGTCCGCCTGCCGATGCTGGGGACACGGGTTCGTGCCCCGGTCCAGGAGGATCCCACAAGCCACGGAGCAGCTGGGCCCGTGAGCCATGGCCACTGAGCCTGCACGTCCGGGGCCTGTGCTCCACAACGGGAGAGGCCACAACAGTGAGAGGCCCACGTACTGCAAAAACAAACAAACAAACAAAAAAAACTGATAACTTTTGCTTTGTGAAAGGCCTTGTTAATACAATAAAACGATAAGCTACAGAGTGGGAGAAAGCTTTTTCAAATCACATGTATGACAAAGGTCTAGTATCTAGAATATATAAAAAACTCATAACTCAACAGTAAAAAAGCAAACCATCCAGTCAGTACATGACCAAAAGACATAATGAGACATTTCAGTGAAAAAAATATAGATGACAAATAAGCACGTGAAAAGATGTTCAACATCTTTAGTCATTAGGGAAAAGTAAATTAAATCCACAGTAATATATCACTGTGTGCCTATCAGAATGGCCAAAATTTAAAAAGAAAAAGTCACAGCACCAAATGCTGGCAAAGATGTGGAGATATTCATACACTGATGGTGGAAATGTTAAAGTTACAGTAGCTCTAGAAAAGTTTAGAATTATTTAACTTTTGAATGAACTCTTAATTTTGGAATAGTTTGGATATGCATGGACTTGTGTGAAATAATACAGAGAAGTCCCATGCAATCTTTACACTGTTTAGGTGTATTTTTAATTTTTAAATTATTTCCATAAAATATTCATTAGTCAAATAAAATATGCAGGTCAAAATCTACCATTGGATTGACATTTCTTCTGTTTTTGGTAGGAAAAAAACCCTAAATATATAAAATATCAACACCACCACAAATAGAATGTATATTCTACTATTACTGGTGGGAGACATTTTTTTTTTAACTTTTTTGGAGTATAGTTGATTTACAGTGTTGTGTTAGTTTCAGGTGTACAGCAAAGTGAATAAATTATACATATACATATATCCACTCTTATTTTTAAGATTCTTTTCCCATACAGGCCATTACAGAGTATTGAGTAGAGTTCCCTATGCTATACAGTAGGTTCTTATTAGTTATCTATTTTATATATAGTAGTGTGTATATGTCAATCCCAGCCTCCCGAATTATCCCTCCCCAGCTTATCCCCTGGTAACCATAAGTTTGTTTTGTACATCTGTGACTCTACTCCTGTTTTGTAAGTAACTTTATTTGTAGCCTTTTTTAGATTCCACTTATAAGCAGCATCATATGGTAAATGTCTTTCTCTGTCTGACTTACTTCAGTCAGTGTGACAGTCTCTAGCTCCATTCATCTTGCTGCAAATGGCATTATTTTGTTCTTTTTTATGGCTGAGTAATATTCCATTGTATGTATGTACCACAACTTCTTTATCCATTTCTCTGTCAGTGGACATTTAGGTTGCTTCCACTTCCTGGCTACTATAAATAGTGCTGCAGTGAACATTGGGGTGCATGTATCTTTTCAACTTATGGTTTTCTCTGGGTATATGCCCAGGAGTGGGATTGCTGGGTCATCCAGTAGTTCTATTTTTAGTTTTTTAAGGAACCTCCATATCAATTTACATTCTCACCAACAGTGTAGGAGGGTTCCCTTTTCTCCACACCCTCTCCAGCATTTATTGTTTACAGACTTTTTGATGATGGCCATTCTGAATGGTGTGAGTTAATACCTCATTATAGTTTTGATTTGCATTTCTCTGATAATGTGGAGCATCTTTTCATGTGCTTTTTGGCCATCTGTATGTCTTCTTTGGAGAAATGTCTATTTAGATCTTCCAACCATTTTTGGATTGGATTGCTTGTGTTTTTTTGATGTTGAGCTGCATGAGCTATTTGTATATTTTGGAGATTAATCCCTTGTCACTTGCTTCGTTTGCAAATATTTTCTCCCATTCTGAGGGTGGTCTTTTTGTTTTGTTTATGGTTTCCTTTGCTGTGCAAAAGCTTTTAAGTTTCATTAGGTCCCATTTTTTTGTTTTTATTTTCATTACTCTAGGAGGTGGATCAAAAAAGATGTTGCTGTGATTTATGTCATAGAGTGATCTATGTTTTCCTCTAAGAGTTTTATAGCATCCAGCCTTACATTTAGGTCTTTAATCCATTTTGAGTTTATTTTTGTGTATGGTGTTAGGGAGCGTTCTAATTTCATTCTTTTACATGTAGCTGTCCAGTTTTCCTAGCACCACTTATTCTTGCCTCCTTTGTCACAGATTAGGTGACTATAGGTGTGTGGGTTTATCTCTGGGCTTTCCTGTTCCATTGATCTATATTTCTGTTTTTCTGCCAGTACCATACTGTTTTTTTGTTTGTTGTTTTTTTTTGGGGGGGCACGCAGGCCTCTCACTGCTGCGGCCCCTCCTGCCGTGGAGCACAGGCTCCAGATGCACAGGCCCAGCGGCCATGGCTCACAGGCCCAGCCGCTCCGCGGCACGCGGGATCCTCCCGGACCGGGGCATGAACCCGCATCCCCCGCATCGGCAGGCAGACTCCCAACCACTGCACCACCAGGGAAGCCCAGTACCATACTGTTTTGATGATTATAGCTTTTTGTAACATAGTCTGAAGTCAGGGAGCCTGATTCCTCCAGCTCCGTTTTTCTTTCTCAAGATTGCTTTGGCTCTTCGGGCTCTTTTATGTTTCCATACAAATTGTAAAATTTTTTGTTTTAATTCTGTGAAAAATGCTGTTGATGAGTTGTTAGGGATTGCATTGAATCTGTAGATTGCTTTGGGTAGTATAGTCTTTTTCACAATATTGCTTGGGTGGAGAGCTTTAAACATACCAGTTAATTCAAATTGGTTGATAATTTTGAAGTTCTGCTGTTAGGTGCATACAAACTGGGGATTGATAATTCTTGACAGTTACTCCTTTGTTACTAGCTAATCTCTCTCTTTATACCTAATAATGTTCATTGTTCTGATGCTAGGAATGCAAATTTGGTTTGACATTTGGAAAAAATCAATATAAGTACCATATTGTCCAATAAAGGAGAAAACCCATATGATCATCAGATAAAAGATGTAGAAAAAACATTTGATAAAATTCAACAGATATTCAAGATTTTTGAAAAAAAGAAGTCCTCTATAAACTAAGAATAGAAGGAAATATCCTTAACTTAATAAAGGGCATTTATGAAAAACCCACGGCTAACATAATGCTTAATGATGAAAGATTAAATAATTTCCCCCTAGGATAGGGAGGAAGGCATGGATATCAGCTTTCAACATTTCTATTTAACATTGTACTAGAGAGCTTAGGCCTCATAATGAGGCAATAAAAAGAAACAAAAAGGCATAATGATTAGAAATGAGAAAACTGTCACTGTTTACAGATTACATGATTATATATGTAGAAAACACTATAGAATCTTCAAAGAAAATTCCTAGAACTAATAATTTATTAAGGTAACAGGATACAAACTCATTATAAACAGCCATTGTATTTCTATGTACTATAAACAAATATTTGAGGAATAATTTTTAAAAGTCCACAAGGTCAAAATGATAAAATACCTAGAATATATTTAATGAAAAAGATGTGTTTCTCTCAGTTGCTGAGAGAAATGAAAGTACATCTAAATAAACGGAGCAAAATACCACATTCATGGATTTGAAGAATCTATTTTTGAGGTATCCCTTCTTTCTAAATTTATCTGTATATGCAACACATTCTCAATCAAAGTTTAACGTACAGGTATCTGCACACACACACACACACACACACACACAATGAAAATTATATACACAGAATGGGTTTTTTTTTATTTTTAACACCTTTATTGGAGTATAATTGCTTTACAATGGTGTGTTAGTTTCTGCTTTACGACAAAATGAATCAGTTATATATATACATATGTTCCCATATCTCTTCCCTCTTGCGTCTCCCTCCCTCCCACCCTCCCTATCCCACCCCTCCAGGTGATCACAAAGCACCGAGCTGATCTCCCTGTGCTATGCGGCTGCTTCCCACTAGCTACCTACCTTACGTTTGGTAGTATATATATGTCCATGCCTCTCTCTCACTTTGTCACACCTTACCCTTCCCCCTCCCCGTATCCTCAAGTCCATTCTCTAGTAGGTCTGTGTCTTTATTCCTGTCTTACCCCTAGGTTCTTCATGACATTTTTTTTCCTTAAATTCCATATATATGTGTTGGCATACGGTATTTGTCTCTCTCTTTCTGACTTACTTCACTCCACCTCATTACAAATAGCTCAATTTCGTTTCTTTTTATGGCTGAGTAATATTCCATTGTATATATGTGCCACATCTTCTTTATCCATTCATCCGATGATGGACACTTAGGTTGTTTCCATCTCCAGGCAGAATGGGGTTTTTTTGATGTTTAGATGGATTTTTAAAAATTTTATACATATATCCACTCCTTTTTAGATTCTTTTCCCATCTAGGCCATTACAGAGCATTGAGTAGAATTCCCTGTGCTATACAGTAGGTCTTCATTAGTTACCTGTTTTATATATAGCAGGGTGTATATGCCAGTCCCAATCTTTTAGTTTATCTCTGCCCTCCTTACCCCTGGTAACCATAAGTTTATTTTCTACATCTATAGCTCTATTTCTGTTTTGTAGATAAGTTTATTTGTACCCTTTTTTAAGGTTCCACATATGAGTGGTATCATATGATAAATGTCTTTCTCTGTCTGACTTACTTCACTCAGTGTGACAATCTCTAGGTGCATCCATGTTGCTGAAAATGGCATTATTTCATTCCTTTTTATGGCTGAGTAATATTCCGTTGTATATATGTACCATATCTTCTTTATTCATTCCTCTGTTGATGGACATTTAGGAATGTTAATATCAGCCTTTCCATGATAGCGAAAATCTGGAAGAACCCAGGTATCTATCTACAGAAGGATGGATAAGTAAAATATATTCTAATAATGGTATACTAATCTAGCATTGTAACAGGAGAAAATTGCTGAAAGTCCAAAACATGGATGAATCTAAAAACAAAAACATAAGGTTGAGCAAAATGAAGCCAGAGACAAACAAATACACACTCTATTATTTAACTTAACGTGAAGTCCAAGAACAGCAAAACTAAGCTATGTTGATTGAAATCAGAAATGGTTGCCTCTAGGACGATTGTCTCTAAAGGGACAAAAGAGGAGTTTCTAGAGTAATAGAAACTTCCTGTATTTTGTTTTGAGTGGTTATTATATGGGTTTATGCAATCGTTAAAATTCATCAAACTAAATACTTAAGATCTCTGTGCTTTATGTAAATTATACCTCAATAAATTACTGTTACTGAGGCTATTATTATTGACCAATTTATTGGCCTCATGAATTTTGAAACTTGACAAAAAATATTATGGAACACTTAAAAACTCACCAACATTGTCTTTGTAAGTCAAAGAGATAGTGAGAAAGTCAAGCTTTTCAAAAAATAACTAATTTTTTGGACACAGGACATTGGCAGAGAAAAGTTCATAAAAGAAAGTGCCCACTGATAAACATTATATGGTGATTGCTTTCCTCCCCAGGGTTGTTCCAACTGACTTAAGGCTGTATGGTTAGAATTCAGAATATCTGACAGAAATGTCCTTGACACAGTTACGATGATCTCCATCATTGCTTCGGCAAGAGTAATGTTTCAGTGTCTCTTTTCTTTCTCTTTAAATTTTGCTGTTAGCTTTAAGCCTCAGGGCAGAAGTACAGTAAAATGGGTAACTAACTGAAATATTTAAAAACAGCCAGACAGTAGTATTCATGAATCATCACATGAAATAGCACAGAAACCTGCTGCCTCTATATAAGTATTGGTTAGATTAAGAAAGATGCTTACCCTCAGATTAAAAGTTCATCAAGGACAGGAATTTTTCTTTTATTTCACATAGCATGGCATCTGTCACAATGTTAGACACACATGTGTTAAAACACTCCCTGTTTTAATATAAGCAGAAGCTGTGCAATCTAGACATTATTCATGCAGGTATATCAGTTAACTGTTGCCACAATGATGTTGCATAACAACCCACCCCAAAACTCAGTGGCTGAAAACAGCACTTATTCTCATGAATCTGCTCTGCTGACTCATGTACCTGCCACGTACGAACTGCAAAGTCACGTGGCAAAGGGTTTGGATACCAGAAAGAGTTAAGCATTAGAGTCAATGATGCAGTCTAGTACATGAGGATCTTGAGTCTTTAATAAAATTCTAGGAAGCCTGTTGGTAAAGTGAATGTAAGATCATATTGCCCTACTGAATCACCTTGATGTTATATATCAAAGTAAACCAAGAACCTGGGAATATTGTTGCCTGAAGTATAAAATCTTGCCTAGAGAACAAATTCCTCTCACTGCTTCAGTATTTTTCTATAGATCAATTTGAGGATAACTGACATCTATGTAATATTGAATCTTTCTACCAATGAACAAAGTACATCCCTCAGTATATAGTGAGGTTCCTAATGCTTTTTGTTTTTAGAGTTTATTTGAAAGTCAATTATATAGAGCCATCTCTCTCTCTCTCTCTCTCTCTCTCTCTGTCTGTCTCTCTCTGTCTCTCTCTCTCTCTGTCTCTTTTTAAAAGAAGGAGTATTTTGATTATTTAGAGATGTATATAATTCCACTCTTTAGTTTATTCCCAAGGTGAGACGTAGGGTCCCTTGTGTCATAAGCTGACTAAGTTCAGTTACTTTGCTTTGGAGTGTACTGCAAAATACAGAAACTTACTATCACAGATCCTGACAACTACTTCCATCTAAACTTCCATCTCATTGCTAACACCTACCCTGCCTCAAATAATAACTGACCGCATTCAGGGTGGTAGGTGAATTCCAGAAAGGGCAGCGTGATAAGGCAAGTGAAGTGGTATGATGTTTTTTGATCTTACACATAATCAGCTTCAGAACTTACTCATCTTTAAAAATTCCTTATCGGTACACTGTGCCATATGCACCAAGCTTTATACACACAATCCCTGGGGTGATAAGCTCCCTTTCCCGCTTCCCTATTTTCCTGCCAACCCAGATTAACATGCTAAAGTCAGATTAGGTATGGGATTGCAAAGGTCTAGGCGTGAATTGAAGAATTTTTTGAAAGCCTCAGGCTTTAGGATTTTCATAATGAGATATGAAAACATGGAGCTCAGCCTATTTCTGGAAGTTGTCAGTCTAGCTGAGAGTCTAGTTACCGCTCTGTCTTGATGACTGTGGGACACTGGTGGCTAACTCAGACAGCTGATGGGTCTAATCTCTTAGGACACTAGAAGTGGCAACCATGTTTCCCAGCTACCCAAGTCTGTATTTTTACCTAGACACGTGAAGGAATATAATTGTAACCACTGGGGAGTCCAACCTTTGCAAGCATAAAGTATTGTTCCTATCCTAAGGTTTGGAAAATAGACCTATGCCACATTACAAAGCACAGAAAGAGAGGGAAGAAGACAATAATAAGGGATGTGGTAATCCTTTATGGTGCCACCCAAGATTTCCAGTTGCAGCAATAAAGGATTTTGAAGAATTTCTTGTAAGGCTGTCTCAGCATGGTGACTGTCAGTGGCCATCTCAGCAAGTGCTCTACCAGGAGCTGGTCCTCAGAACTAGTGCTGCCGAGGGAGAAATATCAGATGATTCATCTACCCAGGAGCATGGAATTATTCTAGGAAGCAAGAAGTCTCCACAATTCGTAGAGGAGCATATTAGAGCTATCTTCAAGAATGGCATATGGGTCTCACAGGGAGATCAGCTTGGTGCTTTGTGACCACCTAGAGGGGTGCGATAGGGAGGGTGGGAGGGAGACGCAAGAGGGAGGGGTATGGGGATATATGTATACGTACAGCTGATTCACTTTGTTATACAGCAGAAGCTAACACAACAATGTAAAGCAATTATACTCCAATAAAGATGTTAAAAAATAAATAAATAAAAGTTTAAAAAAAAGAATAGCATGTGGGTCTCAACATAATGCAGTAAGTGCCATATATACAAATGAGTTCTGTTCCAAGAGCATGTTCATAAGTCCAATTTGTTCGTAGGTCCAAAAAAGTTAGCCTAGGTACCCAACTAAGACAATCGGCTATATAGTACCATAGTGTAATAGGTTTATAATACTTTTCACACAAATAGTACATAAAAACCAACACAAAAAATAAAGAAAACCTTTTTAATCTTACAGCACAGTACCTTGAAAAGTACAGCAGTACAGTACAACAGCTGGTATCCAGGGGCTGGCATCGAGTGAACAGGCAAGAAGAGATACTGACTGGAGGAGGGAGAGGAGGTGGGAGGTTGTAGAACTGAAGGATCATAAGCAATAGGAGACAGAGGGTTAGCTGCAATTTCACTCACACCTGATGTTTGTGGCACAGGTTCTGGTTCCTTGTTGGATTCAATTCTATCTACCCTCTTGAAGAAAACGATCCAGTGATGTCTGGGTAGTAGCTCTTTTTTTCCTCATCATATATGACACAGTAGCACTGGATTGCATTCTGAACGGCTGCTGCTACCTTCATGTACCATTCTACGTTCGGGTCCTGTGCCTCAAAAACTAACAGTGCCTTCTCAAATAAAGAAAATCCCCTTGCCATTTCCTGCATCGTGAATCTCTTTGGTTCTTCAGTTACTACTTCTTCTTCTTGTCTCTCTTCATCCTTTCTCTGGACCTCCAGTTCCATCAGGTCTTCATTAGTAAGCTCCTCGTGTTGCACAGCCAGGGGTTCAATGAAGTAGTCCTTTTGCAGATCTAGCTCCAGCTTCTCGTTGAGGGTCACTAAGTTGCTGAAGACCTCTTTGGACTCCTCATCCACCTTCTCAATTCTACAAAAATCATGGACAAACTGTGGGCAAAGTTTCTTCCAAACCCCATTCATGATGATGGCTGTAACCTCACGCCAAGGAAAGTCAATGTTTTTTATGGCCTTGTAGATGTTATAGTCCTTCCAAAATTGTCACAAGGCTGTTACTGATTTGTCACTTGCCTTTACTGCCTGACAAAAAGTGTGATACAAATAATATTTCTTGAAAGTCGCTGTAATTCCCTGGTCCATAGGTTGGATGAGCAATGTAGTATTCAGTGGCAGATGCACTACTTTGACGTTGGGATGAAAGTTGTCCACGAATGGGTGGTGGCCCAGAGCATTGTCGAGGAGCAAAAGAATATTGAATGGGACGTCCTTCTCTAAGCAATATTTCTCTACCTCCGTGATAAAGTGGTAGAAAAACCAGTCTTGGAAAATGGCCTGTGTAACCTAGGCCTTGGTGTTATTCTTCTGCACAACAGGAAGAGAGCCCTTGGCTATGTTTTTAAGGGCTCGTTGCTTCTCTGAATGATAAACTAAGAGAGGCTTCAGCTTCATATCACTGGAAGCGTTGCCACCAAACAGAGTTAGCCTATCCTTTGCTGCTTTATAGCCTGACATCAACTTTTCCTCCTTACTGATGTAACTTAGCTCTGGCATCCTCTTCCAATACAGTCCTGTCTCATCCACATTAAAAACCTGCTCGGGTAAATACATGTCTTCATCAATAATTTCTCAAAGCGTCTTAGGAAATTCCCAGGCAGCTACCATATCTGCACTTGCTGACTTGCCACTTACCTTTACGTCATTCTGGTTGGCTGTAACCTTGAACCGATAAAACCAGCCATGGCTGGCATTAAATGATGTGCCCACTGATTCTTCGCTATGGTTCTTCAAGTCTTCATAAAGCCTTTTAGCTTTCTCTTGAATCAGCATTAAGCTGAGTGGGACTCAACGCTGATGCTGATCCTGCATCCACACACTGAGAAATTCCTCTATCTCCTCCATTGCTTTTCCACACTCCTTTGACATTATTGTCGACATCATTGGCACAGCAGACTTCACATGTTCCATCATCTTGTTCTTTAAAATTGTGTCGATGGTTGAATGATTCATGTTATAAGAATGAGCGACTCTACCATCGTTTCTCCTCACTCCACTCTTTCGATTATTCTCACTTCTGTTTCCATCGTTATTGCTTGGTACTTCTTAGCAGTACCAGCTACATCACTGCTACTTTCACACTTGCTTCCAGACATCCTGGCCTTGAAATAAAGATACTGTACTACTGTAGTCTATACACTACTGTAGGGTAAAGTACACAAAAGCATATCCACTTGTAGAGGATGCATGCACATGACAATGTACACCAGGCACGTGAACTAACTTATATGATTGGACATGCAAATGCACGTTCACATCTTTGAAAGTTTGCAACTTGAAGGTTCGTATGTAGGGGACTTACTGTAAAAGCCGTTTATGAGAAACCCATGGCCAATATAATACTCAGTTGTGAAAAACTGAAAGCCTTTGCACTAAATTCAGGAATAAGACAAGGATGCCCACTGTCACCACTTCAATTCAACATAAAATTGGAGTCCTAGCCACAGCAATCAGACAAGAAAAAGAACTAAAAATTATCAAATTGGAAGAGAAGAGGTATATTATTTGTAGATGATATGATACTCTATATAAAGAGCCCTAAGGACTCCACACAAAAACTATTAGACCTAATAAGTGAATTCAGCAAGGTAGCAGAATACAAGATTAATATACAGAAATTGGTTGCATTTCTTTACACTAACAATGAAATATCAGAAAGAGAAAGTTTAAAAAATCACATTACAAATAAAATAGAATACCTAGGAATAAACTTAACCAAGGAGGTGAAAGACCTATATGCTAAAAACTGTAAAACAATGATAAAAGAAATTGAAGATGATTCAAAGAAATGGAAAAATATCCCACGCTCTTGGATTGGAAGAATTAATTTTGTTAAAATGGCCATACTACCCAGAGCAATCTATAGATTTAATATGATCTCTATCAAAATCCCCTTGAGGGAATTACCTGGCAGTGGTTAAGACTCTGTGCTTTCACTGCCAGGGGCACGGGTTCAATCCCTGGTCAGGGAACTAAGATCCAGAAAACTGCACAGTGTGCCCAATAAGAAAAATAAGTCAAATAAACCCTATTCTTAAAAAAAAAAATCCCCTTGACATTTTTCACACAACTAGAACAAATAATCCTAAAATTTATATGGAAGCCCAAAAGACCCAGAATTGCCAAAACAATCCTGAGGGAAAAGAAGAAAGCTAGAGGCATAACCCTTCCACACTTCAGACAATACTACAAAACTACAGTAGTCAAAACATCGTGGTATTGGCACAAAAACAGACACATAGATCAGTGGAACAGAATAGAGAGCCCAGAAATAAACCCACACACCTATGGTCAATTAATCTACAACAAAGGAGGCAAGAATATGCAATACTGAAAAGACAGTCTCTTCAGCAAGTGGTGTTGAGAAAGCTGGATAGCCTCGTGTAAATCAGTGAAATTAGAATATTCCCTCACACTATATATAAAAATAAACTCAAAATTGTTTAAATACCTAAATTTAAGACATGACAGCATAAAACTCCTAAAAGAGAACATAGGCAAAACATTCTCAGACATGAATCGTAGCAACATTTTCTTACTCCCCAAGGCAAAAGAAATAAAAGTAAGAATAAACAAGTGGGACCAAATCAAATTTAAAAGATTTGCACAGCAAAGGAAACCATCAACAAAAGGAAAAGACAACATAAGGAATGGGAGAAAATTTTTGCAAACGATGTGACTGACAAGGAATTAATATCCAAAATAGACAAGCAGCTCATAAAACTCAATGTCAAAAAAACAAACAACCCAGGCTTCCCTGGTGGTGCAGTGGTTAAGAATCTGCCTGCCATTGCAGGGGACACGGGTTCGAGCCTGGGTCCAGGAAGATTCCACATGCCGCGGAGCAACTAAGCCCATGGGCCACAACTACTGAACCCGAGTGCCGCAACTACTGAAGCCCGTGTGCCTAGAGCCCGTGCTCTGCAACAAAAGAAGCCACCACAATGAGAAGCCTGCGCATTGCAATGAAGAGTAGCCCCCGCTCACCACAACTAGAGAAAAGCCCGTGTGCAGCAACAAAGACCCAAAGCAGCCAAAAATAATAAATAAATAAAATAAATAAATTTATTTTTTTAAAAAACCAATCAAAAGGTCGACAGAAGACCTAAGTAGACATTTTTACAAAGAAGACCTACAGTTGACCAACAGGCACACGAAAAGATGCTCAACACGCTAATAATTAGAGAAATCCAAATGAAAACCACAATGAAGTATCAACTCACAACAGTCAGAATGGCCATCATCAAAAAGTCAAGAAGTAATACATGCTAGAGACAGTGTGGAGGAAAGGGAACCCTCCTACACTATTGGTGGGAATGTAAATTGGTGCAGCCACTATGGAGAACAGTATGGAGCTTCCTTAAAAAACTAAAAATAGAGCTGCCGTTTGATCCAGCAATCCCACTCCTGGGCATATATTCAGGAAAGATGAAAACTCTAATTCAACAAGATACATGCACCCCAGTGTTCATACCAGCACTATTTACAACAGCGAAGACATGGGAAAAACCCAAGTGCCTATCAATACAAGATTGGTTTAAGATGTCACACACACACACACACACACACACACACACACACACACATACACATACACATATATGACACACAGATGATGGAATATTACTCGGCCATGAAAATAAATGAAATTGAGTTATTTGTAGTAAGGTGGATGGACGTAGAGTCTGTCATACAGAGTGAAGTAAGTCAGAAAGAGAAAAACAAATACTGTATGCTAAAACATGTATATGGAATCAAAAAAATCCCAGAAAGGTTCTAAAGAGCCTAGGGGCTGGACAGGAATAAAGACACAGATGTAGAGAACAGACTTGAGAACACGGGGAGGGGGAAGTTTAAGCTGGGAGGAAGTGAGAGAGTGTCATGGACATATATACACTACCAAATGTAAAATCGATAGTTAGTGGGAAGCAGCCACATAGCACAGGGAGATAAGCTTGGTCCTTTGTGACCACCTAGAGGGGTGGGATATGGAGGGTGGGAGCGAGACCCAAGAGGGAAGAGATATGGGGATATATGTGTATGTACAGCTGATTCACTTTGTTATAAAGCAGAAACTAACACACAGTTGTAAAGTAATTATACTCGAATAATGATGTGAAAAAAATTCATACAAAGAGAAAATAGACTGTTGTATGGGGCCTCTCTATCCTAGGAGCCTCATGTATCTGAAAGGTCTTGAAAACTGTGACTCACCAGAAATATTGATGATAAAAGCCTCTCAAAGATGAATGAACCTGCCGGAAGGCACAGATACTTAAACAAAGTACTGCTTTGGACAGCAGTTCACTGACAGGAACTATCAGCAGAATTTCTTGTTGGCAAGAACCTTCCCTGGGAGCATAAATGGCTTTGAACTCAGGACACTCAAGGTCTGTGGTTTTCTATGCCATTGTAACTTGTGTTCATACCTTCTCTTATGCATAAGGAGATTTAATTTTATATTGGCATATCAGTAGGATTCACAATAAGAAAGAATAATAATTTTTCACTAAAACAACAAAAACCACTTAGAATTGGAAGTCCTTAAACCTTCCGTTGTGTACTGACTGGTTTTGGTAACCTTGAATTCTAATTCATAGTTTAGACCCCGTTGAGTCTCAGAACAGGCTTATGAAAAGGTGGGCATGTCATGGACCTACAAAATGGGCTTGTCTTTGTCTACTTCTCTTAGTTTTTAAGGCTTTCATTGAAATGCACGTTTGACAGTAGACAGAGTATATTGGCTGTATACTGATATTCATCTAAATGTAAGGAGAAGCAGTAGAGTAGAAGATGATAGCTATAGTAAGAGATATTCACTTTGATAAATGGGGATATCACTAATGCAAATTTAATTGGAGTTGACGAATTTTTTGAAATTGGTGTGTTGCCTAATATCTTAATAGAATGTGTAGGGAAATAAGAATTTATAGCAAGAATAGTTAGTCTTTTTAGATTTCAATTAACATCCTCATATAACACTTGTATTTATATAGAAGCCAGCGTATGTTCCGGATATATAACGTAAGACCTTTCCTGTTGTTCATGTTATGTGGCTTGCACCCATAACCAATGTAGTACTATAATATCGTTCTGCTATGATTTGGGGTAAAGATTAAAAGCCATCCTCACAAAAGTAAAATCTCAACGTTCAGTTTTGTTCAACATTCAAGTAATTGTCTATCATGGAGAAGTCCCATGTACACTTAGGACTGGGGCACATGTTGAACCTCAAGGCACCTCTCAGTCTATTTAAGAATGTGATTTACCTGGATCTTCACAGAGAGCTGTTATTTTTCTCATTTTTAATTTTTGTTTTTGCAATATTCTGGATTCCATTTTCATAGCACATCAGAAGCAATATATCTGAGTGTCAGTGTGTTATTTTTAATACCTTCTGGATTTCTGACTTCAGGCACAAATAGCCAAATAGTAGATGGATAACAGTTTTAACCTATGGTTGTCTATAAGAAAGTAAAACTGAGTTCCATTCCAGAAATGCATCAGTACCAACTACGATAGGTAGGTTCACTCATCTCCCCGTTGCTAAGCCTCATGGGGTGGTTTCCACATCTTAGATATGGACTTAAGAAGAGTAAGATATAGAAAAACAAGGGACCAAACTAGGAATGAAGGGAGTTGGGGAGAGAAGACTGAGAGAAGATAGGGATTATAAAGCTGAAATGAGCAGGGGGACTTATGAGCACTGATGAAAAGAAATGAAGACTGGTAATCAAGTGGAGCTTTGTCTTTATTTTTACGACGTGTTCTTTTCCTTCAGTCATCACTGCTTTTATTTTCATCACTTTAGGGTCTTATTGACGCATACCAGACTTAGGGGATTTACGTGGGGCTTCACGACCCTGGGGGTACCCATACTCTAGTGAGATCAACTGAGAAAGTGGGAAAAGCAAAGGAAGAAAAGGAAATTCCTAGCTGACATGGAAATAGGGATTTTGTTGACACATACCTGGTAAGCAAATTAATTATGTATGGGGAACTGGCTCTTAGGCATTTTGCTATCAAACATCCTATTTTCTTTTTAAAATTAAAATCCTTCACAGAAACCTTTTCTATAACTTTTTCCTCCAAGTAAATTGAACTTGTAATGCTCTAAGCTGTCAAGAAATACATTTTGGAAATTACCTGCATTTCTATAAAGCACAGTTGGTACATGAAAATAAAAGTAGATTGCTGCTTCTTATCTCTTCTTTTATATGAATTCTAAACATCTAGAGTTAGTAATTTTTATTTGGCTGATACAGATTATTAACTCACTCCTGAAACGCCTATATTTAATTTTCTTGAGGGGTCAACTATTACAAAATGCGGCCTAACAACCCACCACAAATATCTTGGTGGCATATGATAATAAGCACTTTTTCCTCACATGTCTGAGGGTAGACTATAGGTGGGATCACCTGGGCTAAGACTGACTGTTGTGATTTTCTGGGGAAGCTCTGCTCCATATGTCTTTCGTCTCCCTCCTGAGGTCAACACACTAACCTGGGCATGTTTTCTCATAATAGCAGAAGTGCAAGGGAGTAAGCCCAATTATAAAAGAGCTTGTCCAGAATTTGCACACGTAAACTCTGCTATCATTCCTTTGGCCAAAACAAGTCATATGGTCTAATGCAAAATAAAGGGGTGGAGAAAAAGACTTTAACAGCGGGAATACAAAGTCACATGGAAAATGGCCTGAAATCAAAGAGGGTAGAAGAATTGGAGCCATTAATGTAATATACTATATCTTGTAAACTCAAATATGACATGTCTTCTCCATTTCGCTTTTCAGATATACATGCATACATATGTATACATAAAGATATACACATATGTACACAATATCTTTAATTAAACAGTAGTATTTTCTTACGTAGAAAAGTCATTTTTCTCAACTAAACGTACAACTTTGAGAGGAAACTAATGGGTAAGGGAGGAAGGTAACAGCAGACAAACTAGCCAGACAACCTGAATCAATTCTTGTGAACAGGGGATTCTCTTCCTTTGTCTTCTCTTCCCTTCCCTACACACACAGACACACACAGACACACACAGACACACACAGACACACACACACACATATTTGAAGTTGTAGTGCATAAGGACATTTAAAAGTATTCAAGTAACCAAATAACCTTCTTAGATAAGACTTTTTTCTATAGGGTCTTTGACTATATCTGGCATGTAGACAATCCTCATTTCTTTTTACCAAAAAAAAAGGTAAAATACATTTCAGTTGTTTTCAAGATGGCATTAGGGAATTGCTTTGAATAAATCAGCAACATAGTGGGGAAAAAGCCCACACACTCAGTAGGCATATCTTTCTCAGAATCCATGTATTGCGAAGAGATGGATGAGTAAATGCCTCCAAGGAAATCTCCACCCAGCCTTGCTCAGTTACCTGAGTCACTCTTTAACGTTGCCAGTGTGACACTTCCAATTCTTCAGAGCTCAGATAAATCACCAAGCCTCACGGAACTATGAGAATCATACCGTGTTCTGCAATGCTGCCAAATCTCACTGCCCTTCCCAGCCCAATCACAGATGGCAGAGGTTACTCATCAAATAATTTTCTCTCCTTCAGCCTTGACCTTCAGTCATTGCTCATCTATTCTCTCAGTGCATCCCCTCTGCATTCCAGCCCCTTTCTCTTGCTTGGGTCCTCATTACCGTTTCTTGGGCTGTTGAAAAAATTTCCTCAAGAGAACCTCTCCCCTCAACCTTCTAATCTAATCCTGTATACTATTCCCATAGTCTAATCAACCGCCTCCCCCAAAACACATGCACGTGCAAGTCCAAGCTCTTCCGTGGTTCTGCATATCCTGGTTTTTTTCTGGACTCTTCCTTTTTTCCCAGTTAAGTCTCCCAACCCCTAGTAACGTACTCACAGTCTAGACTGACCTGCTCATACCAGTGTGCCTGGATTTTACAGGTTTTAGTATGAAAGTCCCATATCAGTTCCAGGCAAACCTGGATGGTTGATCACTCTAACTCATAAATACACCACACACACACACCGCACGTAATGTATTTAACAAATAAGTATTGAGGACTTAACATGTACCACGCACTTTTCTGGATACTAGAGATACAGCAGTAAACAAAAAGACAAGGTCTTTTCTTGTAGGCCTCAAAATGCTAATAGGAAGAGACAGATGTTGCACAAATAAAAGATAGATAGATAGATAGATAAATGGATGGATGGATGGATGTACTGTCTTGTGCATTTGTCTCCTCTTAAGGTGGTAGTCTATTCCACTTGGGATAGTCTGTTCCTTTCTCTCTCCCTCTCCCTCTTTCTCTCACTTTATATATGTATATGTATACCTATATCTTTATATCTATTTCAGTGGTGATATCTGCTGTGAAGAAAAATAAAGGAGAGAGTGAAGAAGTAGGTGGTGGGTAGGTAATATTTTTACAGGAGAAGAGGGACATTCTCTCTGATGAAACTTCTTCATATATTCTACAATTAATAGCTTGCATATCTCCTCAAGTGCCCTAAAATATCCAATTCATTCTTTCATGCATTCATTAACCTATTAATTCACACCACAAGTTTTATTGCAACACCTACTATCCACTAGACATGGTTTTAGAAGTTGGTGAGGAAAGAGTGAGTGAAACTCACATACTCCCCACCGTCATGGTTCTTATAGTTAGGTGCAAAAAAGAAAACTTGGACCAACAATCACACAGATACATTTATAATGGTAAATTGTGCTAAGTACTAAGAAGGAACTGAATGGGAAGCTCTGGGTATTTAACATCAGGATCTAATTTTGATTCAAGAGTTAAGAATGCTTTCAGAATAATTGATATTTGAGTCCCAGAGACTAGTAGAATTAGCCAGTGTAGGAATGTTGGGGAGGGAAAATACTGTAGGCAGAGGGAGAAGCACATGTGAAGCTCTTAGGAAAGGAAGTAAATTTTATTCTGGAGCAGAGAGAAAGCCCGTATGTGTGGAGCACACTGAGTGATAGTGGTGGGTGATAAGTGTTGAGGAGAGAGTAGAGGCTAGATCAGGGAAGTCCTTAGAGTCCAAAGAATCTTGGTCTCAGCTGCACATTGGAATCATTTAGCCTTTTATAAAATCCTGTTGCCTGCTTCCCTTCTTAGAGATTCTGGTTTGGGGGCGCAGATTTGGCATTACGTTTTAAAAAGTTTCCCGCTGGTGAGTATTTTTCCCAAGTATAATCTTTCACCTGTTTCCTGAAACAGGAAAAGACCTTGCTCCAGTTTTTGCTTACTGGAGCCAGAAATATTTTTCCCAGGTTCAAGCGCTATCTTTTCTTGGAGTATTTACCTCCTTCCTCAGCTGAAGATAACCTCTTGTCTCTCTTTGCCCTTTGATGTCTTGTTTAGATACAGCATTAGAGAGCATCAGAAACTAACATTCTAATTAACTTTGCAAACAACTTTGAACTGGCTTTCTCACATATCAGTCGCCTGGTTTGTCTTTGCCTCGTTTCCATCCTTCTTCCTGCCCCTCAAAAGCTTAGTGCAGAGACTTGATTGTAGTAGATATTAGGTATGAATTTGTGAAATTGAATAAACTACCACCTTAAGAGGAGACAAATGCACAAGATAGTACAATATCTCTAAATCTTGGATTTACATTCACGAGGGTGAATAAGCTTACATTCAGTCACATTACTTGGCTGTCTTTGAGATAAGCACAGGCAAAAGTAATTGTCATTTTTGATTTAGCGTTCTAAGCCAAGATGAAAAAAAGATGGTGTTCTGCAGGCTCTAAATTTGATCTTACTTTAATGGCTTTATTTTCCATTATAACTTTTTAAAAGTTGGGAATAAACATGCTGAACTCTTCTTATTCATTTTTTTTCTGGTGAACCATACATCTAAATAGTGTTCATTTGCTTTGAATGTACCTGGCATCATTTTTAGTTAGTGCCTCTGATCTTGTTAATGGCAGAATCCATTTTTATTTTTTAATCAAGAATTCTGTCTTTGATAGTGAGTTACTGAGAAAGAAATAGATAAAACCTGAACTATCCAAAGGGAATTTCCCTGGCCTGCCTTGTGGAGATAGCCCAACATCAGGCAGGGTTATTAATCAGCATGCCTTTCCTTATGGACATCAAGTTCTTATTCTTCTATTGTTTAAGAAAAACAAAATCACTTAAATGAAAACTGAAATATTTCATAATCAAACATCTTTGCCTTAAAACGAAACATGTATCATTAACTCAGTAATCTGAAAGCACAGATGAAGAAAGGAAGGCAGAATAATATTTCCATTCTGAAACTGCTATATCGGGACATCCCTGGTGGTGCAGTGGTTAAGACTCCACGCTTCCACTGCAGACGGCATGGGTTCAATCCCTGGTCGGGGAACTAAGATTCTGCGTGCTGTGCAGTGTGGCCAAAAGTTTAAAAAATAATAATAATAAAATAAAAATAAAACTGCTGTATCAATGTGACTATCTTTGATAGCAGATAGAACAGGAATATACTAAACTTTGAAAAGTTAGGACACATTTTATTTCACTGATCAAGAAGACCAAAAAGACAGCTCCAGGGTTGTTTTATTCAGTCTCAAGGACACCTTTAAGGGTCACATTTTTCCAACATATGTTTTGCCATCCTTCCTGTTTCAAGGAGATCCTCAGGCTAATTCCTCTCATAATGGTAACATGGCTGCCACTGTTCCAAGCATCACATCTAAACGTGACAATGTCCAGAGAAACATCCCTTGGCCTACCTTGGTCTCCTTAAAAAAAAACAAGTAACGCTTCCCTCAAAGTTGCCTTCTCCTTCGCCCCTCAGAAGACTTCCTCTCACCATTTAATTGACCAGAATTATGCAACAAGTCCAAAGCAAAGGAAATGGTGCCACCACTATGGGATCAGTCCAATCAAGAACCATCTTTAGGGGCTGGCCTGAATCATGTTTTCGTTTTTGTTTTCTTTTGTTTTTTATGAAAAGAAACCTTAGCATTGTGGACATTTTTACATTGTGTGTTTCTGCAGTGTGAAAACGTGATATTGATGTTAGCTTGGGAGACTGAGGGCATCGTGTGGGTAAGGAGTTGGGATCAGGCTTTGAAGTTGGGGTTTGGGTTAAGGAAGATAAGCTGTTAGGGTTCCAAGGATCGACTCAGGCTGGAAAAATGAGTGAGTCTAAAATTGGGAGAGAGGGAAGGATGGGGTTAATTGAATTGTGGAGCTGCAGGAGGCTAACAATTCCCAGATTTGACAGTGTACTTCTAAGGGGCTATTGACATACAGGTTGATCACTCTGTAAAACACTAGGGTAGAAAATGCCCTGCTTTCATACCCAGAAGACAGTGTAACACATAGTGAAGAGAGGCTTATTCTACCTATTTGCACAAGAAATCCCAAATAACTGTGATGTTTTAGCACCTCAGGCACAATGGAAATAAAAACAAAAATAAACAAATGGGACCTAATGAAGCTTAAAAGCTTTTGCAGAGCAAAGGAAACCATAAACAAGACAAAAAGACAACCCTCAGAATGGGCGAAAATATTTACAAAGGAATCAATGGACAAAGGATTAATCTCCAAAATATATAAACAGCTCGTGCAGCTCAATATTAATGAAACAAACAACCCAATCCAAAAATGAGCGGAAGACCTAAGTAGACATTTCTCCAAAGAAGACATACAGATGGCCAAGAAGCACATGAAAAGCTGCTCAACATCACTAATTATTAGAGAAATGCAAATCAAAACTACAATGAGGTATCACCTCACACCAGTTAGAATGGCCATCATCAGAAAATCTACAAACAACGAATGCTGGAGAGGGTGTGGAGAAAAGGGAACCCTCTTGCACTGTTGGTGGGAATGTAAACTGATACAGCCACTATGGAGAACAGTATGCAGGTTCCCTAAAAAACTAAAAATAGAATTACCATATGACCCAGCAATCCCACTACTGGGCATATACCCAGAGAAAACCATAATTCAAAAAGACACATGCACCCCAATGTTCATTGCAGCACTATTTACAATAGCCAGGTCATGGAAGCAACCTAAATGCCCATCGACAGACAAATGGATAAAGAAGATGTGGTACATATATACAATGGAATATTACTCAGCCATAAAAAGGAACGAAATTGGGTCATTTGTTGAGACGTGGATGGATCTAGAGACTGTCATACAGAGTAAAGTAAGTCAGAAAGAGAAAAACAAATATCGTATATTAACACATATATGTGGAACGTAGAAAAATGGTACAGATGAACCGGTTTGCAGGGCAGAAGTTGAGACACAGATGTAGAGAACAAATGTATGGACAGCAAGGGGGGAAAGCCGTCGGGGAGTGGGGATGGTGGTGTGATGAATTGGGCGATTGGGATTGACATGTATACACTGATGTGTATAAAATTGATGACTAATAAAAACCTGCTGAATAAAAAAATAAAATAGAATTCAAAAATTCAAAAAAAAATAAATAAAAATAAAAAAGAAGTCAAGCACACTAACCCAATTCCCTTTGCTAGAACTGTATTTGGGATTTTTGTTCCAGTGTTTATAATTATGTTTTTCTCTTACTGTCCTTGTTCAGTTTGGCTATTAAGGTTGTTATTAGCCAAATCAAATGATATAATTAGCTTTCTCTCATTTTTGTTCTTTGAAACGTTTGTATAAGATAAGGCTTTTAACGTTTCCTGAATATTCACTAAAGATTTACCTGCAAAATCATCTGGCCTTGTTATCTTTTATGAAATAGGAATCAGGATTGTTCTTTTTCCCTACAATTCACTTTCTTCAAATGTTACTGGTATTTGGCTATTTTCTATTTATACTTCTTTTTTTAACTTTTTATTTTATATTGGAGTATAGGCAATTAACAATGTTGTGATAGTTTCAGGTGCACAGCAAAGGACTCAGCCATACATAGACATATATCCATTCTCCCCGAACCTCCCCTCCCATTCAGGCTGCCATATAGCATTGAGCAGAGTTCCCTGTGCTTTACAGTAGGTCCTTGCTAGTTATCCATTTTATTTTATTTTATTTATTTTTTTAACATCTTTATTGGAGTATAATTGCTTTACAGTGGTGTGTTAGTTTCTGCTTTATAACAAAGTGAATCAGTTATACATATGGCCCCATATCTCTTCCCTCTTGCGTCTCCCTCCCTCCCACCCTCCCTATCCCACCCCTCTAGGTGGTCACAAAGCACCAAGCTAATCTCCCTGTGCTTTGCGGCTGCTTCCCACTAGCTAACTATTTTACGTTTGGTAGTGTATATATGTCCATGCCGCTCTCTCACTTTGTCCCAGCTTACCCTTCCCCCTCCCCGTGTCCTCAAGTCCATTCTCTAGTAGGTCTCTGTCTTTATTCCCGTCTTGCCCCTAGGTTCTTAATGATCTTTTTTTTTAATTTTTAGATTCCATATATATGTGTTAGCATACGGTGTTTGTTTTTCTCTTTCTGACTTACTTCACTCTGTATGACAGACTCTAGGTCCATCCACCTCACTACAAATAACTCAATTTCATTTCTTTTTAGGGCTGAGTATTATTGCATTGTATATATGTGCCACATCTTCTTTATCCATGGATCTGTTGATGGTCACCTAGGTTGCTTCCAAGTCCTGGCTATTGTAAATAGAGCTGCAGTGAACATTTTGGTACATGACTCTTCTTGAATTGTGGTTTTCTCAGGGTATATGCCCAGTAGTGGGATTGCTGGGTCGTATGGTAGTTCTATTATTAGTTTTTTAAGGAACCTCCATACTGTTCTCCATAGTGGTTGTATCAAGTTACATTCCCACCAACAGTGCAAGAGGGTTCCTTTTACTCCACACCCTCTCCAGCTTTGGTTGTTTGTAGATTTTTTGATGATGGCCATTCTGACCAGTGTGAGATGATATCTCATTGTAGTTTTGATTTGCATTTCTCTAATCATTAATGATGTTCAGCATTCTTTCATGTGTTTGTTGGCAATCTGTATATCTTCCTTGGAGAAATGTCTGTTAGGTCGTCTGCCCATTTTTGGATTGGGTTGTTTGTTTTTTGATATTGAGCTGATGAGCTGCTTGTAAATTTTGGAGATTAATCCTTTGTCACTTGCTTCATTGGCAAATATTTTCTCCCATTCTGAGGGCTGTCTTTTGGTCTTGTTGATGGCTTCCTTTGCTGTGCAAAAGCTTTTAAGTTTCATTAGGTTCCATTTGTTTATTTTTGTTTTTATTTCCATTTCTCTAGGAGGTGAGTCAAAAAAGATCTTGCTGTGATTTATGTCATAGAGTGTTCTGCCTATGTTTTCCTCTAAGAGTTTGATAGTTTCTGGCCTTACACTTAGGTCTTTAACCCATTTTGAGTTTATTTTTGTGTATGGTGTTAGAGAGTGTTCTAATTTGATTCTTTTACGTGTAGCTGTCCAGTTTTCCCAGCACCATTTATTGAAGAGGCTGTCTTCTCTCCACTGTATATTCTTGCCTCCTTTATCAAAGATAAGGTGACCATATGTGCGTGGGTTTATCTCTGGGGTTTCTATCCTGTTCCATTGATCTATATTTCTGTTTTTGTGCCAGTACCATACTGTCTTGATTACTGTAGCTTTGTAATATAGTCTGAAGTCAGGGAGCCTGATTCCTCCAACTCCATTTTTCTTTCTCAAGATGGCTTTGGCTATTCAGGGTCTTTCGTATTTCCATACAAATTGTGAAGTTTTTTGTTCTAGTTCTGTGAAAAATGCCAGTGGTAGTTTGATAGAGATTGCTTTGAATCTGTAGATTGCTTTAGGTAGTAGACTCATTTTCACAATGTTGATTCTTCCAATCCAAGAACATGGTATATCTCTCCATCTGTTTGTATCATCTTTAATTTCTTTCATCAGTGTCTTATAATTTTCTGCATACAGGTCTTTTGTCTCCTTAGGCAGGTTTATTCCTAGTTATTTTATTCTTTTTGTTGCAATGGTAAATGGGAGTGTTTTCTTAATTTCACTTTCAGATTTTTCATCACTGGTGTATAAGAATGCCAGAAATTTCTGTGCATTAATTTTCTGTCCTGCTACTTTACCAAATTCATTGATCAGCTCTAGTAGTTTTCTGGTAGCATCTTTGGGATTCTCTATGTATAGTATCATGTCATCTGCAAACAGTGACAGCTTTACTTCTTCTTTTCCGATTTGGATTCCTTTTATTTCTTTTTCTTCTCTGATTGCCATGGCTAAAACTTCCAAAGCTATTTTGTCTTGTTCCTGATCTTTGTGGAAATGGTTTCAGTTTTTTTACCATTGAGGACGATGTTGCGCTGGGTTTGTCATTTATGGCCTTTATTATGTTGAAGTAAGTTCCCTCTATGCCTAGTTTCTAGAGGGTTTTTATCATAAATGGGTGTTGAATTTTGTCAAAAGCTTTCTCTGCCTCTATTGAGATGATCATATGGTTTTTCTCCTTCAGTTTGTTATTATGGTGTGTCACGTTGATTGATGTGCATATATTGAAGAATCCTTGCATTCCTGGGATAAACCCCACTTGATCATGGTGTATGATTCTTTTAATGTGCTGTTGGATTCTGTTTGCTAGTATTTTGTTGAGGATTTTTGCATCTATGTTCATCAGTGATATTGGCCTGTAGTTTTCTTTCTTTCTGACATCTTTGTCTGGATTTGGTATCAGAGTGATGGTGGCATCATAGAATGAGTTTGGGAGTGTTCCTCCCTCTGCTATATTTTGGAAGAGTTTGTGAAGGATAGGTGTTAGCTCTTTTCTAAGGGTTTGATAGAATTCGCCTCTGAAGACATCTGGTCCTTGGCTTTTGTTTGTTGGAATATTTTTAATCACAGTTTCAATTTCAGTGCTTGTGATTTGTGTGTTCATATTTTCTATTTCTTCCTGGTTCAGTCTCGCAAGGTTGTGCATTTCTAAGAATTTGTCCATTTCTTCCAGGTTGTCCATTTTATTGGCATATAGTTGCTTGTAGTAATGTCTCATGATCCTTTGTATTTCTGCAGTGTCGGTTGTTACTTCTCCTTGCTGGGTAGAGTAATCTTGGTTGTAGGTTTTTCTCTTTAATCACTTTAAATCTGTCCTGCCACTTTATTCTGAATGATCAGCTGTTAACCTTATGGGGATTCCCTTGTGTGTTATTTGTTGTTTTTCCCTTGCTGCTTTTAATATTTTCTCTACGTTTTTAATTTTTGATAGTTTGATTAATATGTGTCTTGGTGTGTTTCTCCTTGGATTTATCCTGTATGGGACGCTCTGTGCTTCCTGGACTTGATTAACTATTTCCTTTCCCATATTAGGGAAGTTTTCAACTATAATCTCTTCACATATTTTCTCAGTCCCTTTCTTTTTCTCTTCTTCTTCTGGGACCCCTATAATTCGAGCATTGGTGCGTTTAATGTTTTCCCAGAGGTCTCTGAGACTGTCTTCAATTCTCTTCATTCTTTTTTCTTTATTCTGCTCTGCAGTAGTTATTTCCACTGTTTTATCTTCCAGGTCACTTATCCGTTCTTCTGCCTCAGTTGTTCTGCTATTGATTCCTTCTAGCGAATTTTTAATTGCATTTTATTGTGTTGTTCATCCCTGTTTGTTTGCTCTTCAGTTCTTCTAGGTCCTTGTTAAACGTTTCTTGTATTTTCTCCATTCTATTTCCAAGATTTTGGATCATCTTTACTATCATTCTGAATTCTTTTTCAGGTAGACTACCTATTTCCTCTTCATTTGTTAGGTCTGGCGGGTTTTTCCTTCCTCCTTCATCTGCTCTGTGTTTTCTCATTTTGCTTATCTTCCTGTGTTTGGGGTCTCCTTTTCACAGGCTGCAGGTTTGCAGTTCCCATTGTTTTTGGTGTGTGTCCCCAGTGGCTAAGGTTGGTTCAGTGGGTTGTGTAGGCTTCCTGGTGGAGGGGACTAGTGCCTGTGTTCTGGTGGATGAGGCCTGACCTTGTCTTTCTAATGGGCAGGTCCACCTCTAGTGCTGTGTTTTGGGGTGTCTGTGGCCTTGTTATGATTTTAGGCAGCCTCTCTGCTAATGGGTGGCATTGTGTACCTGTCTTGCTAGTTGTTTGGCATAGAGTGTCCAGCACTCTAGCTTGCTGGTCGTTGAGTGGAGCTGGGTCTTGGCATTGAGATGGAGATTTTTGCTGTTTGATATTACGTGGAGCTGGGAGGTATCTTGTGGACCAACGTCCTCAGCTTGGCTCTCCCACCTCAGAGGCACAGCCCTGATGCCTGGCTGGAGCACCAAGAGCCTGTTATCCACACAGTTGTGAATAAAAGGGAGGAAAAGAAAGAAAGAAAGAAGAAGATAAAATAAAATAAAGTTATTAAAATAAAAAATAATTATTTAAAATATGTTTTTTAAGTAATAAAAAAAAGAAAGGAAGAAAGAAGAGAGCAACCAAACCAAAAAACAAATCCACCAATGATAACCAGTGCTAAAAACTGTACTAAAAAACCCAAAAACAAACAAAAAACGGGCAGACAGAACCCTAGGACAAATTGTAAAAGCAAAGCTGTACAGACAAAATCCCACACAGAAGCATACACATACACACTCACAAAAAGAGAAAAAGGGAAAAGAAAAATATGTATCGTTGCTCCAAAAGTCCACCTCCTCAATTTGGGATGATTCGTTGTCTATTCAGGTATTCCACAGATGCAGGGTACATCAAGTTGATTGTGGAGATTTAATCCGCTGCTCCTGAGGCTGCTGGGAGAGATTTCCCTTTCTCTTCTTTGTTCGCACAGCTCCCGGGGTTCAGCTTTGGATTTGGCCCCGCCTCTGTGTGTAAGTTGCCTGAGGGTGTCTCTTCTTTGCTCAGACAGGACGAGGTTAAAGGAGCAGCTGCTCCTGGGCTCTGGCTCTCTCAGGCCAGGGGGAAGGAGGGGTACGGATGCGGGGCGAGCCTGCAGTGGCAGAGGCCAGCGTGACGTTGCACCAGCCTGAGGAGTACCGTGCGTTCTCCTGGGGGAGTTGTCCCTGGATCCTGGGAACCTGGCAGTGGCGGGCTGGACAGGCTCCCCAGAAGCGGGGTGTGGATAGTGACCTGTGCTCGCACACAGGCTTCTTGGTGGCGGCAGCAGCAGGCTTAGCGTCTCATGCCCATCTCTGGGGCCCGCGCTTTTAGCTGCGGCTCGCGCCCATCTCTGAAGCTCCTTTAAGCAGCACTCTGAATCCCCTCTCCTCGCGCACCAGGAAACAAAGAGGCAAGAAAAAGTGTCTTGCCCCTTCGGCAGCTCCAGACTTTTCCCCGGACTCCCTCCCGGCTAGCCGTGGCGCACTAACCCTTTCAGGCTGTGTTCACTCTGCCAACCCCAGTCCTCTCCCTCGGGTCCGACCTCTGAAGCCGAGCCTCAGCTCCCAGCCCCGCCCGCCCCGGCGGGGGAGCAGACAAGCCTCTCGGGCTGGTCGGCATCGATCCTCTGTGCGGGAATCTCTCTGCTTTGCCCTCCGCATCCCTGTTGCTGCACGCTCCTCTGTGGCTCCGAAGCTCCCGCCCTCTGCCACCTGCAGTCTCTGCCCGCGAAGGGGCTTCTAGTGTGTGGAAACCTTTCCTGCTTCACAGCTCCCTCCCACTGGTGCAGGTCCTGTCCCTATCCTTTTGTCTCTGTTTTTTCTTTTTTCTTTTACCCTACCCAGGTACGTGGGGAGTTTCTTGCCGTTTGGGGGGGTCTGAGGTCTTCTGCCAGTGTTCAGGAGGTGTTCTGTAGGAGTTGTTCCACATGTAGAAGTATTTGTGATGTATTTGTGGGGAGGAAGGTGATATCCATGTCTTACTATTCCGCCATCTTGAAGCTCCTCTCTATTCTTGAGTTACTTTTGGCATTTATAATTTGTACATTATTTATTCATTTCATTTAAGTTTTCAAAGATATTGGGAATATTCTTTACATCAATGTAGGTTTTAGAATGTTTCATTGTTAGTTTATATAAGCGTAATTATTTCTACAAAGATAAGATAATGAGTCTTAATATAATTGATGAATAATATAAACCAAACAGTTAAGCTGGGATATGAATTAACATGGGTACATTTTGAGAATCAAGCTTAGTATGGTAGGTTTTAGGGGAGGGAGTGTCAACAGTGACACTGATCGAGATTGAAGCCTGTCATTATTTGGAAAATGCTATAAATACTTGTTTAATATGTGGCAGAAATCTATGGGTGGAGTAGTAATTTGCTCTAGCCACACTTTACTTCATTTCTTGTAACCCAAAGGGTGAATTGTAATTTATATTTATTTAAATAGGAATTTCCATGCATTGAAATAGAGAAGCATTTAAACAGTAATGTGGTACAAGCAAAGTTCATGCTGAAGGTGAGCTCCATGAGAACAAGGGTTTTTCTCTTTTCTATTTCATGCTCTGTTTCCATAGACTAAAACAGTGCCTGGCACGTAGTATGTGCTCAGTAACAACTATTTGAATGAAGGAAAAACTACAAATCTAATTTAGTCCTCGTGACAACTCTGTGATTACAACAGCAAACACTTGCTGTCCATTGACACTATATCAGAAATCATTCTAAGTCTTTACGTGTGTTAATTTATCTAAATCCTTATGAAATAGGAAATTGTATGTAATAACCACAATTATGTCTGTCTTTATGGCAGTTCTATACTTTCTGATTACTGTTACTTTGTTATATATTTTGAAATCTGGAAATGTGATGCTTCCAGCTTTGTTCTACTTTCTCAATATTGACTTGGCTGTTTGTGGTCTTTTACGGTTCCATGTGAATTTTAAAATTTTTTTCTATTTTTGTAAAAAATGGCATTGGGGTTTTTATGGGGATTGCACTGAATATGTAGATCACTTTAGGTTGTATGTACATTTTAACAATATTAAGTCTTCCAGTCCATGAACGTAGGATGCCATTTGATTTGTTTGTGTCTTCTTTAACTTCTTTCATCAGTTTTTTTTGTAGTTTTTAGTATGCAAGTCTTTCAGCTCTTTAATCAAATTTATTCCTAAGTATTTTATTATTTTTGGTGCTATTGTAATTGGAATTATTTTCCTAATTTCCTTTTCATCTAATTCATAGTTAGTGTAACTGGTTTTTGCATGTTGATTTTGTACCCTGCAACTTTAGTGAATTTGTTTATTAGTTCTAACAATTTTTATATAGAGTTTTTAGGATTGTCTTTATATAAGATGTTGTCTGCAGACAGGGACAGTTTTACTTCTTCCTTTCCAATTTGGATGCCTTTTATTTCTTTTTCTTGCCTAATTACTCTGGCTAGGACTTTCACTACTTGTTGAATAAAAGTGGTGACAGTAAGCATCATTGTCTTTTTCCTGATCTTAGAGGAAAAGCTTTCAGTTGTTCACCATTGAGTGTGATGCTAGCTGTGGGCTTTCCATGTATGACCTTCATTATGTTGAGGTATTTTTCTTCTTTTCCTAATTTTTTGAGAGTTTTTATCATGAAAGGGTACTTAATTTTGTCACCCACTTTTTCCACATCTATTGAGATGATCTTGTGATTTTAATCCTTTATTCTGTTAATACGATGTATCACATTAATTGATTTTTGTATTTCGAACCATCCTTGCATCCAAGGGGCAAATCCCACTTGGTTATGTTGTATAATCCTTTTAACGTGCTGTTGGATTCATTTTGCTAGTATTTTGTTGAGGATTTTTGCATCTGTATTCACTGGGGATATTTTCCTGTAGTTTTATTTTTTCATGGTGTCTTTGTCTGGCTTCAGTTTCAGATTAATGCTGGATTCATAAAATGAGTTTGGAAATATGTCTTCCCTCCTCTTCAATTTTTTGGAAAAGTTTGAAAAAAGGATTGACATTAATTCTTCTTTAAATGTTTGGTAGAATTTACCAGTGAAGCCGTTTAGCCTCTGCCAGTCACAAAAAGATAAATAGTGTATCATTCCACTTACATTAGGCACTTACAGTAGTCAGACTCATAGCAAATAGAATGCTGGTTGCCAGGGACTAGGGGGAGAGGAAAATGGGAAGTTGTTGTTTAGTGGGTATAGAGTTTTAGTTTTGCAAGATTAAAAGATTGGTTGCACAACAATGTGAATATTCTGGGTTTTTTTTAGTTCTAGTTTATTTTATTTATATTTTTCAACATCTTTATTGGAGTATATTTGCTTTACAGTGGTGTGTTAGTTTCTGCTTTATAACAAAGTGAATCAGCTATACATATACATGTATCCCCATATCTCCTCCCTCTTCCATCTCCCTCCCCACCCTTCCTATCCCACCCCTCTAGGTGGTCACAAAGCACCAAGCTGATCTCCCTGTGCTATGTGGCTGCTTCCCACTAGCTATCTATTTTACATTTGGTAGTATATATATGTCCATGCCACTCTCTCATTTCATCCCAGCTTACCTTTCCCCCTCCCCGTGTCCTCAAGTCCATTTTCTACATCTGTGTCATTATTCCTGTCCTGCCCCTAGGTTCTTCGGAACCATTTTTTTTTTTTAGATTCCATATATATGTGTTAGCATACGGTATTTGTTTTTCCCTTTCTAACTTACTTCAATCTGTATGACAGACTCTGGGTCCATCCATCTCACTAGAAATAACTCAATTTCGTTTCTTTTTATATGGCTGAGTAATATTCCTTTGTATATATGTGAATATTCTTAATACTACAGAACTATACACTTAAACCTAATTAAAATTTTATGTGCATTTTACCAGTTAATTTTTTAACTGTATATAAATCTGCTACTTAGAGGTAGGTCAGATTTTTTGGCAAAGTTTAGTCTGATGATTAAAAAACCAAGGAGTTAAGCACTGTTACTTCCAGTTTAAGATAAGCTTTAGATCTGAAAATTAGTTTGAATATATACTAGAATTATTCTGTCTTTAACTATGAATTCAGCCTTAATAAACCTGTCCCGTGATACTCCAAGGCCCCAATTAATTACTGTTTCCTCTGACAACCATCTCAGAAGAATTCCTTTTTTTGAGTAGAATCCTGTACATATTGCTAGACTAATCCACTTAGTTGTACATGTGTCTGCCTCTAGAGTTTAATGTCAAGGCTTATCCCTTAGGTGACTTTGTTTCCTCGGTTCTTAGTACTATGTCAGGCACAGAGCTGGCAGGTAATAAGAGTTTACTGAATTCATTGAACAAATATTTATTAATCCCTTAATATGTACAAGGACCAAGATAGATGCATTTTTAATGTTGCCTTTACTCAGTAGTAGTCAAAACTTCACACAGGAAATAATCTAAAGCATAACCACGATGTTATTATTGACCAACTAGAGTGAGTATATTTTATTCAAAAGATGTTTGATATTTGGTAGAAGGCAAAATAATGATTTAGCTTATGATAACAGAATGCATAAATTTGTAATTTCAGGCCTCTGAAAGACAGACATACATGCTTTAGACACAAACTTTCTTCCTGGTATCTTTGTATATATCCCATACTTGGTAGTGACAATTCTTAAAATTAGACCTGGAAAGTGCCTTTTTTGCCTAAAAAACGTTTCTGTAATTTGTTTGGCAATTACAGATACACTAATGCATGTAGCTAAGTGTAGCTACTAAGTGTAGCTGTATGAGAATGTGGGGCAGCTTAATTAAGTCATTGTCTATAAGCCAGTGTAGCATTAGCAATTACCATAAACTTTAATGTACATTTAAGAAACTGTTACAAATAGGCACGTCAGTATTTTTATACTGAGTTTTAAGTTCAAGAATCCTTAGTAATTATATGTTACCTTATGTCACCATCTATATTATGTTAATTGAATGTGTGTTTTATTGTTTATGGAAGGTTAAGTGATACCAACATTTCTTAAGTTCACATCTTTGCGAAAACATCAATTTATTAAGAAATCTAATTCTTAATTTTATTTCTTAATTGAAACACCGTAAGCATGCTATTTAAAGATTAAGGCCAAGAAGAGCCCATATCAGGGTTAAATGAAAGGGAAACTAATCAGCTGATAAGAATTATGAGATTATCCTCTGTATTTTACAAGCTAAAACAAAAAACTGGAGAGTTTTTTTGGGTGATCAGGAACACCGAGTGTATGATAAGAAAGACATATGTAGAATCTCATGGATCCCTATTTGGAGAATCTTAGTAGAACCTCTATTATGACCCCTGATGAATTAATTAATTACTTTTTAAAATTTTTATTTATTTACTTTTGGCTACGTTGGGTCTTCGTTGCTCCGTGCAGGCTTTCTCTAGTTGTGGCATGCGGGGGCTTCTCTTCGTTGCAGTGCGCGGGCTTCTCTTTGTTGTGGAGCACGGGCTCTAGGTGCGCGGACTTTAGTAGTTGGTGTACGCAGACTCACTTGTTGTGGCTCGCAGGCTCTAGAGCGCAGGCTCAGTAGTTATGGCACACAGGCCTAGTTGCTCTGTGACATGTGGGATCTTCCTAGACCAGAACTCGAACCCATGTCCCCTGCATTAGCAGGCGGATTCTTAACCACTGCGCCACCAGGGAAGTCCCAACTCCTGATTAATTTAAATATACACAGTAAGAGGTAGTCATGAGAATCCTCTGTCCTTATAAGTAGTGGGTTAATCATTCTATGACATGTTTTGACTTAAGCTCTCAACTGAATTTAGAGCCACGATGGGAACTGGGGATTGTCTATGATAATTTCATTGAATATGTAAGAGGTTAAAAAAATGCTTAGAAGCGTTTGTAAAATATTATGAACTTCCTTAACACTAACTTTATGAAGCTAACTGACTGTATGGTCTAGGGTGTTCTAATCAAATAAACCCAGAGAAAATGGAAAAAAGACATATGATATTGGGAGGATGGCACTGGGTTGATTGAAAACATTAAGCAGCTAGAATTATTTTGATGGCAGAGACTGAGTAATTTGGAAGGAAATGTAAGAAATATCCATGGATCTTTAATCATGCAGTGTGTTCTCTCCCCTTTACCTACCATCAGGAAAGCATTTGGGACAAGAGTAGTGGCTAGATTTGTAAACTCAGACACTAGTGCCTATGATTGCTAGATTGTTTTTGCAAGACTAGAGTGGAGAGGTTATCTAGAACTGTGATCCTTATGGTACTCCTTCCATACCAAAGAAAGAGCTGAAAGCTGCTTGCACTCTACTTTAGACCTATTAAGGTTGCTTACAGTGTAAGTTTCAGGTGGCTGGGGCCTTTATTTTATTCACTACTGTGTCTCCAGCACCTACCCCACTCCTGCGCATGTTCTTGGTGCCCAAAATATTTGTTGAGTGAGTTAATAAATTAACATGGACTCCCTCCTTATTAACATGGGCTAGCTCTTTCAAGGGAGGAATACAAGCTAACTGGTCAACATTAGCCAGTGGGATTTCTGGGTGGGAGAATAAAAAGTCACTTAGTATAACCTGCAAACACATAAGAGTGATGGGACATCCCAGTGGTACAAAATATTGGGCTGGCCAAAAAGTTCGTTAGTTTTTTTCCATAAGATGGCTCTAGTAGCACTTAGTTGTTTTTAACTTCATTCAAAACAATTTTGTTAGATTGTATGTGACAGCTGTCACATCAGCGTGCATTTTAAAAAAGACATCAAAATGGGTGAATTTTTGTGTAGCCATTTTAATATTGACGATGGAAGAAAAAGAACAACATTTCCGGCATATTATGCTTTATTATTTCAAGGTAAAAATGCAACTGAAACACACAAGAAAAGATTTGCGCAGTATATGGAGAAGGTATTATGACTGATTGACCGTGTCGAAAGTCGTTTGTGAAGTTTTGTGCTGGAGATGTCTCACTGGACGATGCTCCACTGTCAAGTAGACCAGTTGAAGTTGATGGTGATCAAATTGAGACATTGAGAACGATCAACGTTATATCACACGGGAGATAGCCGACATACTTAAAATATCCAAATTAAGCATTGAAAATCATTTGCACCAGCTTGGTTATGTGAATCGCTTTGATGTTTGGGTTCCACATAAGTTAAGCAAAAAAACCATTCTTTGACCATATTGCCGCATGCGATTCTCTACTTAAGCATAATGAAAACGTTCTGTTTTTAAAACAAATTATGATGGGCGACAAAGAGTGGATACTGTACAATAATGTGGAATGGAAGAGATCGTGGGGCAAGTGAAATGATCCACCACCAGCCACACCAAAGGCCGGTTTTCATCCAAAGAAGGTGATGATGTGTATATGGTGGGATTGGAAGGGAGTCCTCTATTATGAGCTCCTTCTGGAAAACCGAACTATCAGTTCCAAGTACTGCTCCCAGTTAGACCAGCTGAAAGCACTCGATGAAAAGCGTCCAGAATTAGTCAACAGAAAATGCATAATCTTCCATCAGGATAACGCAAGATTGCATGTTTCTTTGATGACCAGGCAAAAACTGCTACAGCTTGGCTGGGAAGTTCTGATTCATCTGCTGTATTCACTAGACAGTGCACTCTTGGATTTCCGTTTATTTAGGTCTTTACAAAATTTTCTTAATGGAAAAATTTTCAATTCCCTGGACGGCTGTTAAAGGCATCTGGGAGAGGTCTTTGCTCAAAACGATAAAAAGTTTTGGGAAGATGGAATTATGACGTTGCCTGAAAAATGGCAGCAGGTAGTGGAACAAAAGGGTGAGTACGTTGTTCAATAAAGTTCTTGGTGAAAATAAAAAATGTCTTTTACTTAAAAACCGAAGGCACTTTTTGGCCAACCCAGTACATCAGAAACAAGCATTTTAGAAAGATCTATTTATTAGTTTGGGGCTCATGTAAATTGGCGACTAACGAGAAATAAAAGCTTAAAAATCCAACTTAAAAAATTACGTTTTTTGTTTTTTCCTTTTGTACCTCTAACATGGGTTATGCTGGGTATTATCACCCCAAAGAGAGAATTCTGCTGCTTTCTGCCCCTTTTTCCCCAAGTCAAAAAAGAAAGTCTGGGTATAAATTACAGAAAGTCCATATCCTGGTCTTAATGATGTTGTAAAGGAATCTGTATTTATAGAAATGCTGTGTGAGCATTTGGTGAGGAAGGAGGGAATGCTCAAACTTCTGTTTTGCTGGTTGGTTTTGTCTGTTGTCTCTCTCAATTATTATTCTTAAATAATCAGTCTTCATCAACTTCTATTATAGGACCCCTGTAACTTAATCCGTAGACATAATTTGTGATTCCATCCCTGCTATACTCTTTACTGTGTTGCCAAAATTTCAGTCATTTAATGATGATGCTGATATTGACAAAATAAAATCCATTATAAACAAAACCACTATGCCAGAATCTCATGAGCAACATATGAAAAATATAAATGAAAATAGTATTTTCAGTGCAGTTTTAGAAAAAACTTGGAATAAGCTGTAGTAATTAGATTAGAGGAAAATTGTAATATATTCGTAAATTAGAAGAAACAGTAATATACTTTAGAAATCTAGTGAATATTTTATTTTTCTCTATTTCCATTTCTGCTACCTACCGCCAGAAACAGTGGAGTTTAAGAATACTGGCTTAAGCATGTGAGTGTGGAAATAATAACATATGAACAGAATCATAGAATAGGACTGAATTCAGCAGCAAATAAAAGATACATTTGCAAAAATGAGTAAAAATAAACTCATAATATTGCATTAGAAGTTGCAGGAGATGAAGTTACATCATGCAACATGTATGTTTTTCTAATGATTATATGTGCCTGATAGCTATTACACATCTGAAAAATAAACTAGAGAAAAGCAAATTGAACCTGAAGTGTATTTTCAGTACCAGTGACAAATCAGGTAGTTTGATTGGTCCAGTTGATGTTTAGTTCCACAAGTAAATTTTCATAGTGGCAAAAAATAGGCAAAAATGATCCCAGGTTTCTTGACTTCCAGTGTACTGTCCCTTCTAATACCCTGAGTTACTTTACTAAAGAAAGTTATCACATGATAACTTCTATAAAAGATAACATTAGAGGATTTCCTTGTCTAGAGGAAATAGCCCAGAAAAACAACTGTAACACAGTGTGTTATGTACCAGCTGCAGCAGCATCCCCTGGGAACTTGTTAGAAATGCAGACTTCTCAGGCTCCACCCCAGACACACTGAATCAGGCTCTGCATTTTAAAAAAAGATCTGCAGGTGTCTAATGTACATGTTAAAGCTTGATAAGCAATAGTATAGACAAATATGGGAAGGGCACCCAGTAGAATCTGGGTATGGGTAAAGTGTGCAGTAGGGTGAAGGGATGCATATGGTAAGTTCCAGACAGAGATAAACAAACAGCATAGGCAATGGCACAGAAGCATTAAGATACATTTGAAGTGGCGATAACACAGTATGCATAGGTGAAAATGTGTAAACGTATTTGTAATATTTATTTGTACATGTACACACAAGTTGTCTTTAATTTTCATTATTTACAAAGGAGTGTTGGACATTTTATCATTCTGAGCACTAGTTGGAGGGTATTCATTTATTCAGTAAATATTTATTGAATGCCTACTCTATGTCCAGCACTATTGTAGGCGTATATGATCAGCATTTGGGAACAAGTAGCATAGACAATAGATGGGGAAATGATGAAAAAGAAGGCAGAGAGGGGAGCTGTAGGATATGTAGTAATCCATAGGAAATACAATGGAAGTTAGAGTCAAACCATTGACTGCGGAAAAGGAAGAAAAAAGAATACATTTAAGAGATATTTGAGTTATGGACTCACTGAGACTTCTTGACTCATCAACTTAGGAGAGAGTGATGTAAGGACAAGTTTTGGGTTTCTGGATTGAATAACATGGGTCAATTTATATTTATCTTTTTATAATAAAATCAAAGATAATAATAGATATGCTTAACCTAGCACTGATTAATTCCTGCTGAGTGAAGAACTGTGTTAACTGTTCTCTTAAATCTCACAACAGCTTTTGGTGTTAATAAAAATTTATTTCGTTTTTACAGATGAAGAAACTAAGGCTCAGTGATTTATTTTAAGTTACCAGGCTAAAAGAAGGAAACCAATGCAAAGCTAAGCATAATCTTACCATGCAGTTTAGCAATCATACCTCCAGATATTTACCCAACTGATTTAAAAACATATCTACACAAAAACCTGCACATAAATATTTATATCCGCTTCATTCACAATCGCCAAAAACTCAAAGCAACCAACATATCCTTCAACAGGTGAATGATAAACAAGCCGTGGTTTATTCATACAATTCAATAATATTCAGTGATAAAAAGGAATGAGCTATCAAGCCAAAGACAAGGATGATTCTTAATTGCATATTGCTACGTGAAAGAAGACAATCTGAAAAGGCTACCTACTGTCTGTTTCCATTTATATGACATTCTGGAAAAGACAAAACTGTAGAGACAGTAAACAAATCAGTGATTGCCAGGGGTTTTGCAACTGCCCCTCAGTAAGTTTTGTTTTTTTTTCTTTTCCAGAATGGCTTCACTTGAATAATTTTAATACTTGATTCTCATTTCAAGTCTCCCTAACTCACTTACAAGGTTACACCTATTTCAGCCCTCTCTAACACTAGGCATTATCAGTAAATAACAGACACTTGAGCACGGTGGGAAACACCGACATGATACCAGTTCCTGTTCCCCATTACCCCTTTCTTCAATTCTCCCACCCTTGACTCTTACGTGAAACAATCTCATGGCCACGTGAGCTTCTCTTGGGAGTGGCCATGGATTGGTGTAGGTAGATTCAGTACCCAGGGCTCCTCCCCAGTTATGGCTCAGCTGTTTGTACTAGCTGAGGACTTACTTTATCTCTGCAAAATAGAGACAACAATAGCAATTACTTGATGTTTTAATGAAGAATAAATAAGTTAATACCTGTACAACATTTGGAATAGTACCAGTTGTACTGTAAGTGCTCAATATTTGTTAACTATTGCAGTCCTCCCTTATCCATGGTTTCACTTTCTGCAGTCTCAGTTACCCATGGTCAATCACAGTCTGAAAATATTAAATGGAAAATTCCAGAAATAAACAATTCCTAAGTTTAAAATTGCACACCATTCTGAGTAGCGTAATGAAATCGTGCTCCTTCCTGGTCAGTTCTGCCCAAGACAAGAATCATCCCTTTGTCCAGCATATCCCACCTGTTAGTCGGTTAGTAACCATCTCAGTTATCAGATTGACTGTTGTGACATCAGCATGAGTATCGTGGTACTTGTATTCAAGTAACCCTGATTTTACTTAAAAATGGCCCCAAGGCAGCAGAAGAGATCTGATGCTAGAATTTTTTTTTTAATTTTATTGGAGTATAGTTGATTTACAAAGTTGTGTTAGTTTCAGGTGTACAGCAAAGTGAATCAGTTATACACACACACACACACATATATACACACATATATATACACATTCTTTTTCAGAATCTTTTCCCATATTGGTTATTTAAAATATTGAGTAGAGTTCCCTGTGCTATACAGTAAGTCCTTGTCAGTTATCTATTTTATATATAATAGTGTGTATATGTTAATCCCAATCTCCTAATTTATTCCTCCTCCTGCTTTCCCCTTTGGTAACCATAAATGTGATTTCGAGATCTGTGAATCTGTTTCTGTTTTCTAAAAAAGTTCATTTTTATTAGAGTCCACATATAAGTGATATCATATGATATTTGTCTTTCTCTGGCTTACTTCGCTTAGTATGATAATCTCTAGATCCATCCATGTTGCTGCAAATGGCATTATTTCATTCTTTTTTATGGCTGAGTAATATTCCATTGTATATATGTACCACATCTTCTTTATCCATTCCTCTGTTGAGGGACATTTAGGTTGCTTCCATGTCCTGGCTATTGTAAATAGTGCTGCACTGAACACTGGGGTGCATGCATCTTTTCAAATTATGGTTTTCTCCAGATATATGCTCAGGAGCGGGATTGCTGGATCATACGGTAGTTCTTTTTTTTTTTTTTTTTTCTGCTTCATGCCCTTAAAATTTACGATTACATCTTGAATGTTCCAACATTATACAAATACCAAAAAAAAAGGCAAGAAAAAAATCCTCTGAGAATCACTCATATGATATAACAAAGAGATCTCAAATATATAGTGTCTAAGATAGATTTTCTTCCTTTCACATAACTTTGTAATGATAACCAAATTGTCCAGAAATGAAACTCAGGTCAGTACAAGCAGTAACAACAGGACTCAGGTACCATCTATCTAGTTCTTCTTCCATCACCAAGAAAGTTGACTTCATCAAAATGGTTAAAACTGGCTTATCACCATAACATCTAGATTTTTCACTATTGGAAGTGGGAAGATGACATGGAGAGCAAGGAGTTTTCTTTTAAAGACATGACACTGAAATTGTGTACTTTGTTTTTAGGGCTATTTTATTTATTTATTTTTTAACATCTTTATTGGAGTATAATTGCTTTACAATGGTGTGTTAGTTTCTGCTGTATAACAAAGTGAATCAGGTGTATGCATACATATATCCCCTCCCTCTTGCATCTCCCTCCCACCCTCCCTATCCCACCCCTCCAGGTGATCACAAAGCACCGAGCTGATCTCCCCGTGCTATGCAGCTGCTTCCCACTAGCTAGCTATTTTACATTTGGTAGTGTATATATGTCCAGGCTACTCTCTCACTTCATCCCAGCTTACCCTTCCCCTTCTCCGTGTCCTCAATTCCATTCTCTACATCTGCGTCTTTATTCCTGTCCTGCCCCTAGGTTCACCAGGCCATTTTTTTTTTTAGATTCCATATATATCTGTTGGCATACAGTATTTGTTTTTCTCTTTCTGACTTACTTCACTCTGTATGACAGACTCTGGGTCCATCCACCTCATTACAAATAACTCCATTTCATTTCTTTTTATGGCTGAGTAATATTCCATTGTATATATGTGTCACATCTTCTTTATCCATTCATCTGTTGATGGACACCTAGGTTGCTTCCATGTCCTGGCTATTGTACATAGAGCTGCAATGAACATTGTGGTACATGACTCGTTTTGAATTATGATTTTCTCAGGGTATATGCCCAGCAATGGGATTACTGGGTCATATGGTAGTTCTATATTTAGTTTTTTAAGGAACCTCCATACTGTTCTCCATAATGGTTGTGCCAATTTACATTCCCACCAACAGTGTAGGAGGCTTCCCTTTTCTCCACACCCTCTCCAGCATTTATTGTTTGCAGATGTTTTGATGATGGCCATTCTGACCAGTGTGAAGTGATACCTCACTGTAGTTTGGATTTGTAGTTCTCTAATAATTACTGATGTTGAGCATCTTTTCATGTGCTTTTTTGCCAAATGTTTGTCTGCTTTGGAGAAATGTCTGTTTAGATCTGCCCATTTTTTGATTGGGTTGTTTGGGGTTTTTTTCTTTTTATATTGAGTTTCATGAGCTGTTTGTGTATTTTGGAGATTAACCCCTTGTTGGTTGCTTCGTTTGCAAATATTTTCTCCCGTTCTGTGGGTTGTCTTTTCTTTTTGTTTGTGGTTTCCTTTTCTGTGCAAAATGATGCTGGCCATTTGGATATGCCAAAGAGAAGTCAGAAAGTGCTCCCTTTAAGTGAAAAGGTAAAAGTTCTCGACTTAATAAGGAAAGAAAAAAATTGTATGCTGAGGTTGCTAAGATCTTCTATCCATGAAAATGTAAAGAAAGAAAAAGAAATTCCTGCTAGTTTTGCTGTCACACCTCAAACTGCAAAAGTTATGGCCATAGTGCATGGTAAGTGCTTAGTTAGGATGGAAAAAACATTGAATTTTTACAGTTAGATTTTTTGACAGAGAGAGAGAACACATTCACATAACTTACTATAGCACTCTCTAAAATTTAACAGTATATTTTTACAGTATATTGTTATAACTGTAGTATATTACAGTATATTATTAGTAATCATTCTATTTTATTATTAGTTATTGTTACTATCTTACTGGGCCTAGGTTATGAATTTATCATATGTATGTATGTGTAGGAAAAGCATACATATATTTAGAGAGAGAGTTCAGTACTATCCATGGTTTGAGGTATCTACTGGGCTTCTTGGAATGTACCCCACATGGTTAATGGGGGGAGTACTGTATTACCAAAAATCATCAATTCTAGGGTGCGTAGTTTATCACATTTTGACTTCTATAAAATTGGGAAATATTTTATAACTGTTGGCATCTTAGGTTCAAAGCAATGTGTTATTATATGAACGTTCTTCTATTTTTTCCACATGTGAGAGAAACCATTTGAAGGGGGGAGAGTCCTGTAAACAAGCCAATAGGTGACTCAATTTTAGTTTTCTCTCCTCCATTCCTGCTCTACCTTTACCAAGGTTAGGCAGTCATTAGATGAGAAATGTATTCACCACAAATGAAATGTTTTCTCACTGAATGCTCACCATAATCCAATAAGGTCACGTATTTTCTACACCCATTTCACAGCTGAATAAAGCAAGTTTCAGGAAGGTCAACTAATGTGGCCATGGGCACCCACTGAATAAATTATTGAACCAGCAACATTCAAACCCAATTAGTCTTTAAAGCATTTGTTAATTCTGTCATACCTCTAGACCCTGCAGCATTTCATAATATTATAACAAAAGTGTTTCTCTGGGGGAATTATAAGGACACATATCAATTCAAACAAACACAATAAAAGGTTTCCATATTACGTTTACAAAACAGAAAACTACTAATTTCCATTAAGTTGGACTGATTTGTTTTCTTGTTGAAGGTGACTGTTTGGGAAGCTAAATTATGCCGTTTTATTCATCGGGATGCTTGATGCTTCAGCAGCTGTAAATATTAACAGAATTAAGGACTTTAGCAGCAGTCTAATGTGAGTGCCCTGAAAAACTATTCTATCAGATTCTTTGGCTAGACAGGTTTTTATTTTATTAAAGCCTTATTAATTAAGAATTTATTGCAAGTATTGATTTTACCTGCTATTGTAAGCATTCCTGTGACATTAGCTTCATTATCTCTGTTTACTACAGTTTATACATGTTTAAGACAGATAAAGGTGGAGATAAACTCGTATACTTTTTTTAAAAATTTATTAATTTTATTTATTTATTTTTGGCTGTGTTGGGTCTTTGTTGCTGCACGCGGGCTATCTCTAGTTGCGGCAAGCAGGGGCTACTCTTCATTGCGGAGCCCGGGCTTCTCATTGCGGTGGCTTCTCTTGTTGTAGAGCATGGGCTGTAGGTCCACGGGCTTCAGTAGTTGTGGCACGCAGGCTCAGTAGTTGTGGTTCGCAGGCTCTAGAGTGCAGGCTCAGTAGTTGTGGCGCATGGGCTTAGCTGCTCCACGGGATGTAGGATCTTCCTGGACCAGGGATTGAACCGTGTCCCCTGCATTGGCAGGTGGATTCTTAAATACTGTGCCACCAGGGAAGCCACTAAACTCGTATACTTTTTAATAGACATGAACATACTGAAACACACTTAAAATCCTGAACACAAAAGAAAATATATAAACTATATGACACTGAATATATACATAATATATGTATATACATGTACATATATATGTGTGTGTGTGTGTGTGTGTGTGTGTGTATGTATGTACACGCACATACCCCTAGAATTCAAATGATCACCAGTGGGCAAGAAAATTTGGAGAAAGGTGAAAAAAGGAAAACAGATGGGATTGGATGAATACATCTTCTAGGAAAGCATAAATTACCCAAATTGACAGGAGAAAATGTAGAAACAGTAATAGATCAAAGCCATAAAATAACATGCAAAGGTAGTAAAATTTCTGACCTTAAAATAGACACCAACCAAAACACAGTTAAGATGAAATAAATTTGAGTAGTGCAGTAATGAATAAAGAAAATTAATTCATAATTTAAAACCTTCTGAAAAAGGTATCTTTGGCCTCAGACACTTTTATTGGGGAATTCTATCAAATATTTACAGAGGAATGAATACCAATTCAACACATTCCCTTGTGGAGGAAATACCACCATTTCACTTTATGAGGCCAGTATTACCTTGATACCAAAACCAGACAAAGTCAAAAGCAAAAACAAAAATCAATGACCAGCTTTTCTGATGACCATAGATCCAAAAATCCTCAACATATATTAGCAAATGAAATCCAGCAGTATATTTTAAAATAAGTACAGTGATCAAGTGAGGTTTATTTCAGGAATGCTAGGCTGGTTCAGTATTCAAAAATCAATCACACAACATTGTAAATCAACTATACTTCAATTGAAATAACCAATCAATGTCATCCATGTATTAACTAACTTAGAAAAAAACCCATAGGATTATACCAAATGATACAGAACAGTAACTTGACAAAATTCAACTCTCATTCATGATACAAAATAATCTCAGCCAACTAAGAATAGAATGGAATTTTCTCAAGTTGATAAAGAGCATCTATCTAAAACCTAAACCGAGTATCATACTTAATGCCAAAGACTGAATCTTTTCTCCCTAAGAAGGGAGCAATAAACAGATGCCCTCTCTCACCATTTTTATTCAGCATAGTACAGGAAATCCTAGAGAGCAAAATGAGGCAAGAAAAGGAAAGTTAAAGGCATATAGTTGAGAAATAAAGAAGTAAAACTGTCCCTACTTACAAATGGTATGACTGTCTACATAGAAAAATCCAGGGAATCTCCCAAAAAAAGGAAAAGAAAAAGCAAAAGCTACTACAAGAAGTCATTTCAGGGCTTCCCTGGTGGCGCAGTGGTTGAGGGTCCGCCTGCCGGCGCAGGGGACACGGGTTCGTGCCCGGTCCGGGAAGATCCCACGTGTGGCGGAGCGGCTGGGCCCGTGAGCCATGGCCGCTGAGCTTGCGCGTCCGGAGCCTGTGCTCCGCAATGGGGGGGGGCCACAACAGTGAGAGGCCCAAGTACCGGAAAAAAAAAAAAAGATACTATCAGTCATCTCTCACCCGGACGGTTGCAGAGACTCCTAAGCTTCCACACCTGTCCTCCTTCAGTGTAACCTGATAGCTAAAGTGATCATGCAACTTCCTTGCTCAAAACCCTTGAATGACTTCCTGTTACATTTAGGATAAAAAAAAAAAAGAAAAAGTCATTTCAGCAAGGTCAAAAGATACAAGATCAACACACAAAAATCAGCTAGTTCTATTTCTATGGATGAGCAATGAACATGTAAAAACTAAAATTTAAAACAATACAATTTACATTCACTCAAAAATGAGATATTTATATATAAATTTAACAAATATACAGGGTTTGTATAAGGAAAACTACACAACTCTGATGAAAGAAACCAAAGAAGAACAACTAGATGGAGAGATAAACCACTATGATAGGTTGTAGATAAACATAGTAAAATCATTTCTCTCCAAATTTATATATAGGCCTAATGCAATTCCTATCGAAATCCTAGCAAGGTTTTTTTTGTAGATGTAGACAAGATAATTCTAAACTTTATATGGAAAGTCAAAAGAACTAGAATAGCTAGAACAATTTTGAAAAGTAAGAATATAGCATCACCTATTTCTTGAAGTCCATTCAAATATTTTTTGTGCCATTCTTTCTATCTTGTCTGTCTAGGCTTCCACATCCAAAAAAAAATTAGATTTGCTATATTATCCTTCAGGTAGCTAATGATGCTAGAAAATTCCTGTTCATCTATCACTGAATTTACTTACTGCTTTTTCTGTCATCTCCAGTCCTCTATTAAGTGAATTTTTGTAGCTCAGATATTAAAATTTTAAGTCCTAGAATCTGTTTGTTTCTGGTGTTAAGTAGTTTTTATTTCTTTGTTGAAATTTCCTTTTGACCTATTTATTATGAGCATATTTTCATATACTTCATTCAGTATAGTTGTAGGAGATGCTGTACTTTGTTAGGTCTTGTAACTTTGAATTGCATCATGGAAATTTTACTGATACATTTCATAGACTGTGTATTCTATCATGTTCCCGTGAGCAGTGTTGACTTTTTTCCTTTAAACAGGCAGTGCACTTGGTTGAGCTCAAATTTCAAACTCTGTCTCCCCTGTGGTAGGGAGGCCTTGCACATGTGTTGTACATGTGATTCGAGAATCAACCAGAAATTGGTGCAGAGATTTATATACAAAATCTGGGCCTTCCCATCTGTGGTTATTACTTTTACTTTTCAGCTGCTGTGGTTCCCCAAAACTCTGTCCTCTAATTTATTAAGCCAGTAAATTGTGGCATTTTATGTGAATTCTGGATGACCAGCACTGTGCCTGGCCCTGTCCTTAGGCAAAAAGCCATAAAAATGGAACTCTCTGTTCTTTCATTTTCCTAATGAAGCTACGTACACCTAAGGTTTCTAGAAAAGCTTTAAATTAAGTATTGTTTAACAGTAGAATTTTAAAAAGGAATCCCTTTAATCTCTTCATTCTAACTTTATAAGGCAGTTCTATAATTAGCATTTTCCTTAGCAGTTGTTGCAGTTGTTCATGTTTCTTCTTAATCCTTTGTTAAAAACTCAATAACTTTATAAGTTTAAATAAATGAACTGGTTATTTTTGCTTTCTTAGAGTGTTGAGATAATTTTACCTCTTATTTTAATAATTCATATTCCATTTGTATAATATTAAATTTAATTTTTATGTGGCCTAAATTTGAAACTAAATAGAATTATATAATGAATTAAAACAATATAATTACATTTTTTGTACCTAATAGTACCTTTAAACCCTATTACACTATTCTTTAATCTTCACCTTCAAATTTACATAGGATAGTTTTTCAAATACTTTGACTACAATCCAATCCTCTTGTGATTTAATAATCATTTATGCTTGATTATAAATAAATAAGCAGAGAAAACCTTGATTTGCCTATGTTCTATATTAATATATTTGTGATAACCGTTTTGCTACAGATGACAGAAAATCAATTTCAAAATGCTTGAGGCAGAGTATTTATTAGCTAGCATAATTTGGAACATCCTAGTATCAACTAGCATCAGGTACGGCTCAATCCCAGGTTTGATCAGTGTCATCACATATCTGACCCTTTTCAGCCCTTAGCTCTGTATTCCTCCTTTATGTTTGCTTCATTCTCAAGCATGCTTTTCCCATGCAAGATTAGTATCAAAGATAATCACAAACTCTGGTTTATATAAGTCTTTTAGCCAGCAATCTTTCTTTTTCTCAAATTGTCCTAGACAAAATAAAAGAGAACTCTGATTGGTCCGATGTAGGTCACAGTGTAGGCATATCAGTAAAATAATCTCTGTGGCTAGGTTTTAGTGCTCTAATTGGCCATGTTTGGGTCACTGTCTCATCCCTGGTTTTAAAGGATGGAGTCAACACTGAGAAAACAGAAGTTGTATCCTCAAAAGAAAATAAGGGTGAACATATACTCAGTATAATCAATTAAAGTACATTATATTATCAGATGCTTTTAGATGGAATTCTTTCCCTGTTAATGTACTTTCATTTTGCTTATCTCTTTAAGTGGCTAAATAAATCTGGTGATCATCATATACTCCTTTTGGATTATCTTCTAAAAGAAATAGAGCATGTGGAATACCCTAGTTCTGTGTCAGGATATTTCTTAAGCTTCTCATTGATTTTTTTTTAACATCCTTATTGGAGTATAATTGCTTTACAATGGTATGTTAGCTTCTGCTGTATAACAAGGTGAATCAGCTATACACATACATATATCCCCATATCTCCTCCCTCTTGCGCCTCCCTCCCAACCTCCCTATCCCACCCATCTAGGTGGTCACAAAACTACGAGGTGATCTCCTTGTGCTACGCGGCTGCTTCGCACTAGCTGTTTTACATTTGGTAGTATATATAAGTCCATGCCACTCTCTCACTTCGTCCCAGCTTACCCTTCTCCCTCCCCGTGTCCTCAAGTCCATTCTCTAGTAGGTCTGTGTCTTTATTCCTGTCTTACCCCTAGGTTCTTCATGACATTTTTTTTCTTAAATTCCATATATATGGGTTAGCATATGGTATTTCTTTTTCTCTATCTACTTACTTCACTCTGTATGACAGGCTCTAGGTCCATCCACCTCACTACAAATAACTCAATTACATTTCTTTTTATGGCTGAATTATATTCCATTGTATATATGGGCCACATCTTCTTTATCCATTCATCTGTCAATGGGCACTTAGGTTGCTTGCATGTCCTGGCTATTGTAAATAGAGCAGCAATGAACATTGTGGTTCATGACTCTTTGAACTATGGTTTTCTCAGGGTATATGCCCAGTAGTGGGACTGCTGGGATGCATGGTAGTTCTATTTTTAGTTTTTTTTTTGTTTTTTTTTTTTTACATCTTTATTGGAGTATAATTGCTTTACAATGGTGTGTTAGTTTCTGCTTTATAACAAAGTGAATCAGTTATACATATACATATGTTCCCATATCTCTTCCCTCTTGCATCTCCCTCCCTCCCACCCTCCCTATCCCACCCCTCCAGGCGGTCACAAAGCACCCAGCTGATCTCCCTGTGTTATGCAGCTGCTTCCCACTAGCTATCTACCTTACATCTGGTAGTGTATATATGTCCATGCCTCTCTCTCGCTTTGTCACAGCTTACCCTTCCCCCTCCCCATATCCTCAAGTTCATTCTCTAGTAGGTCTGTGTCTTTATTCCTGTCTTACCCCTAGGTTCTTCATGACATTTTTTTTCTTGAATTCCATATATATGTATTAGCATACGGTATTTGTCTTTCTCTTTCCGACTTACTTCACTCTGTATGACAGAATCTAGGTCTATCCACCTCATTACAAATAGCTCAATTTCGTTTCTTTTTATGGCTGAGTAATATTCCATTGTATATATGTGCCACGTCTTCTTTATCCATTCATCCGATGATGGACACTTAGGTTGTTTCCATCTCCGGGCTATTGTAAATAGAGCTGCAATGAACATTTTGGTACATGACTTTTTTTGAATTATGGTTTTCTCATGGTATATGCCCAGTAGTGGGATTGCTGGGTCATATGGTAGTTCTATTTGTAGTTTTTTAAGGAACCTCCATACTGTTCTCCATAGTGGCTGTATCAAGTTACATTCCCACCAACAGTGCAAGAGGGTTCCTTTTTCTTCACATCCTCCCCAGCATTTATTGTTTGTAGATTTTTTGATGATAGCCATGCTGACCGGTGTGAGGTGATACCTGATTTTAGCTTTGATTTGCATTTCCCTGATGATTAGTGATGTGGAGCATCCTTTCATGTGTTTGTTGGCAATCTGTATATCTTCTTTGAAGAAATGTCTATTTAGGTCTTCTGCCCATTTTTGGATTCGGTTGTTTGTTTTTCTGATATTGAGCTGCGTGAGCTGCTTGTATATTTTGGAGATTAATCCTTTGTCAGTTGCTTCATTTGTAAATCTTTTCTCCCATTCTGAGGGTTGTCTTTTTGTCTTGTTTATGGTTTCCTTTGCTGTGCAAAAGCTTTCAAGTTTCGTTAGGTCTCATTTGTTTATTTTTGTTTTTATTTCCATTTCTCTAGGAGGTGGGTCAAAAAGGATCTTGCTGTGATTTATGTCATAGAGTGTTCTGCCTATGTTTTCCTCTAGGAGTTTGATAGTGTCTGGCCTTACATTTAGGTCTTTAATCCATTTTGAGTTTATTTTTCTGGATGGTGTTAGGAAGTGTTCTAATTTCATTCTTTTACATGTAGCTGTCTAGTTTTCCCAGCACCACGTATTGAAGAGGCTGTATTTTCTCCATTGTATATTCTTGCCTCCTTCAAAGATAAGGTGACCATTTGTGCATGGGTTTATCTCTGGGCTTTCTATCCTGTTCCATTGATCTATATTTCTGTTTTTGTGCTAGCACCATACTGTCTTGATTACTGGAGCTTTGTAGTATAGTCTGAAGTCAACGAGCCTGATTCTTCCAGCTCCGTTTTTCTTTCTCAAGATTGCTTTGGCTATTCGGAGTCTTTCGTGTTTCCATACGAATTGTGAAATTTTTTGGTCTAGTTCTGGGAAAAATGCTATTGGTAGTTTGATAGGGATTGCATTGAATCTGTAGGTTGCTTTGGGTAGTATAGTCATTTTCACAATGTTGCTTCTTCCAATCCAAGAACATGGTATATCTCTCCATCTGTTTGTATCATCTTGCTAATTCCTTTCTTCAGTGTCTCATACTTTTCTGCATACAGGTCCTTTGTCTCCTTAGGTAGGTTTATCCCTAGGTATTTTATTCTTTTTGTTGCAGTGGTAAATGGCAGTTTTCCTTAATTTCTCTTTCAGATTTTTCATCATTAGTGTATAGGAATGCAAGAGATTGCTGTGCATTAATTTTGTTTCCTGCTACTTTACCAAATTCATTGATTAGCTCTAGTAGCTTTCTGGTAGCATCTTAAGGATTCTCTATGTATAGTACCATGTCATCTGCAAACAGTGACAGTTTTATTTCTTTTCCGATTTGGATTCCTTTTATTTCTTTTTTCTTCTCTGATTGTTGTGGCTAAAACTTCCAAAACTGTGTTGAATAATAGCAGTGAGAATGTGCACCCTTGACTTGTTTGTGATGTTAGTGGAAATCCTTTCAGTTTTTCACCATTGAGAACGATGTTGGCTTTGGGTCTGTCATATATGGCCTATATTATGTTGAGGTAAGTTCCCTCTATGCCTGCTTTCTGGAGAGTTTTTATCATAAATGGGTGTTGAATTTTGTGAAAGGCTTTTTCTACATCTATTGAGATGATCTTATGGTTTTTATCCTTCAATTTGTTAATATGGTATATCACATTGATTTGCATATATTGAAGAATCCTTGCATTCCTGTGATAAACCCCACTTTATCGTGGTGTATGATCCTTTTAATGTGCTGTTGGATTCAGTTTGGTAGTATTTTGTTGAAGATTTTTGCATTTATGTTCATCAGCGGTATTAGCCTGTAGTTTTCTTTCTTTGTGACATCCTTGTCTGGTTTTGGTATCAGAGTGATGGTGGCCTCGTAGAATGAGTTTGGGATTTTTCCTCCCTCTGCTGTATTTGGGAAGAGTTTGAGAATGATAGGTGTTAGCTCTTCTCTAAATGTTTGATAGAATTCATGTGTGAAGCCATCTGGTCGTGGGCTTTTGTTTGCTGGAAGAAGATTTCTAATCACAGTTTCAACTTCAGTGCTTGTGATTGGTCTGTTTATGTTTTCTATTTCTTCCTGGTTCAGTCTCAGACGGTTGTGCTTTTCTATGAATTTGTCCATTTCTTCCAGGTTGTCCATTTTATTTACATATAGTTGCTTGTAGTAATCTCTCATGATCCTTTGTATTTCTGCAGTGTCAGTTAATATGTGTCTTGGCCTGTTTCTCACAGGATTTATCCCGTATGGGACTCTTTGTGCTTCCTGGACTTGATTGACTATTTCCTTTCCCATGTTAGGGAAGTTTTCAACTATAATCTCTTCAACTATTTTCTCAGTCCCTTTCTTTTTCTCTTCTTCTTCTGGGACCCCTGTATTTGGAATGTTGGTGTGTTTAATGTTGTCCCAGAAGTCTCTGAGACTGTCCTCAGTTCTTTTCGTTCTTTTTCTTTATTCTGCTCTGCAGTAGTTATTTCCACTGTTTTATCTTCCAGGTCACTTATCCGTTCTTCTGCCTCAGTTATTCTGCTATTGATCCCATCTAGAGTATTTTTAATTTCATTTATTGTGTTGTTCATGTTTGTTTGCTCTTTAGTTCTTCTCTGTCCTTATTAAACGTTTCTTGTATTTTCTCCATTCTATTTCCAAGATTTTGGATCATCTTTACTATCATTGCTCTGAATTCTTTTTCAGGTAAGCTGCCTATTTCCTGTTCATTTGTTTGGTCTGGTCGGTTTTTACCCTGCTCCTTCATCTCTTGCATATTTCTCTGTCTTCTCGTTTTGCTTAACTTACTGTATGTGGGGTCTCCTTTGCACAGGCTGCAGGTTTGTAGTTCCCATTGTTTTTGGTGTCTGCCCCAAGTGGGAATGGTTGGTTCAGTGGGTTGTGTAGGCTTCCTGGTAGAGGGGACTGGTGCCTAAGTTCTGGCGGATGAGGTTGAATCTTTTATTTTTGGTGGGCAGGACCATGCCCTGTCGTGTGTTTTGGAGTGTCTCTTACCTTATTATGATTTTATGCAGCCTCTCTGTTAATGGGTGGAGTTGTGTTCCTGTCTTGCTAGTTGTTTGGCCTGAGGTGTCCAGCACTGGAGCTTGCTGGTCATTGAGTGGTGCTGGGTCCTAGCATTGAGGTGGAGATCTCTGGGAGAGCTCTTGCCGATTGATATTATATGGGGCCAGGAGGTCTCTTTTGGTCCAATGTCCTGAACTCATCTCTCCCACCTTAGAGGCTCAGGCCTGACACCCTGTTGGAGCACCAAGACCCTGTCAGCCACAAGGCTCAGAAGAAAAGGGAGAAAATAAATAAATAAATAAATAATGTAAACTATATAATGTTATTAAGGTTAAAATAAACAAATTTAAAAAGTAATTAAGAAAAGAAAAAAAGAAGGGAGCAACCAAACCAATAAATAAATTCACCAGTCGTAACAAGCACTAAAAACTAAACTAAGATAAGCATAAAAATCACAAAGTAGTCATTTGCAGACATCAAACCCCAACTCTACAGTTGCTCCCAAATCCACCACCTCAATTTTGGGGTGATTCATTTTCTGTTCAGGTGCAGGGTACATCACGTTCATTGTGGAGATTTAATCCGCTGCTCCTGAGGCTGCTGGGAGAGATTTCCCTTTCTCTTCTTTGTTTGCACAGCTCCCGGGGTTCCGCTTTGGATTTGGCCCTGCCTCTGCGTGTAGGTCACCTTCTGGCGTCTGTTCTTTGCCCAGACAGAAGGGGGTTAAAGGAGCCGCTGATTCGGGGGCTCTGGCTCACTCAGGCCGGGGGGAGGCAGGGGCATGGAGTGCGGGGCGAGCCTGCGGCGGCAGAGGCCGGCATGACGTTGCACCAGCCTGAGGCGCACTGTGCGTTCTCCCGGGGAAGTTGTCCCTGGATCACGGGACCCTGGCAGTGGCAGGCTGCACAGGCTCCAGGGAGGGGGCTGTGCATAGTGACCTGTGCTCGCACACAGGCTTCTTGGTGGCGGCAGCAGCAGCCTTAGCATCTCATGCCCGTCTCTGGGGTCCGCGCTGATAGCCGTGGCTCGTGCCCGTCTCTGAAGCTCGTTTAGGCGGTGCTCTGAATCCCCTCTCTTCATGCACCCCGAAACAATGGTCTCTTGCCTCTTTGGCAGCTCCAGACCTTTTCCCAGACTCCCTCCCGGCTAGCTGTGGCGCACTAGCCCCTTCAGGCTGTGGTCACGCCACCAACCCCAGTCCTCTCCCTGGAGTCTGACCTCCGAAGCCCGAGCCTCAGTTACCAGCCCCCGCCCGCCCCGGCGGGAGAGCAGAGAAGCCTCGCGGGCTGGTGAGTGCCGGTCGGCACCTATCCTCTGTGCGGGAATCCCTCCGCTTTGCCCTCAGCACCCCTGTGGCTGCACTCTCCTCCACGGCTCCGAAGCTTCTCCCTCCGCCACCCGCAGTCTCCGCCCGCGAAGGGGCTTCCCAGTGTGTGGAAAGCTTTCCTCCTTTACAGCTCCTTCCCACTGATGCAGGTCTCGCCCCTATTCTTTTGTCTCTGTTTTTTCTTTTGCCCTAGCCAGGTACGTGGGGATTTTCTTGCATTTTGGGAAGTCTGAAGTCTTCTGCCAGCATTCAGTTGGTGTTCTGTAGGAGTTGTTCCACAAGTAGATGCATTTTTGATGTCTTACTCTTCTGCCATCTTGAAGGTCCTCCCAGTGTTTTACTTATAATTGCAGCATACTCCCAGGATGAAAGGTGCACTTAACTGTTTCACATCTATTCCCTTTTATCTTTCCCCTCCCCCCCCGATGCTACTATTTTGATCAGATAAAGAAAATTGGAAGGGCGGGCAGAGGTAAAGGAGAGATTAAGTTACGTTGATTAACTGAAAGGAGAATGCATTAGTTTCTAGGGCTGCTATAATAAAATACCACAAACTGAGTGGCATAAAACAACAGAAATTTATTTTCTCACAATTCTGGAGGCTGGAATTCTGAAATGAATTTTTCAGTAGCACAATGCTCCCTGTGAGGGCTCTAGGGAAGGATCTGTTCCATGCCTTTCTCCTCGTTTCTCGTGGTTGCTGGTGGTCCTTGATGCTCCTTGGCTTGTAGATGCATCATCCCAATCTCTGCCTCCATCTTCACATGACATTCTTCTCTCTGTATCTCCACGTCCAAAATTTCTTCTTTTTATAAGGACACCAGTCTTATTGGACCCGTCCTAATCCATTATGACCTCATCATAGCTTCAACCAACTACATCTGCAAAAACTCTATTTCCAAATAAGGTCACATTCATAGACTCTGGGTAGACACGAATTTGTAGGGGCCCACTATTTAACTCACTGTAGACAGTAATAGTGCAGTACAGAATGCTATCCGAGAGAGAGAGAGAGAGAGAGAGAGAGAGAGAGAGAGAGAGAGAGAGTAGTATAGAAGCTAGGAGCAGATTGGGAGGGAAGGAGTAGGTATATCTTTAGTATGTTTATCACTGAGTATTTTCTTTGCCCCAGGCTCTGCACTGTTGGGCAGACAGTATTTCATTTAACCTTTTCAACAGTCCTGTGCCCCAGGTATTGTTATCTCAAATCTACAGATGAGAAAGTTGATGTTTAGTAATGATGTCTAGCAAGGTCACACTGTTATTAAGAGGTTCAACCTGGATTCATATGATTCATGTCTACCTCCAAAGCCCATCAAGTTAAACAGTAATCTCTACTGTCTTAACCCTTTTAAGGAAAAGTGTTAGGTTTTAGTGATTGAAAGCATATGAAAGAAAGGGCAAGTCTAAGATGATGCAAGTCTAAGACTGGATAATTGAGGGACTAGCTGGTACTACTAATAAATATTAAAATGAGGAGGTCATCAGAAAGCATGCTGTAGCTTTTTTATAGTTTTGGTTGAGAAAAGGAGTAGGCATGGTAAAAGGTAATCCGGATTAAAATACACGTTGCCGTAAAGAATCTGAGAAGTTTATTGAGGGTGATCAGGTTGTGGTCTGCGTTAGTTCTACACAGCATCATTTTTCAGTATCCAGTCACTAGGTACTTTTCATTTGTTTCAGACCCTATAGCAGTCATGAAGCTACCTGCCTTGAGTGCTCCGTACCACCGCAAAAATAATCTTTTTTACTCAAGGAATATTTTGTTTGTTTCACTTTGTTAAAATTTATTTAAAAATGTATTTATTATAAAAGGACAGAAAAAGACATTCCCCATGTTTGTGTTTGCTTTTCCTAATAAATATGTGCAGCTGGATCTAGCTTCAGCCATTTGTTCATGTCTAATCAGAAGCCACTGTCCTCAATTTAGCTTTGTTTGGGCCATTACATGCTGTTTTCTCTGCTGTATTTTAGTTGATTGTGCCTAGGTGAGTCACCTCTTCAGGTGACTTTTTTATCAAGGCTATTTATAAAAACCAACAACTACCACAGAAAGAGTATGGGATTGGCTTGGTATGTTTTTTAAAAAAATTATTCTCAAGATTAGATGCAGTGACCCTAGCCTGAAAATGCTAATGGAAACATTGTACAAATTTTTCATGTTGTTTAAAACAAAAATAAACTGCAAGGTATCCTTAATAACTACAAAAATTATAGACAGTGGATTTTTAATGCTTGCAAATGTACTTAATTTTTCTTGTTGGTACTTATATTTTACTGTATAAAACAAGATTTAATGTCTAATATTAGAGCACATTAAAAGTAGTATTTGGGGCTTCCCTGGTGGCGCAGTGGTTGAGAGTCCGCCTGCCGATGCAGGGGACACGGGTTCGTGCCCCGGTCCGGGAAGATCCCACATGCCGCGGAGCGGCTGGGCCCGTGAACCATGGCCGCTGGGCCTGCGCGTCCGGAGCCTGTGCTCCGCAACGGGAGAGGCCACAACAGTGAGAGGCCCGCGTACCGCAAAAAAAAAAAAAAAAAAAAAAAGTAGTATTTGGCCATGTAATATTGCTTGCAATTCAGAATATTAAGAGAGTCTCTTACCATTTAAAAAAAGGTAGGAATATTATTTTTATTTAAAATATGCTTCAGATAACCATTTTATTATATATATATATATAATGTGTGTATATATATATATATATATATTATAGATAGATAGATGACAATTCCAGAATTTGTTCTGGGGACATAAGTGAGTACTAGTCACGTATGGAGTGCTTGCTCATATTCTGTTCATTTGGAGGGGGTAGATTTGAAAAAAAAAACCCTATTTTCCATAGATATGACTACAAGGTTTATCTTTTTCCCTATAATCTCTGCTTATTTCATAACATTTCTTATTTGCTGCTTTCTTTTTTTCTAATTATTAATTTACATTGAGCTCCTGGAGAAAAGATATTGATGGTTATTTTCCAACCGTGATATTAGAAGCAGTTTGCAGTAGCTAGGAACCATATCAAATAAGTGTGCTGTCTCTAAAATGAATGCTTCAAATATGATTTGAATTCTTTTCATAGAAAATAAGATTTTATTGAATCAGATGTATATAATTTATAGAATCAGTTAAAAAGGATTTGGCATATTGGTTTATATATTCCTTAATGATTCTTTACAAATTTTTGAATTTATTTAAATATATATACATATAATTATTTCTTATTTTTCACCAGTGCATGAGAATATACTGAAACTCATACTGAGTATGTAATCTTATAATGGTGATATTTGGAAATAGGTTTTTAAACTGAACATCTTCTTTTTCTAAGAATATAATCGATCAGGGTACTGTATTCTGGTTGCTTATGCAAATTACTATGAGGTAAAATACAGTTGGGAATAGTTTATAATTCCAATATAAAGCTGACTAAAATATTCATTATTATGACAAGTTTATTTTCATCTTCTGGAATTCTATTTAATCAGCAGAAGAGTTGTGGACATAAGAATAAATAACATTATGGTCATTAATAGGGGGAGTAGCTTCCAACTGCATGATTTATGGGTAGAAATTTTCTTACCATGGTTACAAATTTTTGAGAGGGACTCATAGTGTATTCCAGGATGTGGACTGCTTTCCCTCTGAACTTTCTTTGAGCCACTCCCCTCCTTCCTTTACAAGGTGATGTGGCTAGGGAGGTGAGTCTTACTCCTCGTTCAGCCAGGTCCAGCCCATATTCCCTCAGAAGATGTTTCTCATTCATTCCCCATGAACCATTTTATTGAGAAATACTGTGCTAGGTGCTAGATATACCAAGGTGAATATTAGAGAGTCATAACTCCAGGTGCTCACAGATACAGGGAGTAGATGCTGATGATAATTATAATAATATGATAGGCATTCTTCAGAGGGTCTCAGAGAGGTTTCAATAAGATCACACCCGAAAGTGCTGAATTCTTCCAGCAGAGACACAGTGTAACGTAGTATGTGAGAGCCTGAGTTTTGAAGTCAGAGATACTCAGGTTTGAATCTTACTTCCACCACTACCTAGCTGCATATCCATGGGCAAGGTACAGAATCTCCTGGAGCTTCCCTTTTCTCATCTCCTCAATGTAAATACTACTAGATATATCATATGCTTGTTCTGAGGATTGAATAAATCCAGGCTGGGTAGTGCTTAGAACAGCACCTAACATATGGTAAATGCTCAAAATTTGTAGCTACTTTTATTGCTATTATTTTTACCAGCTACCTAAAAGCAGCCTTTGGTACTTCAGGCAGTGCCACTGTAATTAACCCCTCAATCACTGCTCTTCCGAAACCAACCCTGGGGAAACTAGCTGCACCACCACCACCAACACATTATCTGCTCATTGAAAAATACTTTTACTCAGTCCTGCACATGTGAGATGAAGACTAAGGGCCAGCAGTTGCTGTCTAATCAGCTTATGAAGAGTTGTTTTTCACTGTTCCTTGGGATGAAAATATATACACCAAGAAATGTCCATAGATCAGGGCTTAGCAAAACTTTTCTGTAGAGAGACAGGTAGTAAATATTTTAGACTTTGTGGGCCCTAAGGTCTGTGTCACAGCTATCTGCTGTTGTAGTACTAAAGTAGTCGTAGGCAATATGTAAATGAATGAGTTTGGCTATTTTCTAATAAAACTTTATGGCCTAAGTGGCTTTTTCTAAAAATAGTTTACAGACCCTTGTTCAAGAGCATATATAATGGTTGTATATTATTTATATATTATATTAAACTAGGCTGTGAACTCATCAAGGTCTCACTGAGGCCAAGTCTTACTGGTCTCTGTAATACATATATACATACGCACACATATAGTTGGGATTCAGTAAATATTTTTCTGGACAAATAAGTTAATGATGCAAAAATTATTAAATAGCTCAATAAAGTATGTCTTGATAAATTATATACACACACACGTAACATCATTATCTTGTCAGTGTAAAAATTAAAACGTGTTATAGGTCAAATTAATATATAAATGGATTTAATTTTCAAAAATAATGGGAGATGACTGAAAATAAGTGACCTTTTTATTGTATTCCTAGAAAGCGATATTGAAATTGCATGTGTTTGTGCATATGTGTATGCATGCATGTGTGTGCGTGTGTTGGAGAGAGAGAGATTTATAGTTCAAGTCCCCAGGCTAATATAGATATCATGATAGAGCATTAGACTGTGTTCTGAATTTGCAAGCAGTTAAAGCAAAAACCAAAACACGATAGAATATATAATCTGATCAAAAGATACGTACCCTTTCTTCATAAGGAGCAAACCTTTTCCCTAGTACTGAGAGAACTGTAATAAGTCCTTATACAGGGAATATTGAGCAACATAATAGGTAATATTTACAGTACTTGGTGTAGAAAAAGTGTTCAGTGGTCCTCATTTCACTGTTTCATATGTGGATATTTGACTAAAGCCAGAGACACAGCATTAAAACATACTTTATTAAAAATAAGCTTTTCGGGGGCTTCCCTGGTGGCGCAGTGGTTGAGAGTCCGCCTGCCGATGCAGGGGACACGGGTTCGTGCCCCGGTCCGGGAAGATCCCACATGCCGCGGAGCGGCTGGGCCGCTGAGCCATGGCTGCTGAGCCTGTGCGTCTGGAGCCTGTGCTCCGCAACGCGAGAGGCCGCGAGAGGCCACAACAGTGAGAGGCCCGCATACCGCAAAAAAAAAAAACAACCTTTTTGGAGAACTTTTATGTCAGAATTATTTCTACCCCATATCCAGTAAATAAGAAAGGTCTCAAAAGATAGACCTTATTATGGTTCATCACTGTCCCTCACTATGTCCAGGTCTCTAAGAGACCACCAACTTATTAGTCAATGAATAAAAGCCTTTCTCCTGGACATTAATTATGATAAAATTCCATTGCATATACATGAAACAAAGCACTTTTCTATGTACTACCTCATTAGATCTCTCAACAACCCTGGCATTATTTTCACCATTTTATAAGTTTATTTTAAAAGAAATTACAGAGATGAGACAGCAAGTGTGTCAGCCCCAGGTAAAAGATAATAAATGCTGGAGTTCACATTCTAGACAGATGAGTAGCATCTTCTGAGACTCATTACTCCAGTGTAAAATTTCCAAACTTTTTTTAAAGAGTAAAACATTCTTAAAACTTTGAAACTCAATATATGAAAGAGAGAGTCATTTTGGTTAAATACAAATGGAGTAGATCCCGAGTGGCCCTTAAAGTACTAATGTCCCTAAGATCCTTGGTGCTCAGTTTGAAAACCACTGGTCTGTGTCAGTGAAGATGCAAAGTCTTCCACTTTGGAGATAAATAAGCACAATTTTTAAAAAGTTTTTTGTGGGACCTAGGTTATTATTTGCTTTCATTTTTAGTATAAGATCCCAAAGGATTAAATTACATGGTCTGTCTACAAATATGCCTGATGATTCTTGCTTGAAACTTATGCAAATGTATTCAAGAAATATTTTTTTATTAGTGAAATACTATTCTTATCTACCAAATTATTGAAAACCAAAAGGATTTAGGCATGATTAAAAGGCCACGTATATTTATGCACATATGTACACACACACACACACACACACACACACACACACATTCAGCACAACTAAAACACCTGTATTACCTATTTGCCTTTACTGAAACTTGGCTGTCTTCAGAGGATGTAGATCACTAAATTCCTTTAAAACAAACCTTTATTACCCTCCTCCAGTATTTTAGGACAGGTATCTCACCTTTCTCTCCATTTGCAATTACAGCTAATGATGCTCCCCCTACTCTGTTCTTTAAAAAAATTGTTTCTTTGAGGAGCCCCCCACCATAAGGCCTTCACTACCTTCTTGTTGCTCCTCCTTTAGATTTCTTGGTCACTCTCTTTCATTCACTGAAAAACTTCTCATCTGGTTTATATTCCTTCTTCACACTCAAACTGCTGTTATCATTCTTGGCAATTTTAACATCCATGTAACCAAAAACTCTCTCTGAATTCTTTGACTTGTCCCCATTCCACATCAGCCTGAACCAGGTCCTCAAAAACTGCACTAACTTCAACATCAAAAATGCAAACATTCCACTCTTCAACATAGCCTTCTTTCCTTTGAAGTTCTTCTCTCTCATACTGACATTAAAACAATTATTACCTCCAATCCATTGTTTCTATTGATAGTTCTTTATCCACCCTTCCTCTTTTCATCAATTTCCTTCGTGATTATCCGAATCTCATTGGTCTCCCCTTTAAAATACCCAGGTTCTTTGTTTCATCCACTAGAAAATAAACCCCATGAGGGCAGATATTCTCTACTCTGTTTTTACCATCCATATGCCTCATACCTTGTAAAATGCTTGGTATAATAAACATGTATGTATATCATTCATATTTGTATGTGTGTGCTTGTGAGAGGGAGAAAGATGGAAGAAAAGAGGTGCATGCATGCTATGCTTATGTCAGAAAATTTAACAACCAAAATCCTCTTCCATTGCCCTCTGATATTTTAACTGAATAGCTCTTAAAAGATTATGGCATCCAAGCTACAGTGATACCTTTTCATTTCAGGAAAAGTGCCAGGTCATCAGGTTATCATGCAGAAGAGACAGAGAAATTATTCCTAGTTTTCTGTAGAAATCAAAACCGCTGAATATAACATCCCAGAGTAAGAATAATAAGCCTATAATGTACTCACCGAGCTCTGAAATTGCATTCATTTGGAGCATTAATTTTCCAGAATTATTTCACTTGGTTGTAACATTAATAAAAGTGCATTACCTGTTTTAATAATTTGGGAGGAAAAACGAATTAGTCTGCCTTCTAATCTGCACATGGAGTGTGTGAGCACTGTGGAGCATATAAGTGAATCTCACAATGATTAAGTACTCCGCTTACAGGGAATTCAAATAGAAATGAAAATCTGAGGCAAGTAAATTTTCTTTAAATGTGAACACTGTACTTTAAGAGTATATTATGATTTTTTTAATCTTGAATTGGAGCTGTTTAGATGGCCTATTCTGTTTCCAGAAACCTGTTTAAAGATCTTACTGGAGAACAGAGGTCAATAAAAACCCCAAAACAAAGTAGATGGTGGTGACTTATAAATATATGGAAGACAGCCAGGTTCTGTGAAGCCAAAGCAATAAACAGGTTTTAAGAAAAAGCAAGGGATGGACCTTGGAGGTCCCCCAAAACCAGTGGTTAAAAATGGAGCTGGAATACATAAAGGTCAGCATCAATCTAAATCAAACTAGCCTCTCTTACATTTCTCAAAAGTGGGAGAGGTAGAAAAGTATTTGGTTTGCAAAGGGCTTCCTGTCAGACTGCATCCTGAGTTACAGAGAGGCTGTAATGATGTCAAGAAAGTAAGTAATTAAACAGAATGTCATTTGATAATGTAAAAAGGAAGGTAAAATTTTGCCATGAAAATAAATTTAATCGGTAGTTCTTATTGGTTCAGAAATCTCAGCCTAGTCAGTCATGAAATATCTCCTTGGTCCTCCTAATGAAACCATGTGTAATTACTTTCTTTTCCTCACACACAAAAAAAAATCTTTGTGAATATTATATTAGATATTCGTAACTGTATTCCTTATTCATTTTAGCTTCATTAACATCATTAAACCTGAGATGCACTTTGTCCAAGTGAAAGAAAAAGGAAATATGTATTCAGAATAGAAAACTTTTTCTGGCCTATTATTGTCATCTCTTCTTCATAGTCTCAAACGTACTTCCAGTTCTTTTTACAACAGTGGTTCATAGAGGGATTCAATATTCTATAATTACCCTAAACTGATAGCAAAATTTCGGGTGCATATGTATTTTCCCATTTGGAAAGAAAGTCCATAACTTTCATCAAATTCTCAGACAGGTCCATGACCTGAAAAAGATTAAGGAGCATTACTCCTGAGTATCCTTTAAGACTCTCCAAGACAACATGGTGAAATCAGCTACCTGTGTCTTTACTACATCCATTTCCCCTGTGCTTGGCTTTCCTCAAGTCCACAATTCTCCTGTGAGCTCTGCTAAATTTCCTTTTTAAAAATGCATTCTTTAGTCTTGGTTCATCATAAGGAGGATGCTACTGATAACAGCTTAAAAGGTTAACTGTGCTATTTTTAATAAGTTATCTGGGTGTTAAAGAATTAAACTCCTATGTCATATTTCAAATAGTAATCCATTTGAAGGGAACATTTTATAGGTAGAAGCCTATTGTCTCTACCACAGAGAGCAGACTTTTATTTTTTAAACAAAACAAATATTATCAGCCTTACATATGCTCTGTTTTGTGTTAAGTTCTAATAAACCATCTTATCCAGTATTCAGTCAGTTCTAAATGTAATATGAATTCCTGGAACAAGGCCACTTGATAGAAGTAAAATAAAATTCAGGGGTACTTCCTGTCCAAGAAGCCTTAATTGTTAAGTTCCATTTTGTACTTTTTCATTGAACAACCATTTCATACCCTATGCTATCTAAATGAGATGCTAACAAAAAATAAAATTACTGCTATATGAGCTTTTCCTTTTTGTAAAACATAATAACCAGTCTTTTATGTGTATTTATCAAATGCTTATTATGTGAATTATATGAAAAATTATCAAGGTCCAATGAGATAAATGACGTGAATGTTTTGTAACCTCGTAATACCACTTCGATATAAAAATTAGATAGGGTAAAGAAGAAATAGTATATAACAGACGCTGTTGGCACCCATCCAGATTCTCTTTACCATACCAGTCCAGCCACCCAATGACTGCTGTGGTTTTGGCTGCTACGGCTCATGTATCCCATTCTCCAGAGGTTCGCCCCATCTAGAAAAGCCTAGGAAGGTATGCCTCCATTTCCCAAAGTGGTTTTTGGCCAATGTCTTACTAATATGGAGATATAAAAGTTCAGGATCCTTGCTTCAAGGTGGGAAAAACTTGGTGTTACAATTTATGCTCCAGAGCTCCCTATAGGATCAGGGTCCTGAAAGTGTACCTTTGCTTAGCTCTTTCCTCGGCCATCTTGCTTCCCTCACTCCCTTACAGGTTTCTCCTGGGAACATTTCTTCAGGAAATCACTTGCTAAAGAATCCTCATCTTAGGCTCTGCGTCTAGGGGACTTGACTTAAGATAGAGTAGAAGCAGTGTCTTAGGATCTGTTCTTTTATAAACTACTCTTTTTATTATATAATAATTGTAGACTCACCAAGCTATGTATTTGCAAAAGACCTTAGAATTGATCAGCTTTGCCTCTTTCAAATGGGGTAATGAGGCCCACTAAGCGACTTAAACAAAGCCCCCAAAATAGTTTGGGACATAACCTAAACACAGGTTTTTTGGTTTCCAGTTCAGTGGTTTTCACATAATTATTACAGTTAGGAGTATTGTTCCATTTATGAACTTATAAATGAACAGAATGGCTTTTTATATAGATATAAATCAATTTATTAAATGTTCATTCAGCAAAGGATTATGAAACAAAGTCAAACCATTCACATTTGCAATGTTTAGTAATAGTCCTGAAAACCTATCTCATTCATCACTGGTAGTACCCTGTTCCTCCCCCTCCTAAGTAAAGGTCTCATTCCATCAGCCTCAGAAATTGTAATGTTTTTCAAAGAATATATAGATATTCTTAGACTGAGTGAGGACTGATTTCCTACATAATGAGAAGATACTGAGTCCTGTAGAAATGCAATTATTATGCAAAGTATGCCTACTTGTATGCTAGTATACAACTTTTAGAATTTATCTTTCTCTTAAAATCACTTTCTGAGAAACCTAAAATGTCAATGTTGATACCTATTAACATCCACATTTGTTTATTAAATAAAGTCAAAAACAAAGTGTTTGACCTTGCTGGGTACAGATACTGAAGGAAAAGCTTTTTATTTCCTACAAGACAACATTTCTACACCTTCAGCATCCCCTGAAATGGAACTGTGCTGTGTCTTATCATTCTGAGTGTTAGAGATGTTCTTGGTAAAGCAATCTATTTTGGCAGGTAAATAGTTAAAGGCTAAATTTCTGCTCCTGTTCTTCTATAAATGTGGTAAAACTGAGGCCTTAAGGAATCACAGAGGGTGCTCCGTAGCAGAGGCAAAGTGGCTCTAGTAGCTGACGACCTAGGAAGGCCAACAGACTGATTGAAAAGGCTTGCCTCTGCACGGGGAGCTCTTAAAAGTAGGCCTGGACAAGAAGAGAAAGTGGTGAAGGGCAAGGGGAGCAAGGGCAGGAGAGAAGGTGCTTTCCAATTTCAGGCACAGCACACAGTCACAACAAGCTAGAAAAGTAAGTCAGTGTGGGCCGGTGAGTGCTAAGAATGAAAAAATTCCTCAGCAGTCCTTAGTCACAGAGCAATGGCAGAGAATCAGAGAGCCAACCTGGGAATTCCCAGGATGCCCTGAGCTCAGATGAAAGCAAAACTAGTCTGGTTGAACTAGGTAGGAGGAGTAGGGAATTGAAACTTTTGAATTGCTAAGGTTTTATAATTTCTCTTCGATTAAACTGCCAAAATTATCAATTTATGTATATTCCATTTATGGGAAGAGCTTTCCTCCACTATCTATACCCTGCAAGGTCAAAGCCCTGTTTCTCCTTTGCTTTATCTCACACACTTAATGAGATTTCTCTAACAAACTCTGAGGTTCATATTATCAAATGTTGATGGTAACACTTTAGGTTTCTGTGAACTGGGCAAAACCAATCATCACATCAAAAGAACAAATTCTAAAGGTCTTATTGTAGCACAGAATCATGATTACATAGATATTGATAGATAGCATTTCAAAAATTTTGAGGCTTGATGAATGAGGGGGGATATAAAAGATTAACAAGACCAAGTCAGGACTGGTTTCCTACATTCTAGGAAAATACTGAGTCCTGTAGAAATTCAGTTATTATGCAAAGCACGCCTACATTGCTAAGTTCTTTTTTTTTTCCTTTGCTAATTCATTCCTACATTGGGACTAATATTAAACCCAAAATGCTCCAGGGTACATCACTCATAAACCAATAATGTAATGTTCACCTCCTTAAAAAAAGGTGATAATCTGTAGAGATTTGATTAGCTATTGGTTAGTTGCTACAGGTGTGAAGGAGCTACTCTTCTGAACTCCCTATTTTTTCCTAAGATAGCATAAAGAATATACTGCGAAGTTGATTCTGACCTGACGTTCCATTATTCCTCTATATCAGCTTTACTAAAATAACAGACAGTAGTGAGCTGAGAGAAGTATTTATATGGGTAAAATATTTCTTTTGAGGGTCACTCTTACATCTTACACTTTCAGCTTTCTCTTGCTCCTAACTTCCCAGATGTGAATATATAAATGGACCAGGAAAGAGCCGGGTAGCTTTGTAGCTTTATAACTTCACACTAAAGATGACTGATAAATGTACGATAGTATTTTCTCCTTAGATCTGTAACTATTTAGATACCAAATTTTCTCCTATCTTAATGCATGTAAGTATAGTAAAAGTCATCTAAATGGAGATTGCTTATGTGTTCATTCAGGAACATTTTATTGAACACTTAGTAAGTACAAGGCACTGTGTTAGAAACTAGCAGTGTTGAGGTAGATTAAACAACTATAGCACTTTTTATCACTGAGTTTATGGTCTAGGGTCCTTACTAATTCAGTACCTAAAATAGCTAATTACATGGTTTGCATAGTTTAGCATCTGTTGGAACCACTCCAAGAGGCTTGGATGGGCACTGGTAGGTCACTCGGATGAAATGTAACTCCTTCTAGGCTTTATTTAGCAAGTTAAGCTTAATACCTTCAATATAGGCAATTAGGAATCAAAAGGTGGTAAAGGACGTTTAGGCACAAAGTCATCTGTCAAATACTTAATCTTTTCAACTCATTGCTTTTAAAGTAAGTGCCCCCCTCTGTTTTTTTGTGTTCTCAGCCAGTAATTTATGTGGCTGACCTACATTTGTTGCTTAGGGAAGGTATGGGTTAACTATAAACATCACAACAGGAAAGTTATTTTTTAATCAAAGTGATACACTTTCCTTTTTGTAACACACATGTGATTTGATGTTGAAATAAAATGCAGGTGCTTCTTTGAAAAAAATAAAAAGTAAAGTAAGTGACCCTCAAAAGTTAGTAGGTATTGGTATGGCCTAATGTTCCAATAAAGTTTAAAATGAAGGTACTGATATTCTAAACAGATCATACGTTTTTCCTAGAGAATGTATCCTTGACTTTGGTCTTTTTCCTTTAAGAGGCATTACAAAATAGCTATTTCCTCCTTCTACCAACCATGGGGCCATATGTCTTTTTAGAGTACATACCATTGTGTCATTAGAAATGCAAATCTTGCATTATGAACTGGACAATTCCAGGAATCCTGTAACGAAATTTGAGTTTCCCCAAAAGTACTACATGTACTACACATGAAGTGGTTGCAGGTAGTTAATTTGAGAGATAACTATAAGAAGTACATGAAAGACAGTAGAGAAAGTGAGACAAGGAAGGGGCAAATCTACTAAAAGGGTTTTAATGAGCAGGTTATCACCATGGGCAACTGGGGTTCAAATCATTGGAGACCCTCTGAGGAACCATGTGGAACATGTTTCAGAATTAATCTATCAAAGGACAAAGTAAAATGAAATATTCATCTACCACCTCTCAACTGTCATTGGTTGAGGGTACTCCCTGGGGTGGTTAAGCCTCAGAGACTTCTAGGCCTCCCAACAAGCAGGCTGAGCAAGAGCTCATGGTTCCAGAGAAAGACCTTGGGTGGAGAAGCAGTGAGAACAGGCAACTGAAGTGGAAATTGTTCATGCACTGGGAACTGGTCGTCAGAGCTGCAGGTTCATTTAAAGGTGGGCTGAGGGGGGACCTACAAGATGGCGGAGGAGTAAGACGTGGAGATCACCTTCCTCCCCACAAATACATCAAAAATACTTCTACAAGAGGAACAACTCCTACAGAACACCTACTGAACGCTGGCAACAGACCTCAGACCTCCCAAAAGGCAAGAAACTCTCCACGTACCTGGAGAGAGCAAAAGAAAAAACAGACAAAAGAGTAGGGACGGGACCTGCACCTCGGGGAAGGAGCTATGAAGGAAGAAAGGTTTCCACACGCTAGGAAGCCCCTTCTCGGGCGGAGCCTGTGGGTGGCGGAGGGGGGAAGCTTCGGAGCCGAGGAGGAGAGCGCAGCAACAGGGGTGCGGAGGGCAAAGCGGGGAGATTCCAGCACAGAGGATCGGGGCCGACCGGCACTCACCAGCCCGAGAGGCTTGTCGGCTCACCCGCCGGGGCGGGCGGGGTCTGGGAGCTGAGGCTCGGGCTTCGGTCGGAGCGCAGGGAGAGGACTGGGGCTGGCGGCGTGAACACAGCCTGCAGGGGGTTAGTGCGCCACGGCTGGCCGGGAGGGAGTCCGGGAAAAAGTCTGGACCTGCCGAAGAGGCCAGAGACTTTTTCTTCCCTCTTTGTTTCCTGGTGCGCGAGGAGAGGGGATTCAGAGCGCCGCTTAAAGGAGCTCCAGAGACGGGCGGGAGCTGCGGCTCACAGCGCGGACCCCAGAGACGGGCATGAGACGCTAAGGCTGCTGCTGCCGCCACCAAGAAGCCTGTGTGCGAGCACAGGTCACTCTCCACACCTCCCCTCCCGGGAGCCTGTGCAGCGCGCCACTGCCAGGGTCCCGGAATCCAGGGACAACTTCCCCGGGAGAACGCACGGCGCGCCTCAGGCCGGTGCAACGTCACGCCGGCCTCTGCCGCCGCAGGCTCGCCCCGCAATCCGTACCCCTCCGTCCCCCGGGCCTGAGTGAGCCAGAGCCCCCAGTCAGCTGCTCCTTTAACCCTGTCGTGTCTGAGCGAAGGATAGACGCCCTCAGGCGACCTACACGCAGAGGCGGGTCCAAATCCAAAGCTGAACCCCAGGGAGCTGTGCGAACAAAGAAGAGAGAGGGAAATCTCTCCCAGCAGCCTCAGGAGCAGCGGATTAAATCTCCACCATCAACTTGTTGTACCCTGCATCTGTGGAATACCTGAATAGACAATGAATCGTCCCGAAATTGAGGCAGTGGACTTTGGGAGCAACGCTATATATATTTTTTTCCTTTTCCTCTTTTTGTGAGTGTGAACCATGGTCAGTCAGCATGTCCCAAAATGTTGGTGCACAACAGGCTGGTACAAAATTCATCTTAAACAATACTTCATTTTCTACAGCATAGCCAAAGGAAAATTGTGTGCATCTGTGTCTGTAGCACTTAAACTTTCTTATCACAGTAATTGTTATTTCATCAGGAGAAAAAAACTTTGCATACTCTCATTTCTTCTTTCCCCCATCCCTGACTTTTCTGAGGACTACACGGAGAGAGATGTTCCATGGAGCATTTTGCCTCTATGAATATAGCCCACTGACAGAACAATTAAGGGATGATGAATTCAGATTGACATTCATGCCACACTCCTTTATTGATAATAATAATACCGTTTGCTTCTTTACTAACTTATCCCATTTGCCCTCATGACACCCTTGGGATGTCAAGGCAGTTATTATTGACTTTATTTTACAAATGAAGAAACTTTTAGTTTCATTAAAAGCATGAGTTGTGCACTTCGGATATGCCAAACATTGGGTTAGACATTCTTCCTAGAGGTATTTCATTTAATCCTACTCAGAAAGCTGGGGGAATTATTGTCCTTATTTTTCTGATAAAAGCCCTAATCAGGGACTGGCAAAGTTGCCATGAGGCAGGGAAGTCCGGGAGTGAGACCCAGTTACTGGTGCTTCAATTCCAGTTCTTCTTTCCCTGTAACCTGTGCCCTCTCTAGGTTGTCTCCAGATTCCCCCAACATTCCTGGACAGACATCTGCTCTTACATATTACAACCTCCAGACAACCTTGCATGGCACCAAATCTACTGACTGGGTAAATTCCACACAATTATACCCCACTGGAAGTATTTTTATTTGTGCAATCTTGATCTCCATTCAGGTGGGGGTTGATTTGATTTGAAGTTTCATGGTGCAGCACCCATCAGCGGATTTATGTCTCATGTGAGCCATCTCCTTCTTCTGCCTTGTACCACATTTCACTTGCTTAGTTGTACCTGAAAATTATTCTTATTGACATAGGCTACAAGACCATGTGTGGATTCACCCTTATTTGTCTCTGTAGCCTCATGTCACAGGACACTCCCCCTCATTCTCTCAGGTTTAGCCACACTAGTCTCGTGTCCATCTCATCTGTGTAACTTTGCACATGCTGTTTCCTCTACGGAGAATGTTTTTACCATTTCATCGTCAACAAGTGAATTCCTACTTATGCTTCAGATCTCAGCTCAAGCTAAAGGTTCCTTGGGGACTCGTCACTAATCTCAGCAAATCTTCCTGTTAGACGCTCTAAAAACACCATGTGTCTTTGTTGCTATTATCGGAGTTCTGAATGTATGTGTTTATGTGCGTGTATGTGTGTGTGAAGATTTAATCAATATTTATCTCTCACACCATCCTACATGCTCCATTACAGCAAAATCTGTTTGGATTCATTAAAGTACCTCCCAGCAACTAGCATGGGGCCTTGTGTGTGGCAGATACTCAATAAATAAGTGTTGAATAAAATACATGAATCTAGGATGTGAATAATTTCTCTAAGTTGGACCTAGAGTGTTGTTCTTAGTCCCACTGTTCCTCAATTGGGGGAGTATTGTCCCACCCCAGGGGGGATTTTGAAATGCCTAAGGGTGTTTTCTGGTTATCACAATGACTGCGTGCAGCTACTGGGCTTTGGTGGCAGGAGGAGGCTAGAGGTGCTAAGAAGCATCCAATGGATAGGACAGTCTAACCAAGGAATAATTGTTTCACTCAAGATATCAGTAACACCCTGAAAAACACTGCAAGAAAGATAATGTATTTCAACAATCGGCCTCTACTGTGTTTAAATATTTGTTAACATGACTTTGTATGTAGTATAGAGGTACAGGTGTGTGTGTGTGTGTGTGTGTGTGTGTGTGTGTGCGCGTGGGGGGGGCTGCCCTTTTTAGTTAATTTTGTGTCAATTAGTAATTAGTTTATGGATTATTTTTCCAATTTGTGCCAGAAAGAAGGGCTGTCAGGAGACAGAGGAAGTGGAGATAGGAAAACTATGTAATGTATCAGAAATGGTAAAATTTTAAATTGACCTGGGGAGGGGGCTAGTGTTAATCTAATTTATACAGCTGGTATTTTCCCTTATATTTCCTATGTTCTTTCTTACTTTTCTATTTCTGTCTGGCTTTTTACTTCTTCTCCAAGTTAAATCCCCAGCCTGACACGTTCATGTGTTTACTTTCTTCCTTTTAGTTCAAATAGAAAATTGAGATTGGTTTTCAGGACTGTTTGTGTCCAGTGTCACGGTTAGCCTGTAGTTGCAATAGAGAAGCCCAGTAAAGCCTCTTTCATTATTTCTGTTATAACATGAGAGCAGTCCAAATATCAGTGGTAAACCTCTCTTTACTGAGACTGAAAAAACGATTTCATGATACCTTTCCTGCATCAGGTGGCTGGAAAAACAGGAGACAGAGATGGAAATTACTGTAACATAATAGGACAAACAGTAGAGGGGGATTCCAGACATTGGGGAGCCCTACCAGCCAACTATCAATCATTTAACCCCTCTGGGCCTCGTTTTCTCATTTTAAAAGAATGAGAAGACGTGGTAAGATAGCCTCTAGGATCCTTTTCTGATCTAAAATTGAGTTTAAGTTTCAAGGAAGAATGGAGGAGGAAGGAAAGAAGAGAAATAGATGTTATCTTAGACACTAGGTAAGAAGATGCCTCCCCTGTACAAAATTATAAATTATGCCTTTTTCCTTTGGAAGAGTGCAAAAGCTTATGCTCTAGAATAGAACAGCTAGTATATGACCAGGACTTTTCAAGGATCAGGAATCAACTCCCTGGAGGATTAATTCAAAAATGGTTTCAGAGGCAGTATCCACATAGGTAACCACGTACGTGGTTGAGTGTTTGGGCTCTGGGGACAAATCCATGCTTTAATCCCAGCTCAACCACTTTCTAACTGGCCCTATAAATTGGACATGCACTTAACCACTGGAAGCCATTGTTGCCTCATCTTTAAAATGGGAATAACATAGAGAATCCTAAAGATGCTACCAAAAAACTACTAGAGCTAATCAATGAATTCGGTATAGTAGCAGGATACAAAATTAAGGCACAGAAATCTCTTGCATTCCTATACACTAACTATGAAAAATATGAAAGAGAAATTAAGGAAACACTCCCATTTACCATTGCAACAAAAAGAATAAAATACCTAGGAATAAACCTACCTAAGGAGACAAAGGACCTGTATGCAGAAAACTATAAGACACTGATGAAAGAAATTAAAGATGATACAAACAGATGGAGAGATATACCATGTTCTTGGATTGGAAGAAGCAACATTGTGAAAATGACTCTACTACCCAAAGCAATCTACAGATTCGATGCAATCCCTATCAAACTACCAATGGCATTTTTCCCAGAACTAGACCAAAAAATTTCACAATTTGTATGGAAACACAAAAGACCCCGAATAGCCAAAGCAATCTTAAGCAAGAAAAACGGAGCTGGAGGAATCAGGCTCCCTGATTTCAGACTATACTACAAAGCTCCAGTAATCAAGACAGTATGGTACTGGCACAAAAACAGAAATATAGATCAATGGAACAGGATAGAAAGCCCAGAGATAAACCCACGCACGTATGGTCACCTTATTTTTGATAAAGGAGGCAAGAATATACGATGGAGAAAAGACAACCTCTTCAATAAGTGGTGCTGGGAAAACTGGACAGCTACTGTAAAAGAATAAAATTAGAACACTCCCTAACACCATACACAAAAATAAACTCAAAATGGAGTAAAGACCTAAATGTAAGGCCAGACACTATCAAACTCTTAGAGGAAAACATAGGCAGAACACTCTATGACATAAATCACAGCAAGATCCTTTTTGACCCACCTCCCAGAGAAATGGAAATAAAAACAAAAATAAACAAATGGGACCTAATGAAACTTGAAAGCTTTTGCACAGCAAAGCAAACCATAAACAAGATGAAAAGACAACCCTCAGAATGGAAGAAAAGATTTGCAAGTGAAGCAACTGACAAAGGATTAATCTCCAAAATAAACAAGCAGCTCATGCAACTCAATATCAAAACAACAAAGAACCCAATCCAAAAATGGGTGGAAGAACTAAAGACATTTCTCCAAGGAAGATATACAGATTGCCAATAAACACATGAAAGGATGCTCAACATCACTAATCATTAGAGAAATGCAAATCAAAACTACAGTGAGCTATCACCTCACACCAGTCAGAATGGCCATCATCAAAAAATCTACAAACAATAAATACTGGACAGGGTGTGGAGAAAAGGGAACCCTCCTACACTGTTGGTGGGAATGTGAATTGGTACAGCCACTATGGAGAACAGTATGGAGGTTCCTTAAAAAACTAAAAATTGAACTACCATACGACCCAGCAATCCCACTACTGGGCATATACCCCGAGAAAACCATAAGTCAAAAAGAGTCATGTACCACAATGTTCATTGCAGCACTATTTACAATAGCCAGGACATGGAAGCAACCTAAGTGTCCATCGACAGATGAATGGATAAAGAAGATGTGGCACATATATACAATGGAATATTATTCAGCCATATAAAGAAACGAAATTGAGTTATTTGTAGTGAGGTGGATGGACCTAGAGTCTGTCATACAGAGTGAATTAAGTCAAAAAGAGCAAAACAAATACCGTATGCTAACACATATATATGGAACCAAAAAAAAAAAAAAAAACCGGTTCTGAAGAACCTAGGGGCAGGACAGGAGTAAAGATGCAGACGTAGAGAATGGACTTGCGGAAACAGGGAGGGGGAATGGTAAGCTGGGACGAAGTGAGAGAGTGGCATGGAGATATATACACTCCCAAATGTAAAATAAATAGCTAGTGGGAAGCAGCCACATAGCCCAGGGAGATCAGCTCGGTGCTTTGTGACCACCTAGAGGGGTGGGATAGGGAAGGTGGGAGGGAGACACAAGAGGGAGGAGATATGGGGATATATGTATATGTATATGTATAGCTGATTCACTTTGTTATGTAGCAGAAACTAACACACCATTGTAAAGCAATTATAGTCCAACGAAGATGTTTAAAAATAAATAAATAAATGGTCATAGTAATAGTACCTACATCACAGTGTTGCTGTGATAATTAAATGAACAAATGCCACATGAAAGCATATCTTAGCACGTGGTAAGTGCTCCATCGATTTCTGATTACTATAAGCAAGCTAAACCCATCAGGAATAGAGCAGTTTAATAAATTATTCTTTGTTTGCCTGGATTCTCTCCCCATATAACTCACCTCTTTCAGAGTAGCTGGTGAGTCCTTGCGTGAACTAGCTGCTCACATGACTACTACCAGTTGAATGCTAATAAATTATGCATTTGAAAAGGTATTATTTATTACTTTTTGTAAATTTACGCTTTCCCCTCAAAACTGCTGCGGATGGTTAAGATTTTTAAATTAGTCATTTTATCTAGGAATGGACTTAAATTTACTGTTTAACCTATTGTGGATTATAGACCCTCATATCAGACACACTGATAATTTACTTTTAATATTCTTTTCAGAGACATAGAAACATCATTGCCTTAGATTTTACTGTATTTTTGCCCCATCCAGTCTATGTTTTTGTGAATAGCTAGGAAGTAGTTTCACCATACGGCTGTAGGATGGGTTTGTATTTGACTTCCCCGTGAGTTAATACCATCAGCTGGGCAGGCAGCTACCAAAGGCACTTTTTCTGTGTTGGTCACGAAGATGCCACTGTAACTTTATACTCATCACTGTCATTAATTGCTGCATTGCGTTCATCATTTCTCCTTGGAGTTAACCTCTAGTGTGGAATAAGCACTGTGAGATTTTGGTCAAATACCTCCATTCTAAGATTGGAATATTCTTGCATCATGCTATAAGATGATTCAGGATCTTAAGTGTTGAGAGTTCTCTAATATTCAGATAGTTATGTGCACATTGTTTTCTATCCTCCACCCCCTTAATTCATGATCCTTGTTTATCATATTTCTTTGCTTCATTCATAGTTTCTTAAACATGAAGATATTCTAACTGGTTGCAAGGTGGTATTTCAATAGAGCTTGTCATTTTAGGTAAATCATTCTAATACTAGTTGCTATTTGTACTTTAGCCCTTTATATCTTGCTATAATATTTGTTTCACCAGGTTTTTTTTATAAGTTTAATTTTGTTGTGACATAGGGCTAATCCTATTATGTGGCAGGATTATGCATTTGACAGTTTTATATTGAATTGTTTCAATTAATAAATTAAACTCATACTGTAGCCTCAGTGTTAGTGTTCTTAATAGATACATTTAAGATAAATTCCCTGATCTAAATAGTTAGTAGTAAATGAGACATGGGGAGTAAAATCAGTGTTTCTAGTTCCTTTTAAGACTTCATTGTGACTCGAAACAATGTAAGAAAATACAAATGTTTATTGCTGATTTTAGCTGTTCCCTCATTTTAAAAATAATAAGTATATACTTTGTTGAATAGTGACTTCAGGGCTACTTATTCTTCATCAGTTAAAACTGCTCTTCAAATTTACCATTCCATGTACATGTTTATACACCACCGCCTCTGCTGTATCATTCACTTTCAATGAGCTTGTCTGCCATTTAATTAAAAATATAAATTAAAATGTATATTAATATGTGTCATTTAATGTAAGATATAAATTTAAATGTATATTTAATGGCTGTCTAAGTAAATTGTTTGAATTAGATGAATTTATGCCCAGCTCAGTAAATATAAAGACTTGAAGCGACTTATAAACAATAAAAATAAAATATAAATTGATAAATAGATCAAAGGGGAGGAACATAAGAGTGGACTAATAAAATGAAACTAGAAGGTACAATTTGTTTACAGAAATGCCTATTATAAAATCTTCTTAACTAGTAGGACCCTGCTATATATTAACAAATTAAATTAAATTTAAAAAATTTTTTAAATAAATAAAATAAAATCTTCATAAGTCACTAAAAGTAGAATAGAGATTTGGCTTCAAGCTTCGCAGTGGCCAAAGCAAAGAAACTAACATTATTTGCAAGATTTACAGTTTGATAATATTTTTAGAGGTTGGGTCTAGGAAAAGCCCATTTTTTTCTGGTGTGAGTATTAAGAGATACATTTCTCTTGACGGTTCTAATAAAGGGGTTGTTACAGGATATGAAAAACGTTGTCCTCGACATCATCTTGATGATAATTTTGAGGGCATCTTACCATATGGTTGCTTTTTCAAGTATATGAATTGTGGCAATAATGCCAAAACAATATTCGGTAAAACCAGTTGTACCTATTGCCAGAACAATGCAATACAAGTTTTTGAACAATCAAATGATTGTGTTTTATCCAAGAATAATATTTGGCCCCTCCAGAAAGATGAATGATGCTTATAACCTTCACACACAAATACATATTTTTAAGCATATGATACAGTTACAAAGTATATGCACATGTATATAGCCTGTACCACCCCCCCCGAACCAGATTGTATTGGGTTGGCCAAAAGGTCTGTTCGTTTTTTTCCATTAGATGGCTCTAGTAGCATTTAAAGTTGTCTTTAACTTCATTCGAAACAATTTTGTTAGATTGTATGTGACAGCTGTCATGTCAGCATGCATTTAAAAAAAGACATCAAAATTGGCGAATTTTTGTGTAGCCATTTTAATATTGAAGACAGAAGAAAAACGGCAACATTTTCGGCATATTATGCTTTATTATTTCAAGGAAGGTAAAAATGCAACTGAAACACAAGAAAAGATTTGTGCGGTGTATGGAGTAGGTGCTGTGACTGATTGAACATGTCAAAAGTGGTTTGCCAAGTTTTGTGCTGGAGATCTCTCACTGGACGATGCTCCATGGTCGGGTAGACCAGTTGAAGTTGATAGCGATCAAATCGAGACATTAATTGAGAACAATCAATGTTATACCACGCAGGAGATAGCCAACATACTCAAGATATCCAAATCAAGCATTGAAAATCATTTGCACCAGCTTGGTTATGTGAATCACTTTGATGTTTGGGTTCTACATAAGTTAAGCAATAAAAACCTTCTTAACCATACTTCCGCATGTGATTCACTACTTAAACATAATGAAAACGTTCCGTTTTTAAAACAAATTGTGACAGGCGATGAAAAGTGGATACTGTACAATAATGTGGAACGGAAGAGATCATGGGGCAAGCGAAATGAACCACCACCAACCACACCAAAGGCCGGTTTTCATCCAAAGAAGGTGATGTTGTGTATATGGTGGGATTGGAATGGCGTCCTCTCTTATGAGCTCCTTCTGGAAAACCAAATGATTAATTCCAACAAGTACTGCTCCCATTTAGACCAACTGAAAGCAGTACTCGATGAAAAGCGTCCAGAATTAGTCAACAGAAAATGCATAATCTTCCATCAGGATAACACAAGATTGCATGTTTCTTTGATGACCAGACAAAAACTATTACAGCTTGGCTGGGAAGTTCTGATTCATCCGCCATATTCACCAGACATTGCACCTTAAGATTTCCATTTATTTCGGTCTTTACAAAATTCTCTTAATGGAAAAAAGTTCAATTCCCTGGAAGACTGTAAAAGGCACCTGGAACAGTTCTTTGCTCAAAACGATAAAAAGTTTTGGGAAGATGGAATTGTGAGGTTGCCTGGAAAATGGCAGAATGTAGTGGAACAAAAGGATGAATACATTGTTCAATAAAGTTCTTGGTGAAAATGAAAAATGGGTCTTTTATTTTTACTTAAAAACCGAAGGCACTATTTGGCCAACCCAGTAAATCTCATACAGGTTTGTAGAACATATGAATCCCCAGTGTTTATCACAGTGCTGTGTCAGTGAAGAACTCACAATAAATGCTAACCATGGCTGATGATTATATCAGACACCTCTTATATCCACCTCAAATCCTCTCAGCCCACCATATACTACTGCTGCAGTGACCAGTTCAGCAGAGACTTCAAACAGTCTGACAGATGTAACCTGACTGTGCCTTGCCTCAGGCTCACTTTATGCCCTGGCGCTTCTCTGATACCACAGTAAGTGACCGTCAACCCCAGGAAACTCCTCAGCGCTCATGAATGCACAAGCCAGAAAGCCTTGACCAAACAAACCACATTAAACAGTGGGAAGCAGGAGCCAAAGGATAATTTCCTCCTCCTTTCATCCTCAAAAAAAAAAAAAAGAAAAAGAAAAGTTCTGAGATGGAGCTCATAAGTTTTCTCGTAAGATCCACTGAGATCAAGTTCAACTTACCCTACTGGTGGCCAATTGATAATACATCCCTGTATCGTCCTTCCTTCCTTCCCAGGAGAGGGACGCTCATCTGTTGTTCAACCACTGTTCCATGAGATTACATTCCCAAATAAGCTATTTGCAGAAAGGCCTTTCTTTCACATTCTGCTTTTAGGGGAACCAGACTAAAAGAGTTGGTGCCAAAGTGGAGTAGCGATGATATCCAGCTTGCTTCTAGAAGCATCACAACTACTAAGACTTTAACCTATAGTGGATTGGGGCAAAGCGCAGGTGGAAGGTGAAAAATTGGGCACGTGATAACAATGTAACAGGAAAAGTATGGGGGCAAGAGATAGTTATAGTGATATGATGAAGGTAAATAAATAATGTATTACTTAGGAAATATATTTTAAAAATGACAGGGTCAGGTCAGCCAAATAGCGGCTCAAGAAACTGAAAGCCAGAGGGTCCCTATGGAAGCAAATAAGGAGAACTGAATCTCCTGCAGCTTCTGAGAAAACCATGATAGAAATCAGACCCAAGATCTAATTTTAAAGATGGCAGAGATGCAGTGAAAATTGAAAGCACAGTCTTGACAGGTCTCCTATATAAAAGTCAGGACTCTGAGAGGAAGTGAGTGTGATCATGATACTTGGATGGGCACATATGGATGGAACAGCCTTAGAATATCGAATCCCAGATTCCACTAAACCTTTCCAGCTGGTAGGATTACCCTGCTCTTTGCGGGAAGAGAGAACTTTCTGTTGCCTGGATACATTGGAAAGACCTTATCTGAGGCATGTAACCTGAATATGGTGCCTGTCTTTCTCAAAAACTGCTCCTGCCATCCTCATACCTCAAAACTGGGAGCCAAGGTTAGGTCACAGCCCAGCCCATGTATAGAAACACAGTCCCTGTTGTGTAAGCAAATAGCTTACACCCTGAAGGAATTGCAGGACCAGGTAATTGGCATTGGCAGGGACCAGGGGATCTACTGTGGGAGTGAATAATAAGGGTATTGGACCAGGGAATCATTGACCTACAAGCTCTCACCTGTGACTCGGGGTTCAAAATATTGGCAAGGAAGGCTGGTTTCTTGAATTTTGCTCTAATATACTCTGGGGTGGTTCTTTGAAGTTTTGACACAGTAATGGCCTGCGGTAAATGAGGTAGTGATGCTGGAACACCTGGGCATGATAGTGAGGAAAGGAACAGAATTAGGGAGGTGGAATATTAGAATGGATTTATTTTGTGAGACTAGTAAACCTACCAGTTGACCACGTTCCTAAGAAGGGTCATAGGACAGTCCCTTCATTAAGGCAATAAGAAGTGTCCTGGCAATAAGCAGTGACGTCTTAGAGATGCTCCGTGGTATCCTCTGAAGGCCAGGGTTGACAGAAAGAGATACTGCTATGGAATTGGGTTTCCTAATACCAATGGGAAAAAGAGGAGAATTCTGGAATGCAAAGGCCAATAGCAACCCTTAACCTATAGAGACAAGGTGGTCTTTGTCTCAGACTCTGATGTTGGGCAACCCCAGAATAAGACAATGATAAAGGCAAAAGCCAATTCATTTTAATAAAATATTAATGCTTTCCTTTCTGGTCAATGCAATAAAAGATTGCTTGATATTTACTTATTTCTTTGTGCTTGCAAGTTTGAATTCATTTAAGATTTTATAATCTAGAAAAGCCTACATTTTTTTTGTCAATGCAGGCAAGTGGGAGTTCCCAGGTGCTAAAATAAGAAGGGCTTTTCTCTGGCAGGGGCAGTCTTTAGTGTTTCTCCCTCCTGGACAGGGTTGCCTTATTCCTCCAGTGTGGCTACATTTCTCTCTCTAACATCTGTACCCTCCCAGGGACTCTCTCTTACCTGATGTATCACTTTCTTTGGAATGTACTTTAAGGATTTTAGCCTCAGACTAATGCTGCTTTTTTGTTGTTGCTGAAAACTTTTTTTTATTGAAGTATAGTTGCTGTAAAATATTATGTAAGTTACAGGTGTACAATGTAGTGATGCACAATTTTTAAAGGTTATACTCCAGTTATAGTTGTTATAAAATATTGGCTATATTCCCCATGTTGTACAATATATCTTTGTAGCTTATTTTATACCTAATAGTTTGTGCCTGTTAATCCCCTACCCCTGTCTTGTCCGTCCTCCCTTCCTTCTCCCCACCGGTAACCACTAGTTTGTTTTCTATTCCTGTTAGTCTGCTTCTTTTTTGTTATATTCGCTAGTCTGATATGTTTTTTAGATTCCACATATAAGTGATGTCATTCAGCATTTGTCTTTCTCTGTCTGACTTATTTCACTTAGTATAATGCCCTCCAAGTCCATCCACATTGCTGCACATGGCAAGATTTCATTCTTTTTTATGGCTGAGTAGTATTCCATTGTGTGTGTGTATATATATATATATATATATATATATATAGCACATCTTCTTTATCCATTCATCTTTTGATGGACACTTGGGTTGCTTCCATATCTTGACAATTGTAAATAATGCTGCTATGAACATTGAGGTGCATGTATCTTTTCGAGTTAGTATTTTTATTTTTGGATGTATACCCAGGACTAGAATTGGTTGTTCATATGGTAGTTCTATTTTTAGTTTTTTGAGAAACCTCCATATTGTTTTCCACAGTGGCTGCACCAATTTACATTCCCACCAATGGTGTAAGAGGGTTCCCTTTTCTCCACATCCTCACCCATATTTGTTATTTGTGTTCTTTTTAATGACAGCCATTCTGACAGGTGTGAGGTGGTATCTCATTGTGGTTTTGATTTGCATTTCCCTGATGATTAGCAATGTTGAGCATCTTTTCATGTGCCTGTTGGCCATCTGCATTTCCTCTTTGAAAAAATTCCATTCAGTACTTCCGCCCATTTTTTAATTGGGTTGTTTTTTTGATGTTGAGTTGTACAAGCTGTTTATATATGTTGGATATTAACCCCTTATTGGTCATATCATTTGCAAATATTTTCTCCCATTCATTAGATTGTCTTTTCATTTTGTCGATGCTTTCCTTTGGTGTGCAAAAGCTTTTAATTTTAATTAGGTCCCATTTGTTTACCTTTGCTTACATTTCCTTTGCTTTAGGAGACAGATCCAAAAAAAATATTGCTGTGATTTATGTCAGAGTGTTCTGCCTATACTTTCCTCTAGGAGTTTTATAGTATCTGGTCTTACATTTATTTTTTTTAACATCTTTATTGGAGTATAATTGCTTTACAATGGTCTGTTAGTTTCTGCTTTATAACAACGTGAATCAGCTATACATATACGTATATCCCCATATCTCCTCCCTCTTGTATCTCCCTCCCACCCTCCCTATCCCACCCCTCTAGGTGGTCACAAAGCACCGAGCTGATCTCCCTGTGCTATGCGGCTGCTTCCCACTAGCTATCTATTTTACATTTGGTAGTGTGTATATGTCCATGCCACTCTCGAAGTAAGAGAGTGGTCTTACATTTAGGTCTTTAATCCATTTTGAGTTTATTTTTTTATATGGTGTTAGAGAATATTCTAATTTCATTCTTTTACATGTAGCTGTCCAGTTTTCCCAGTACCACTTATTGAAGAGACTTTCTTTTCTCCGTTGTACACTCTTGCCTTCTTTGCTGTAGATTAATTGACCATAAGTGTGTGGGTTTATTTCTGGCCTTTCTCTCCTGTTCCATTGATTGATGTGTCTGTTTTTGTGCCAGTACCATATTGTCTTAATTACTGTAGCTTTGTAGTATAGGCTGAAGTCAGGAAGCCTGATTCCTCCAGCTCTGTTCTTCCTTCTCAAGATGGTTTTGGCTATTCAGGGCCTTTTGTGTTTCTATACAACTTTTCAAATTATTTGTTCTAGTTCTGTGAAAAACGCCATTGGTGTTTTGATAGAGATCGCATTGAATCTGAAGATTGCCTTGCGTAGTATGATCATTTTAACAATGTTCTTCCAATCCAGGAACACAGTATATTTTTCCACCTGTTTGTGCTGTGTTCAGTCTCTTTCATCAGTGTCTTATAGTTTCCCAAGTACAGGTCTTTTGCCTCCCTAGGTTGGTTTATTCCTAGGTATTTTATTCTGTTTGATGTGATGGCAAATGGGATTGTTTCCTTAATTTCTCTTTCTGATACTTTATTGTTAGTATATAGAAATCCAACAGATTTCTGTGTATTAATTTTGTGTCCTGCAACTTTACCAGACTTATCGATGAGCTCTAGTAGTTTTCTGATAGCGTCTTTAGGATTTTCTATATATAGACCTGTATATCATGTCATCTGCAAACAGTGACAGTTTTACTTCTTCCTTTCCAATTTGGATTCCTTTTATTCCTTTTTCTTCTCTGACTCCTGTGGCTAGAACTTCCAAAACCATGTTGAATAAAAGTGGCGAAAATGGGCATCCTTGTCTTGTTCCTGATCTTAGAGGAAATGCTTTCAGCTTTTTACTGTTGAGTATGATGTTAGCTATGGGTTTGTCATATATGGCCTGTATTATGTTGAGGTATGTTTTCTCTTTGCCCACTTTCTGGAGAGTTTTTATAGTAAGTAGGTGTTGAATTTTGTCAGAAGCTTTTTCTGCATCTATTGAGATGATCATATGGTTTTTACTCTTTAGTTTGTTAATGTGGTGTATCATGTTGATTGATTTATGGATATTGAAAAATCCTTGCATCCCTGGGATAAATCCCACTTGATCATGGTGTATGATCCTTTTAATGTATTGTTGGATTCTGTTTGCTAGTATTTTGTTGAGGATTTTTGCATCTATGTTCATCAGTCATATTGGCCTGTAATTTTCTTATGTTATCTTTTTTTGATTTTGGTATCAGGGTGATACTGGCCTCATAAAATGAGTTTGGAAGTGTTCCTTCCTCTGCAATTTTTTGGAATAGTTTGAGAAGGATAGGTGTTAAATTTTCCCTAAATGTTTGGTAGAATTCACCTATGCAGCCAACTGGTCCTGGTCTTTTGTTTGTTGGAGTTTCAAAATTACTGATTCAATTTCATTACCGGTAATTGGTCTGTTCATATTTTCTGTATCTTCCAGGTTTAGTCTTGGGAGAGTGTACCTTTCTAAGGATCTGTCCATTTCTTCTAGGTTTTCCATTTTATTGGCATATAGTCGTTCATAGTAGTCTCTTATGGTCCTTTGTATTTCTGTCGTGTTGGTTGTAACTTCTCCTTTTTCATTTTTGATTTTATGGATTGGGGCCCTCTCTCTCCTTTTTTTCTTGATGAGTCTGGCTAAGGGTTTATCGATTTCATTTATCTTTTCAAAGGTCCTACATATTTTCATTATGATTTTGCAATATTTTATCATTGACTAAGTTTTTTTTCTAGTTTCTTCTCCCTGCTTTCCCATTTTTATTAATTGATCCCAGTTTACTTTTGATTATCCCAAGCACTTAAGTGACATAAGTCTTTCAGCTTTTAGATGAATAATTGATTTACAATAGTCATAACTGAGTATAAAACAAACAGCTTATTTGTTTCTTTGAATGTACTCATTTTGAAGTCTGTTCTTTATCTGAGATTCTTTTGCCAATTTAGAAAGTGAAAGTATATAGAGAAATTAAGTCTCAACGAGCCTTACTTAATTCCATTTACCCAGTAGCTGCTGGGTAAATGATTCACGATGGAACTTGCTTTATCATTAGAAATGCTGTTCAGGTATTCTCAATAAAGTACTTTTATGAAACACATAATATGTATCCAGCACAATGCTAAACAAGAAGGAGCTTTTATCCTTAAGACTGTTCATGATTTTGTAAAGATATCTCCCAAGATTTAAGGACAGATTTGATTTATGAAGAAAGGTTCTTAGTTCCATACATTTGGTTCAACAAAAGTGTTTGACAGTCTTTTCCCTGGCCTCAGGTAGGTCTATAAGACTTTCAAAATAATCCAAATGTAAGAATAAATAAGGTAATGTACAGTGGAAGGCCTAGCCCTGAGAAAGTTGAGGAGGGAGTGAAGTTTATCTTTAGTTCACCTCCCTCTTCCTCTTTCTGTATCTTTCAGCTTCTGAGATCCCTGCTATCTGTCAAAAGCCTGTTCAGTATCTCATTACAGACCAGTCACCTCTTCACTAAGGCTTTACATTATAATGAGTCTGTGTTAGGGGCTTGGTGCCAGAGGATCCTGAAAATGAAGAGGCCTTTAACCCCCAAAGCCATGCTTCTCTAATTCAGATTGGGGAGGGAGGGATTTCAGGCATTGCAGCAAGTCAGATTTTTAAGGAAGAAGGGCATTTTATGTTCCAAGATTTGCCAAACACATTTTATAGCTAGAGTCAAAGGATTTCTAAAATCACTTCTTCATGAAACTTCCTTTGGACCAGGAAACATACAATTATCCTGTTAACTCTTAACAGCTGATAATGATTTTTTGGTGGTTCTCTTGCTTTCTTATACAATGCAGCTTTTTGAGGACTGTGCTGAGTTTTCCAGTGTATCTTTTGTTTCGAGCATATTCTTGGCAAGAAGCTCTGTGCCTATTTGACTTGACTTGCTGGATGAAACACAGGTGGTCCAAATAAATTTAAAAGATGAAAATGATGCTTCATTCGACATATTGTTGTAGATCTTTGCATGTGTCCTAGAAACTGGGGTCTTTGCCATTTAATTATTTCATTTTGTGGGTCAAAGAAGGGGAAAGCTCTGAGTCCTCCAGGATTGTCAAATTTATTTTAAAAAGGAATACATGTAAGAAAACTAGGGAAGAATTTTTCTCTTCTCTTTTTCCCAGTCACATATTTCATAATAAATTTAAAATAAGGAGCAGTAATCATCTTTGCGTAATATTTTTATATGCATATGTGCAGTTGGCCCTTCATATCAGCGGATATGGAGTGCTGACTGTACTATATCATTTTATATAAGGGACTTGAGCACCATGGATTTTGTTATCCACAGGAGTCCTGGAACCAGTCCCCTGTGGATACCGATAGATGACCGTATAAGGAAATTAGCACCTCCTATTTCAAATCAGTTGCTTGAAAAAAATGTTCTGCTTTCCTAGAGCAGTTCAAGGATAACAGAGACAAACAGATGGAGATGTTTTAGAAGGGATTCAAGCACTGAGTGAATGGTTGGACTAGCTGATCTTTAAGACCATTTCCAAACCAAATATTCTGTGAATTTATGAAACCATATATGCAGCCTCTTAAAAAATGCTTCTTGGTTCCCTATTTAAAAAGTCCGCAAACGATTATCCTATCATGCTTCACAATGTTTCATGCCATGTTATATAGGGGAATGTTTAATTTAGTTTAATTAAGGGACCAGATTTTTAAAAATATATTGTACCTAAAGCTATCAGAAAAACGCTAGTGACTGGAATTTTTACTTATTAATATCTTTAGTACAAACAAAGGTGGTATAAAGAGTTAGAGAAAGATCAGACATATGTGCTGAGGGAGAAAAAGGAGTCATGCTAAACAAGGACCTCTACCTAGTCTAGTGTTAGAGTGACACTAGGGAAGGGTTAGGATAGGGAGACCATAGGTTATAAAATCATGGTACCTGACTCAAATCTAAATATCAAAATTGGATACTGCCTTATAATGAATAATGCTGGCAAGACCTTATTTAATCAACGTGATGTTATCAAACACCATTTTTCATATATCTGTACTTCACTTATCCAGACAGTTAATAAAAGTCCAGTAATTGGCATGTTTGTTGTTTAAATATCTGAGTAACAGGTCTTGGCCTTGCTGGACTGCAGCACAGCCAAGTGAATCATCCTTCTGACATTGAGCATCAAAAGTCTTTGTACTTGCCACTCATTTTGCAAGGTCTCAGGGGACAGACGTTTGGCCAACTCCATGAAATCTTAATAACAGCCTAAAGGAGAGACTGCCGATGAAAATGAACAGCCACTATCCCTTTAAACATGACTGTATCACACAGCTACTATTCATAGCAACTGAAAGCCAAATAATGGTTCTGAACAGAACATGACTGGATGATTAAGGTCACCTTTGGCAGCTTTATAAGCAAGTTCATATCCTAATGGTCTCCTGAAATCCTTTTCCTATGACATAATTGTTGCAAGAGGTGACACTCTCATTGGCTCATAGGGCATTTTCCTCTTTTTGCCTTTTAGTCACATGTCTGAACTTTTTTGGGGGGTTTCCTCTTTTAAGTGGATCCAATTATCAGTGAAATGATTTAGTACAGTAACTGGTCTAGAGCTTGTTTGAAGCTATTCCCTTTTTACCAAGTTTTTACTGCTTATTATTGGCTATATATTTTGACTTACTATAGAAAATTCGAAAAATATAAGAAAATAATCACCCAGAATCTCGAGATCTAATGAAACCAATATTATTTTCTTCTAATGCCTTTCAGAAACTTTCCCATGCATATATACGTATAAAAGCTTTACTTCAAATAATTTTGTCTCGCTGTTGCATTTTTATGATGAGTTATTTCATATACAGAAAGAATATAATACACATGCAAGATTTCCAAAGATGGTAATAGAAATAGCCCTGAACTAGTGTGCTTGAGAAATGCAACATTTGAAGTTCTCTGTGGGCCCCCGTATGACACTTTTCACTCCCTAGAACTTGCTGCAACAGGTGTACAATAAAGAATATCAATATACAATGTTGGCTAGAAAACAATGAATCTGGTTCTCTTTGTCCAATCACAAATAAGAGTGAAAAATAGGGGCATTATCACTCAGGGTCAGCATAGGAAGTAGACGGCAGCTCTAAGGGGAGGATTGAGGAGAGCTTAATGAACGTACTACCTGCAAATGTGTGAGCACGGTTAAAGGAAACTAACAAGGCACAATAAAGTACCCCAAGAGTAGCAACAGTAATGAGCCATTACCACCACTTGGCCTGAAGATACAGGGGGCAGGGAATGGTTCCTAGCACACAAGAGTGTTAGCGTTCAGGAGAGAAATGGAGCCCCTGTTAATTTTGTCAAACAAGGAGAGCCAGGAAAATAAAAACCTTCAACTCACATTCCTTGCTGATCTCCAGGAGGTACTTTCCATTGGTTGCGCCCAACTTAAAGTAGAGGCCCAGGAAACTCATTTGATGCAGTCCCTAAAAGTCTTTCCCCAGGTCATAAAGCAGTGGTGGAAAAGTTGGAGAGTAGATCTACAAGTCCTCGGAAAGTAGACACATGGTGGTTAATTAATACATGCAAGTCATTTGATTTGTCTCGTCTCAGCTGGTATGTGTTTTTTTCTGATACAGACGGGAAGATGGTAATGAAAGATCTTAGAAGCAATGACTTTCAAATACTGCCTTGAAAAACATTTATTTGAATTTGTACAGGAGCTAAAGCCAGCTCTTAATGTAAATGCACGGTCGTTTTGTTTCACTTGACACATACTATCTGAGATTATGTGTATGACAGAACATGACCACACTGGAATTAAAGCCCAAGCCAAAGGTTTTGTTTGGTTTTGTTTATGGTTTTGTTTTCTTGGTTTGTTTATTTTCAAACCTAAAGATAGCATCTCGAATTGCCCCTGTATAAAGGGCCCCAACCATGCAGTTGGATTGCGTGCATAGGAAAGTCTGTTCATCTATTTGCTAATGTTAGTGACAGAGGAGTAGTTTTTTAACATATTTGTGTTTTTCTTTTCAATATCTGTGTCTGTGTTTGTACCAAAAGTAGTCTGGTTTTCCCAGATGCCAGTGGAAGCCTTTAACAGTCTTTCAAAATAGTTTTCTCTTGGACCTATTTTTTTCTCCAGGTATCTCTCCTTGCTAGAAAATGTATCTGCAGAGCTCCATGAAGGAAGGAACTCAAACTTTACCTGAAGGGGGAGGACTTAGAAAATCACTCATTTTAACTTCTTTCCTAAGATTGGGTTGCACTTTACACCATTCATAAAATGCTTGTCAAATTTTTCTTAATTTTAGCATGAATGATTAGCACAGCACTTGGCACATAGCAGACCTAACTAAATATTTGTTTCCTTCTTTACATCCTTTATTAACGTAGTCTGACATTTGACAGTTCTCCGTGGATGTCTGTACAGAGATTTTGCTCTGATGGGTTTTCTTCCTACTGAATTGATTGGAGGGTATTTTTCATAACTAAGATCTGGCTGGTGTGTTCAGGGATCTGGGATAGCAGGGTGACTGAGAACTGCATGTGCCATGTGCTCAGGACCAAAGCAGAGGCCAAATCCCAATAACAGACACCAGTACAGCCAAGAAAGGAGAGAGGATCAAACCATCATGCGGACAAGAGAGATAAACTACAGTGTTCGGTTTATGGAGATTCTCATCAGAGGAGAGAAAGATTCATTCGAGAGACAAGTGTCTGAAAGCATAAATAAGAAGTCTGATGTAGGGAAAAAAACAACTTTAAGGATGTGTAGCCTTTGGAGGGCTCTCTTAATTACTGTTCCCTGGCTTTTTTGTGTTCAGATCTTGTTTGCCTTAAAGGGGATCGTATAGTGCAAAATTATCAGTATTTCTTTTTGATGTTTCATTGTAAGACTTCCAGAAAAGTGTCCATAAAATCCCTTCAGGAGATTGTGTGTGTGTGTGTCAGCGTTGGTGGGAAGATAGGTTCTTGAGGGAATGGGAGGGATGCTAAATTCCCGTCCTCGCGGAAACTCTGCTAACAAGTGGTTGTCATGCAAGATTTTTTTTGAACAGAGGATTCCAAGATTTTAAAATATGTTTCAAAACTACCGGCCTATGCCAATTGATTCCTGAAGTATGAGATAAGAGCGGGTGTCAGCAAACTACAGTCTACAGGCACAATTCGGCCTTCCACATGTTTTTATATGATCTGTGCGCTCAGAAAGATTGTTACATTTTAAGTGGTTGGAAAAAACAGAAAAGACATTATAGCATGAACAATTATTTGAAATTTAAACTTCAGTGTTCATAAATAGAGTTTTATTAACAACACAGCCACACACATATTTGTTTATGTATTGTCTGTGGCTGCTTTTGTACTACAACAGCAGAGTTGAGTAGCTGGGACAGAGACTCTATGGACCGCAAAGCCTTACGCTCTGCCTCTTTTCAGAAAGTTTGCCAACCCCTGGATTAGAGCTTTTCAACGATGTGAAAAAAAGAGAACTACTGAGAAACTCCTTCGTACACTTCGGTCTGACTTGTTATTTTCATCTTCTCAAGCATATGTATTTAGCCTTACCTCATGGAGAAGAAAGGATTAGGAATGAGATGGAAACAAATGTTTTAGTGTCTGCTACGAGCAAGGCACCAGACTCAACACTTGAAACTTCATAAACTTGAGTAATTTTCACAGCTACACTAAGAGATAGGTATCTCCATTGCCACATCATAGCTTAGGAAATGAGTTCAGAGCGGTTGTGTGACTTGCACGATATCATTCAGTGGATGAGGGTAGACAGGATATAAACTCCACCCTTTTTATTTCACTGTATAGGTGCTCCTAAGAGCCATATCTTCTCCATATTCTCATTATTCTTGTCAATTTCTAGGTTCTTGACCCCATCTAAGTTTCTGGAGCCTGAAGCTGTACCCAGTAGCCTAGTTAAGCACAGAATAAACAAGTGCTGTGTGCTGAGTTCAACACAAGAGTATCCAGTGATATAGGAGAACCTACCAATATCATCTCCATTCATTTCCATGCAGTTGTGGTTCAGCCTCATTAATAAAGATGAAATCTATTTATTAAGCTAAAAGAAAGATATGTTCTAGTTATTTTTCTTTGGAACCTGTCTTTAATTTTGCCACTTTGGGATCTACCATTTAAATCTTCCTTATTTTTTTATTTCTTGGACTTCTACTTTATTTCTTGGTGATGGTGTTCCTAGACATAATTTTTGAATTAGGTAAAATTTGTCTTCAACTTTCCCGACCTTGTATCCACTCAGTATTTCATTTCCTCTTCCTCCCTATCACCCAGTGGTGTGCTGGTAAATATTTAAGAACTGGCTCTCAGAGGAAAATGAGTCCTGATTTGTAGCATTTGCAGATTTTCATGGTATAAATACTCCCATGTTGTCCCATTTCAAGCTATCAACGTAAGAGCTTGCAAAATTTCTGAAAATTTATCAACTGGCTCTTGTAAACTAGTATGAGCCAGCCCCGACATACCACGTACCTTATCCATTATTTAAGGATTTTATGTGGCTCACACATTCTGCCTACCCTCTCAGTCCACCTTTCCCATGTCTGGTCTAATTCTGCTCTGCAGACACTCCATGCTCTTCCTTAGCAATTTAACTGCTGTACATCCATTTTTTTTCTTCTTCTTGACCCTGTCAAGTGACTGACAAACCAAGCTGAGAAACTGACACAAGATGAGACATTAATGAATGACAGATTCAGTGGGACAGTATATGTCTCAAAAGAACAGTTGTCAGAAAGAAAACAAATAATGGTTTAGAAATAGCAGTGGTGAATACAGATTTGGGCTAAGAGGTAGGAGGAGCATCTGATGAAGAGGCTGAGATACAAGATAGTTTACCATGAAACAAGAGTTACCATAAGACACAGTAGGAATGTTTAAGAGGAAGAAGAAATGTGCGGATATGGTCTTATGGTCAAGATAGGCTTATATGGAGCAACATGGAAATAAGAGTTTGAAAGAATTTGAATGATCCAAGGGTTGTCCAACCTAGACAGTGACCAAGGATAACAAAGATGTGACCATTCCAAGTTGAGCTGATTTCAAGGCTTCCAAAACAATCAGGTGCAGTGTATTAGGAGTAGGCTAGAAAGTGTGGGTTGTGTGCTCAGAATAAACTAGCAGTGAACTCAATTAATTTTGTTTCATGGGGAATCCTAACTCAGGGGAATAAGCCCGCCGTGGGATTCTTTTTTTATTTCCAAGGATCTAAGTGAGGAATGGAATCAGCCTCTGTGGAAGAATTCAGCTTTGGTGTGGAAAAACTCAGAAGTCTGGATTTATTACATGCTTCCTTGGAATAAGCTGCATGTCCCGCAATTCTCACTTAGCGCCCTGGTCTCTGTGCATGGAGGCTGAATTGCTGGCTGTTCTCTATCCTTAGATTCATTCCTTCCTTACTCTTGAGAGATTTGTTCCAGCACTTCCATGTTCTCATGTTCTCTGAGAGACAGCAGTAAGCAGTCTTGAAGCAGGATCTTTGTTCCCTGCTCAGGAATTGAACCTGAGTAGCCTGGATGAAAACCAGGAATCCTAGCTGCCAGTCCACCAGAGGTTAGAGGCTAGAAGCAAAGTTGCCCTGGCTCTTGCCCCCCTTTGAAAGCAAGGATGTTTCAAGGAGGCAAAAACTATGAAAACAGGTACACGGTTTATTATTATTAGCACAGCACAGCATGTGGGAGAACACACAGAGAAGTAGTTTATTTAAGACAGAAGCAAGGCAGAAATACACACCCGTAGAGAAAGGGTGTTGTTGTCCTCCCTAATGAGGAGGGGTGTGCCAGCGAGGTGATTTAAATCACTTATATGGGGCTTCCCTGGTGGTGCAGTGGTTAAGAATCCGCCTGCCAACGCAGGGAACACGGGTTCGAGCCCTGGTCTGGGAAGGTCCCACATGCCGCAGAGCAACTAAGCCCGTGCGCCACAACTACTGAGTCTGCGCTCTAGAGCCCGCGAGCCACAACTACTGAGCCCTCGTGCCGCAACTACTGAAGCCCATGCACCTAGAGCCCATGCTCTGCAGCAAGAGAAGCCCGTGCCCTGCAATGAAGAGTAGCCCCCACTCGCCACAAGAGAAGCCACCGCAATGAAAAGCCCACACACCACAACGAAGAGTAGCCCCCACTCGCCGCAACTAGAGAAAGCCCACGCGCAGCAACGAAGACCCAATACAGCCAAAAATAAATAAATGGATAGATAAATAAATTTATAAAAAATAAATCACTTATATGGGGCAGGTCTTCTGGGTCTTTGTTCTCCTCTGGCAAATTATCTCACTTCTTTTCCACGCCTGACCTGTCCAAGTCCCTCCCAATATGCATGCACATCGTTTTGCCAAGATGGATTCCAGTGCAAAGGCTAAAGAGAGTATTCCACACTTATTATGGGGTGACGCCCCCTCCCTTTTTGACCCCTGAGGAGCCTTCCTGTTCATGTGCAGTCGGGAGGTTTCCTTGACCTCAGGAGTGACAGGTGTGGTCCTCTTACCTCTTTACTCCAGCAGAGCTCAGCTCCTGCCATTAACTTTGTCTTTGGAGTGTCGGGGAAAACAAAGCTCCAATCTACTCCACTTGACACACTCCGGCTGCTCTGCCCAGGGGCCCATCTACCTCCTACCTCACTCATTCTAGCTTCTCCTTCTGATAGCTCCCTCTTTGACTTTAAGATTTTCATTATTGGGAAAACAAAGAATCTCCATTTCACTGTATTTCTCAAGCTAGCAATAGCCCTGTGTGTTCCTACCTTTCAAACTTCCAGCATCACAAGTAAGTTTTTAGGCTGCCTTTCTGTACTTCCTTTCCATTCATTCCCTTATTGCTCTTCGAAACTCTGCTTTGCTCCTTCAAAGAAACTTATTTCTCTGAAATCTCTTTAAAAGGCCTTATTATTGAGAAATCCAGTAGCTTTACTTCTGTCAACTTTTACCAAGATTTTCTGCTGACTTTGGCATTGTTGACCATTTCCTCTTGCACACTCTTTTCTAATATTCATAAAAAAATTCTCCATCATTGTCCTCTTTTAGCCAATTCAGTGAAATATTTTAAATTATTCCACTTTCTCTTCTAACTTCCTAATATGAATATTTCCAACTCTTGTTACGCAACTTTCATGCAAAGATTGAAGTTTAACCTCTGAGTCCAAGTTTTTTTCCCTTTAGTTCCCTTCTAGCTTTTCTCTCAAATTATGTATCTAAATATTTATAGGAGGAAATGGGAGAAAATAGGCATGGTAGAAGCTGGCTAGACTTCTTATTTTGTAGGTTTGATTTTGGAACCATGTAAATATTCTGCATAATTATAAAGAATTGTTTTAAAAGGTAATACGTAAACATCAAAACAAAATGAAAGAAATGAATGTAATGGTGGTGGTGATAATGTTTTTAGTATCATCCTGAAACTGTCATGTATGTTGTGGGATAAAGCAAATTAATAATTATATTGATGTCATTGAGAACCCAGATACCTGTTACGTGAAAAAGGAGAAGCACACGTAAGTGCGATGAGGTTAAGTAAAAATCTTCAGTGCTATATCTGAATTAGAATTATCTGTGTGTGTGCAAGATCTGTCTCATCTTAACAACAGCAAAAAACATTTCCTACCTCTGCAACAGGAAAGGGTGTAGGAACAATGAAAAACCAATAACAAAAAGCACTTTATGTACCTAGATTATGATCTTAGAATACTACTTCCTATTAAAGGAACCAGGGCTTCTGGGAGAAGTGCCTGATCCCTGGTTTGGGACAGGAAATGTAAAAGACAGTAAGCAACACATTTTCCAGGCAGAAAACAAGGACGCTATCATCACTATTATGGTCATATCAAAAAGAGCTAACCTGAAGCGTCTCCCACTGACCACCCAAAATGGGAAAATTTACAAGGGATTTAAATACATCAAATATGTTTAATACATGAATCCGCTTATTGGTCACCTTTGGAGCGTACTACAAATATAACACATAATTTTAAAAGCTGTTATAAAGAAGAAGAATCAAGCATTTATTCTACCATTCCTCTATGAACTGTATTTCAGTGTAATCAAATAGATGATAAAGAAAAGTTACTCTTTATAGAAGATTTCTAGCTAATAAATAAGAGTGGTAAAATTAGAATATTATCAATTTGCAAAGTCTAATGAATTATTAGATTTAAAGCAGATACAATCAGACCTTATGTGCCCCTCATGGAAATTCACTATAGCACTTAGGAAATATTCTTAACCAAAAAAAAAAAATCAAATCTGAGTGTAATGAAGCCTCTTGTTCACACTATTAATTTACATGAAATTCAGTGAGGAGAGGAACATGCTTAAAAATACTACAGGAATGCAGTCAGCAAAACTATGAAAAACTATACAGAACAGATGATCCAGTTTCTTCAAGAAATAAAGTGCAAGGGAAAAAAAAAGAGATGGAGAGGTAACCTATAGATTAAATGAAATATATCAATCAATTGCAATGTGTGGACATTATTTGTATGCTGATTGGCATAAACAAACTTCCAAAAAATTGATGAGATAATTGGAGAAGTTTAATCATTGACTAAATATTTGATAATAATATGATAATATGGAATTATTATAGTTGGGGGCTTTTGGTGGACTAACAGCATTGAAGCTATGTTTTAAAAAGAGTACTTATCTTTTGGAAATATATACTGAAATACATAGAGATTACATGATATGATACCTTGGATTTGCTTCAATATAATCTAGGAGGCAGGAAGTAGGTTGGGTTTTAGATGAAATAAGATTAGTAATGAAGTGATAATTGTCACATCTAGTAATGGGCACATGGGGATTTATCATTCACTTTTCTCAATTTTGTATATGTTGGAGATTTTTTATATCAATAGTGTAAAATTTTAAAAGAACTAAAATAATTTTAAAGTAGATTTAAATTATTAATTACTTAATAAAGCAGGGAACCTGAACGATAACCAGTTAGAAAATAGTGTAAGAGGAGATTCCATTTATAATAGGAAGTCAAAAAATTTTTTTAAACCTAAGCATAAACATAACAAGAAAGGGGCACAAAACCCTTATAGACTATAAAATATTCTTGAAAGACCTAATAGATCTGAGCATTTAGAAGGATATATCATCTTCATTGAAAGGAGAACACAACATAATAAAGATATCAGCTTTTCCAAAGTTGACTTATGTCAGTTTTCCCTAAGTTGATCTATGAATCTAATGAAATCCAAATAAAATACAATTTTCTATAGTTAGACAAGTTAGTTATAAAGTTTATCTAGGAAAAATATCTGGGAAAGCCTTAAAAGTAAAAAAAAAAAAGAAATGGATAGTGAAAGGTTTAAAACACATTACAACACCTAAATAATTAAAATGATGTGGTATTAGCACATGAGCGGATATAATAGAACAAAAAAGAAATCCAGAAACAGACCTAAACATATATGGAAATTTAGACTTTTAGAATAATGGATAACTTTTCAAATCATCTTTTTAATATATTACTGGGACCACTGAAAGTATGAAAATATAACATTGGCTCAGTTTGTCACACCATTTCAAATGGATCAGAGATTTAATGTACCAAATAAAACTATTCAAGTAGTATAAGAAGCCATAGATGGATACCTTATTAGCTGTGTTGTTTTATCCCTTTGTTTCATTTCTTGGAGTGGAGAGAATTTCCCATGGTAAATGCTTTGATGTGCCACCTAGATCCTCTTCAGGAATAAAGAGCTTATTACCCTAGTGTTGGGAGTCCTTTTGATCCACACCTGTTAGTCCCAAGGAGTCTGTTATGGACTGAATGCTTGTGTTCCTTCTATGATTCGTATGTTGAATCCCTAACCTCCAAGATTATGGTTTTAGGAGATTGAGGCTCTGGGAAATACTTAGGCTTAAATGAGGTCTTAAGAGTGGAGCCCCATAATGGTATTAGTGTCATTGTAAGAAGAGGAAGATAGACCAGAGCTCTCTCTCTGCATGCATACAAAGAGGTCATGTGGGTACAGAGAGATGGAAACCATCTGGAAGCCAGGTATAGGACTCTCACCAAGAACCAAGTCTGCTGGCACCTTGGTCTTGGATTTCTCAGCTTCCAGAGCTGTGAGAAACAACGGTTTGTTATTTAAGCCACCCCTTCTATGGTATTTATTATAGCAGCCAGAGCTGACTAAGACAGATTCTTTAATAAAGTCCAGCAGTATAGTTTCCATCTCAGAGTCAGCTTCCTGGGAAACCAAACCTGTGACATTTCCGATGATTAAAAATACAGAAGCAATAAAAGGAAAGACTGATAATTTGATTAGAAAGATAGAGATATAGATATATAGATAAATAGTACATAAAGCTGTTGAACAGAAAAATAAAATACCACAAGCAAACTACAGACTGGGAAAAATATGTATAAATAATATCATAAATTATATCTCTCACATTTAAAGAGTTTCTAAAAATTGAGTGGCAAAATATCAACAGTCTGATTTTTTTTAAAAAGAGCAAAAGATATTAGCAATAGTTCACAGAAAACGTAACACAAATGACCCTTACCTTGTAAAAAGTTCTCAATTTCAATCATAGTAACAGATGTAATTAAAACTACACAAATACTGTTGCATACTTTTCATTTTACTTTGATTTTTTAATAAAGCCCAACAAAAGTAGAGCCACAAGGAGAGTGGAATTGAAGAGAGCCCACACTATGAAAAAGAATCCTAGAGGTTTCTTCCCTGCAGGTATCCCTAGAGTAGTTCTCAGCACCCAGTAATAATAATAATAATAATAATACAATAATAATAATAATTTTTAAATCCCTAAATATTTTCAAGGATGTCTCTCACAAACCACATTTTTGTGCAGCTTGGTAGAGTAGCTATTAAGTCTTAAGTCTTATGAGGCAAAAATTAATTCTCTGTGAAGAAGGAAAGCTTTTGGTCCTGGAATCCTTCTGATGTTACTTGGCAACCAGCTCTTAGATGAGGAACTGCGTGTTACAAAATCTACATAAATCCATAGGATATGGAACAAACAATGCTATAAACTAGAAGAACACTATACAGGCAGTTATATCTGTGCAAGTATTCATCATATCTCTCCCTTGCTATGACCTAGGTGAGGAATCAGGGAATGCTGAACACCTTGAAAGATCAAGCTGAATTTAAGGATCACTATAATTCTCATATTTCCACTTTATCCTGTTGAATTAAAACAAGTAGAATAATTTGTTCATATCATTGATTGTAGCTGATTTCTTACTACAAATCTGTATTCAGAAAGAAATCTATTAAATTATAAATGGTTTTTTAAATGTTTTTAACTGTCATATGAAGTCAAACTTTTCTCAAGTTTGCCTTTCTACTTTGGTATATCTTAGTTTCTTACCATAAACCTGTATTTGTTGATTTTATATGATTAGCGACTTATTTTCCCATAAATGACATACAGAATTTATGAATGAGGAGCTAGAAAATATAACAAAAAAAAAGATTGATCAATTTGGCTCTTAAAATCATATATAATAAGAGGACATCTTGTAGGCAGAATAAAACATTATGTTAGAGCAAGCAAATTTTATTCTAAACTTTCCAGAGGTATTTAGAAAATCAGATGTCCTAAAGAAAAAGTTCATGTCATTTTTAAAATTTGAGATTATAGTTTATGTTTTATAAATACTTTCGATAATAAAATGGTTTATAGGCATTTTAAGAATGATTATAGGAAAACTAACTCTGAAAGCTGGGATGCTTCCCTGCTGTTACAGCAAAGAAGAATTCAAGGATATTACTTGGAATGGAAGTCTAATGAAGTTTTGTCTGAAATGTACATTGAAATGTTCAAAACGTATCAGTTAATTTGGTTTTTTAATCTAAAGCTTGGTTATCCTTGTGGAAAAGAAGCTCAAAACCACTGGTTTTCATTCCTGATCTACCCTTTTGATCGTCGTACTGGTATTCTAAGACACTGGCATCATCACGACAACCTCAGAGGATAAACACTACTCTAGGCATACTGTTTAGAGTTTTCACTTGAATGAAGCACATATGCTATACTTTGCTTTCTGCTTTTCTATTTCAGAAAAGAACAAATCATAGAGAAAAGTCATACAGGCCTCAAAATTGTTAATAGCCTATGAAACAAAATGTTCACTTCTAGGAATTGACCATGATAAAAAAAACTGGACGTGTGTATATATGTATATAATTATAACATATATTATAATAGTCATGCTTACATATTACCGTAGCACCATTTATAATGCAAAAAGGTGAAACAAACTAAATGTCCAATGAGAGGGGATTGTTAAATAATTTAGGATGACCCATATAATGGTATATAATGAAGTCATTGAGAAAAAAGGTATCAGTGTATATTTGGTGGTAAGAAAAGAAGTTGCTAATCAATGGGTATAAAGTTTCAGTTATGTAAGATGAATACATTCTAGAGACCTGCTGTATAACATAGTGCCTGTAGTTAACATTACTGTACTGTACACTTAAAATTTTGTCAGGAGGGCAGATCTCATGTTAAGTGATTTTACCACAGTAAAAAATTTTTTAAAAGATCACAGTCGTGTAGTCTTAAAAAACAGGTTACAAATAATACCTACAGAATAACACTATGCTTTTGTCTTTGTGTGTGTATGTATGTATGTGTGTGTGTAATATATATATATCGATACATATATCTGAATTCTTGAAGGCTATACAACAAAATGGTAAAGGTTGCTGTAAACCCCATAAGGACAGGAAATTTTGAATATACTTCGTTTACTGCTGAACCTGCAGTGCCTAAAACACTGCCTGGCACATAGAACACATTCAGTAGGTATTTGCAGAATTAATGAAGAAATAAATGGCTATATCTAATCATTGAACTACAAATTATTTTTTTGTTTCTCCTTGTTTTCTAATTATGACATACTTTTGATTAATATTAATCTACAATAAAAGTTCCTCAATAAAAGTGTACTATTATTCATATTTCATTTTGGTAAAAATATCTTAGAGTTACTATTTTTTTTCAGGAGTCCCATAAGTGGTTAAATATGCGTATGTGTGTATTTATATATATCTCAGACAAAATCATAACTATTCCAAAATGTGTATGTCACAAAGTTTTTGGAAACATTTACTTTCTGAAAGATATATTACGTTCATGTTTATGCTGTTGATACTGTTGACATTTAAGTTTTTGGAATGAACGTGTCTATTGGCAAATCACTGACGTTTTATTTTAAAAAGAAAGAAAAATCTTCGAGGCAAAAGTATGTTTACTCTTGCTATTGTTAAGTAATTTAAATCAATACTCCTTACTTAACAACTTTCCCAAGGCCCTTGATTTTATGTGGCATCTCAGAGATATAGCATGCACCATTACTCTTTAAACATCTAGTTTGATTGTGCTTTTAATTTTGCAGACTTTACACAGAGACCCAGATCTGTGGACAGAGCAAATGAACTACAAATCCTATGCTTTCTACTTTGTCACTCTAACTGCTTGGTAAATTAGGTTCAGGTTTGGAAAGGGTAATGTCATTGCCAAAGTTCTTTAATCCTGAAGTGTAACATGGGTGGAATGCAAATATTTTCAATGCACAATAACAGGGTTTGTCTCCTTTATTTCTGAAGTTATGTCCATGTTAACAATGCTCTGTTCTAAAGAAGCTGTGAGACATTGTAAACCCTTCTGCCTATAACTGTCATTTAGAATTCTCCATCGAAGGGAGAGATGCCAGATTTTGGGTCCTCAGGTTTACTTGAATTTTCCAATAGCCAACACTATCATTGAACTTGGATTATTAAATATAAAGGGGAATTTTAAATATTAGCAAAGTCTATTTTAAATCCTCCTCAAACCCATGTATTTTAATAACTGAAGTGCCAAAAGCACTTTATTAACTGGGGGCATGGTTAAAGAATGCAATTCTGCAGTAAGGCTTCAGGATGTATGAGAGTTAGGGAGTTTTAAGACATGAACCATTTACTTTAATGCTCAGGTACAGACTTGGAAAGCAGACTCTCATCAAACTCTGAATTTAGAACTTACCAAGAAAGTAAATATGTAAATTCCTGAGTTCACTCATGGGAAGAAATTTCAAAAAATGATCCGGGAAACTACGATGAAAGAAAAATTAATGAAGGAAAATTGTGTCTGATCACTGAAGCATGGATATAGAATGAAACCATGCATAGATTAGGTGCTCAAGAAAGAGACTCATGACTGTATAAAAATTCAGAGGAAATTCATAAAGGTTTAGGGATAGAGTGTTCCTCAGAGTAATATCATCTTTTTAAAGTTGGGTTTATTGAGGTATAATTCATATAGAGTAAAACTCATCCTTTTTTAGATAAACAGTTCAGTGAGTTTTGACAAACATATTCATTGTGTAACCACCACCACGTTCCGGGTATGGAATATTTTCATCACTCCTAAGAAGTTCTCTTATCTTCTTTTGTACTCAGTTCCCTCCTCCCACCTGCAGCCCGAGGCAACCACTGATCTGATTTCTGTCTTCATATCTTCACCTTTACCAAAATGTCATGTAACTGGAATCATAGTTATATAGCCTTTTGTGTTTTCACTTAGTAGAGTGCTTTTGACATGCACCCATGTTGTTGCATGTATCAGTAGTTCATTCCTTTTTATTGCTATTATTCCATTGCGTGAATGTATCCATTCATTGACTGATAGACTTTTGAATTGTTTCCAGTATTTTGCGGTTATGAATAAAACTGTTGTAGACACTTGCGTACAAATCTTTGTGTAGACACATATTTTCACCTTTCTGGGTAAATACCTAGTAGTAAGAAACTGCCAATCTGTTTTCTAAAGTAGTTGTACCATTTTGCGTTCCTGTTAGCAAAGTATGAGAGTTCCAGTTGCTCCACATCTAGAAAATTCTAGTTGCTCCACATTTCCATCAGCACTTGGCATTGACAGGTTTTGTTGGGTTGTTTTGTTTTGTATGAATTTTAGCCATTCTAATAGGACTGTAATGGTATCACATTGTGGTTGTGTTTTTCATTTCCCTAATGACTAATGTTGCATATGCTTATTTCTTATCCATATCTCTTCTTCCATGAAATGTTTATTCAAATTTTCGGACATTTTAAATCATTATTTATTTTCTTATTATTGAGTTGAGAGAGTTCTTTATATATTCTAGATATGTCTTTTGTCAGATAGGTGTTTGCAAATAGTTTCTCCCAATCTATTTCTTAATTCTTTCAGAGAATTAAGAAATGGCTTTCAAAGAACAGATATTTTTAATTTTATGATGTTCAATTGATCAATTTTAATTTTGTTTTGTTATTTTTATATTTTATATAACAGATCTTTGCCTAACTCAAAGGCAGAAAAATGTCTTCTATGTTTTCATGTGGAAGTTTCATACTGAAGTGTTACAAGTTAATTTTTGTATATTGTATGAGAAAAGAGCTGGGGTTCCTCTTTCTCTCTCTTTGCTTCCTTCTTCCTCCCTCCCTCCCTCTCCTCCTTCCTTCCTTCCTTCTTTCCTTTCTTTCTCTCTTTGTCTTACAAATGTCCAATTATTCCTACGCCATTCATCCATTTGTTGAAAATGCTATCACTTATCCATTGAATTACCTTTGCATCTTTGTCAAAAATCAATTTATCATATATGTGTAGGTCTATTTCTGTACTCTGTTTATTTGTTTGTCTAACATTACAACAATACTGCAAGTCTTAGCTACTGTAACTTGACAGTAAATCTTGAAATCAGATAGCATAAATCATCCAACTTTTTTCCTCTTTTACAAAGTTGTTTGTGCTCTTCTGATTACTCGGTTTCTCCATACATCATTTTTAAATTGTAAAATTCATATAATGTGTAGGCTATAGAAATTCACAGATTACTAAGAGCAGTACAAACAATGGCAAATGTATTTGTGTGTACAAACTAAAATCCTTTGCAACCCAGTAAACCAATTAAAAGGGTATAGGAGAGGGGCTTCCCTGGTGGCGCAGTGGTTGAGAGTCCGCCTGCCGATGCAGGGGACACGGGTTCGTGCCCCGGTCCATGAAGATCCCACGTGCCGCGGAGCGGCTGGGCCCGTGAGCCATGGCCGCTGAGCCTGCGCGTCCGGAGCCTGTGCTCCGCAAAGGGAGAGGCCACAACAGTGAGAGGCCCGCGTACCGCAAAAAAAAAAAAGGGGGGGGTTATAGGAGAGAAAATTTAGGGAGCTATAAATCAAAGAATATATGTACAGAAATGTAACAGAGAACCTCAGGGACCACAACTACCATCATGGATTCCAAATTGAATTGAAATATGTTTACTGGCAAATTAATCTCTCAACCTGCATTACATTTTGTTAAATATTTCTGAGAAATAGCTTTCTGTACAGTTTGGGGAAAAGGAATTTCCAGATGCATAGTCACTAACAATGTTGGATGTACTTTCCTCCCTATCTTGTCTTCTTCTTTCTATTTTTGTTTGTTTGTTTCTATTTTTAATGAAAGTACATGTACACATTCCAAAATATGTTTGAAATTTTCAAAGTATTAGATATTTTGTAACTTCTCATGATTTGTGAGCAATAGAATGGTCACTTGATGCTTGCTTGATAAAAGAATTGTCCCTTTGTACTATGATCTAGGTCATTGGCCAGCAAATCAGGACCCACGGGCCTAATTCTAGCCTGTGCCCGCTTTTGTAATTAAAGTTTTATTGGGATACAGCCATGCTAATTTGTTTATGTATTATCTTTGGCTGCTTTCATGCCACAGGGGCAGAGCTGAGTAATTGCGATGGAGACCACATGGCCCACAGAGCCTAAAATATTTACTATCTGGCCCTTTACTGAAATGAATTTTTAGAGAAGCTTCAGGGTTAAGTAAGGGAAAGAAGATTGAAGAACTATTCTGGGAAAAAATGAGGGTGTCTGGGTGTCGTTTACCTAGGACAGACATAAAGGATGGAAAAGTCTTTGGGGTCAAGTTCTAGAGAGTTTTGAACCCAAGATTAAGGAACACAATTCTATTATTAAGGCAATGAACACAGACAAAGTTTCTGAGAGGAAAAGTAACATAATCAAATGTGTGGCTATAAAAGCAGTAACTTCTGAAATACAGACAAGGAAGTAAAAAATATGCTTTACCATTATCTTGATGCGTTATTATGGAGCCAGCAGGAATTTTAAAGATATTTTTGAGATGGAATTGACAGAATATAATGGCTCATTGGTTGTGAGGGTAAGAAAGGTGATGCTAATTTTGATGTTTGAGATTGGCAATCCCTTTAACTGGAACTAGGGGACTTTTGGATATGCTGTTGAGTTGAGATACTTGTGAGAATTCTACATGAAAGTGTCCATTATGTAGTTGGAAGTAGGAATGCGGAGCTCAGCCAGAATAATAGCTGTCCTATTAGTACCTTGGTACCTCTGTCTTAGCCCTGCATTTTGCTAGAGATTGATGAAAGCCACAGTGATAAGTTTAGCATTAATAACAAAATGAGAAAGTAATTTAAATGTGCAATACTGATTCAAATATGGCAACAGGTTGACCATTGGCAGGTTTGTTACAACTGCACTAAAATAGGGAGTGAAAGGGAACATTGCCTTACATGTAACATTTCAGCTCCTAATACTAGTTATTATTCATTGTTCTGTTTTGAAGGAGATAAGCTCTAAATTCTTCATGGATAACAAGGTAAAGGCAAGTCATACATATATTCCTTAGATAATATAAAAGCCATATATGTGCTTTATTCCAGATTCAATCAGAATTGCTGTCTTCCCTAGTAATGAACTGTAATTTTAAACTTTATCCTGTGGTTTGATTAAAGAGATATAAAGCTTCTATCCTCAGCTCATCAACTCTGTCTATTACTGATACTAAGAATTTCTGTATTATTTTTCTTGTAAAGACAATGGATTGTCCTTGACTGGTAGTTCTGTAAGGACCTTTTAGTCTAGTGATTTTTAGTAGCTAGCATAAATTCAGTGTCAAAAGTGCAAAGGATTTTAAGCTCCATGTAATGTTATTGTTAAAGTTTTAATTTGCATCAGTTTAATTCTCTTGTCAGTTGTCACACCCTGTTAAAGATGTGCTTCATCATATGCTGAAGGAGAAAATTAAGTCTGAGGTACAAAATCATGTGACTTCTTGGGAAAGGCTATCCATGGGTCCAAATTCAGCCATTTTGAGCTCATTGATCCTTAATTTTTCTCTCTCTTAGGAATCCAGAGTAACATTCTCTGGACATCAGAGATTTGTAAATGGTGTCAAAATTTTACAGTCCTCTTGAGAAAGCATAAATAACACTATTTTTATTTTTTTATTTTTATAAATTTATTTATTTATTTATGGCTGTGTTGGGTCTTCGTTGCTGTGCACGGGCTTTCTCTAGTTGCGGAGAGCGGGGGCTACACTTCATTGCGGTGCGCAAGCTTCTCATTGTGGTGGCTTCTTTTGTTGCGGAGCACGGGCTGTAGGCACGCAGACTTCAGTAGTTGTGGAACGTGGGCTCAGTAGTTGTGGCTCACGGGCTCTAGAGCGCAGGCTCAGTAGTTGTGGCGCACAGGCTTAGTTGCTCCACGGCATGTGGGCCAGGGCTCGAACCCGTGTCCCCTGCATTGGCAGGCAGATTCTTAACCACTGCGCCACCAGGGAAGCCCTAAATAACACTATTTTTAATGATGAGATGTTTCTTTCTCTTCTTCTTGCTATTGTCCTTGTGGCGCAAGTTTCCATTATGTTCATTTGCATTAGCCTTTCCACCCTTACACAATAATCCCTTAAAACCTAAATCAGATAGGTCATGACACTCTTGAGATTCAATGGCTCTCACTTATCCCAGAGTCAGAGTACTTAAAAGGGCCTACAAGGCCCTACATGATCTAGATTTTCATTTCCTGTCTGACTCCATCATCTACTTTTCTCACCTTCTCTCATTCTAGCATAGTTACACTGACTCAGTATCCATTGAAAATACCTCTGAGCCTTTGCACTTGTTTCATCACACTACCTAGAGCATTTTACTCCCAACTATTTATATTATTTACATGCATTGCTTCTCTTCCTTCCATACATTACTCAAATATCATCTTCTCCCTGACAGTTTTCTTGAACACACATAAAAAAACTGCACCTCCCTCTCCTCGGCACTTGCTGTTTCTCTTTGTTTCTTTGTTTTCCTTTTAAGCCCTTATCACTGTCTTACATAGTGTGTGTTTTACCTATGTGTCTTTATATTATCTGCCTCTTCCCAATTCGAATGCAAGCTCCATGAAGACAGAGATTTTTGTCTATCTTAACTTTTTTTGAAATTAATTAATTAATTTATTTATTTTTGGCTGATTTGGGTCTTTGTTGCTGCGCGCAGGCTTTCTCTAGTTTCGGCGAGCGGGGGCTACTCTTCGTTGTGGTGTGCAGGCTTCTCATTGCGGTGGTTTCTCTTGTGGTAGAACACGGGCTCTAGGCGTGTGGGCTTCAGTAGTTGAGGCTCACGGGCTCTAGAGCACAGGCTCAGTAGTTGTGGCGCAGGGGCTTAGTTGCTCTGCAGCATGTGGGATCTTCCCGGACCAGGGCTCAAACCCATGTCCCCTGCATTGGCAGGAGGATTCTTAACCACTGCACCACCAGGGAAGCCCCTATTTTAACTTCTAAATCCATACGACAAAACAGGGCCTAATACAAAGTTAGATCTCAATAAATATTCGCCAAACGAATAAATTAATTTGAATCTGGTGTGTCTGTTTTAGTGTATACAACTTTTTCTTTCCTCTGCCCTTTCTCCCTCTTTTATCCCTTCCTTTCTTCCCAAGTGGGGCTATAGAACAATAGGACCTATCCTTTGCCAAGGTTCCCAGAAACTCTCAGAGATAAACCAAATGGAAAGACAACTGTGTTGATGATGCTGGAGGGAATATGGGAATGCCTATCCTGGCCTTGCAGGTGTCTGGTTTTAGAAAGATGGAGGCTATGGGTTTTCTTAAATTAAGGTATTGTCTTTCTTTGTGGGAAGGGTGCATAAAAAGCCAAGCTACTACTTGTATACAAGGGGAAGGGTATCCATGACCTATCCATGTCTTGACCATTTTCTTCCCAATGCCTTGCACAAAGCCCGAAACTTACCAGGTAGTACTCAGAAAACTTGGTAAAAGAAAGAAGGCTAAGACTACTCATTCTTTGTATTCCCACAGACCTACCCATCCCGTAGGCAAGAGGTCTTCCTCACCTGAAACAAGCAGAATAGGAGTGGTTGGTGGCCATGTTCAAAGTCCATCCTTGGCATTTACTTCCACAATGCAAGTATTCAAGTTGTACAGCTTCCTGTGAGAACGTAAAATGGCAGCTCTCTGTGGAGGCCTACCGGGGTGCCAAAGGTAAGGAAGTAAAACAAGCTGTCTTTGAAGTTTTAACAATTCTTTGAATGTCAAGTATGGTGACCTCAGACGGTACGTAGAATGTAATGAGGTCTATCACCGTGGGAACTAATTAGATATGCCAGGCCGTGTAACTTGTATTTCATAAACCAGAAACTTTTAATGGGCCTTTTTACTTCCTTTGGGTGTTCCTTCCTTCTTTTCCACTACAGGTTGTTGCCCAGATATCTCTGGCCATTGCTAATTATCTGTTTGCCTCAGGCAAGACAGGATCTGACTGTCAGTCCAAGAGGAGCCTTGGGCAAAATAATTCACAACTATATTTAGCAGAAATTATTCTATCATCAGTTATCGCTGCAATAACACTTTGCATCATCACAGTTGCCTTGGTGCTTTTAAGATTTTTCATTGCTTGCAGCTGTTTGATCCCATCCTTCCCTTTGGATGTTGAACCGTTACCCTTTGGGAGTCCCATGGGTCTGTAATTATTCTTAGCTAGCCCAGGGAATCAATACTCCAATATTTTCCAAGATTATGTAATTAAAAATGTATTAGTCTGAATTAGGGAACATCTCATCTGCCCTCAACTTTTAGAAACGTGTTGAATGACTGCATAAATATTTTATCCTTATTCATTCCAAAGAGAAGTGTAGGCACCTGACAAGGTGAATGCAGTATGACAACATAATATATTGAAAATAAGTGATGGAGATTTGAGATGGTAGACTATGGAATGTATCTTTGTCTCGCATCCCTCTAGATTTCTTTCTAAAAGAATAGGGGGAAAGTTATAGAAAAGTAATAAACCTGTAAGAGTGAAGAAAATGGGAGAGGAGGTCATGAAAAGAATGAGAGATTTCAAAAAATGACTTCATGAAGGTACGCCAATGGGACAGACTTTAAAAGGGTACTTATAAAAGTTACCTAAGAAGGAATATGAATAATCAGAATAGTATTAAGATTCCGGAGCCATACTACATGCATCCTAGATGATGATGGAGCAGTTCTTTCAAAATTATAGCCCATGTTCCTATACTGAGAAAAACATAAATCAAATGTGAAGAAAGAATAAAAACATCCAAGGATTCATAAATTTTATTTCCTATACACCTTTTCTAAAATGTGTCTCGAGGATGTACTCTGCCAAAAAAGAAAAAAAAAATTTTAAGGATAAACCAATAAGGAGGAATGTATGGGAACTGGGACACTGGCTCCAACTCAAGAGAGTGCTGAAGTGACATCTCAACATGACAGCAGTTTGGTAGGCATGCAGAACAACTGATCCAGCTTGGATCTAGTAGATAGAGACTCTAGGAGGAAAGTTTCCAGGTAGTAGGATAGGGGGTGGAAGAAATTGATAGAATAGAATGTATGATTGAGCACTTGGAAAAAAAGAAGGGGATGATAAAGCTAAATCATGCAAGAAATAAGGAAAGGCCATTTGAGACTCCAGGGGGTGGGGCATGGACAGAAAACTATATAAAAAGTCATGAATGATCTAACTGTGAAACAAACTAAACTGTACTACGATGTCCAGGAGTTAGAAAAATATAAGAAGACAATATCTATTTGCCCTTGAGCCATTCCTTAAGCCATGGCTTAAGGATCATAGCATTGAGCTCAGGATGGAGGAAATGCAATCTCAAACTAGAACTTGGCCTGTACTGAAGGTATTTAAGCTGTCCTAAAAATGAAAATGCTATTTATTGATTTTGAGGTTTTACAATCATCCTATTAAAAAACTGTTGAAATTTTGACATCAGTTGCAAAGAATTTCAATGTTAACTTGGTAATATAAAACTAAGTATGTAATTCAAATTAGCTAGGATGTGAGTGGAGGATCATGGGATACATGGAAGAAAGGGTCAGCATGTTCATATCCTCAAAGAGAAAGATCAATAGATACTGATGGACATTAGCAGAATAGGGGATTGAATATTTTGTTTAATGTTACAAATGTAATTAATTAGAAAACTAAGCTTAATAAAAAATTTGGAGGAGGAAAGAGAAAGGGAAAAATTAGTAAACTAAATCCACATCTTACATAGGTAACAAAATATAAGTATATGTATACTATTTAGAGATATGGAGATTACCATCATAAATTCTGTGAGCAGAACCACTTAAAATAAGGTGTTTTGTGAAAATGGTAGTGTGGTAGAGAGGTAAGGAGTAAGGAACTATTGTTACTGTACCTTTTCTGTTTCTTTGGTGTTTTACCACATACATATATATATATGTATATATATGTGTGTATATATATATATATCCTTTTGATTTATTTATTTTTAAGTTTTATTGGAGTATAGTTGATTTACAATGTTGTGTTAGCTTCAGGCGTACAGCACAGTGATTCAGTTATACATATGCATATATCCATTATTTTTCAGATTCTTTTCTCATATAGGTTATCACAGAATATTGAGTAGAGTTCCGTGTGCTATACAGTAGGTCCTTGTTGGTTATCTATTTTATATATGGTAGTGTGTGTGTGTTCATCTCAAGTTCCTGATTTATCCCCCCCCACCACGTTTTCCCTTTGGTAACCGTAAGTTTGTTTTCAAAATCTGTGAGTCTGTTTCTCTTTTGTAAATAAGTTCATTTGTATCATTTTTAAAATTAGATTCCATATAGAAGTGATATCATGTGATATTTGTCTTTGTCGGACTGGCTTTGCTTAGCATGATTATCTCTAAGTCCATCCATGTTGCTGCAAGTGGCATTATTTCGTTCTTTTTTATGGCATTGCTTCTAGTATTATGGCAGACTAAGTGTTCCGAGGGACTACAGAGTATTTAAATATGGGATAGAACACATAGTAGTGGACTTAAAGAAGGTAGAAGAGTATCCCAGGAAGCCCTCTAACCCAAAAAGAGGTTTGAAGTATGAGCTGGGAGTATGAAATGGAGGAAAGCTGGGAAAGAGAGAGGTCCTGAGTATGGATGACTGTAGAAGCACTTTCTGTATGGATGGTATGAACTTTGGTCCAGAAGCAAGGTAGGGAAACTAAAGGTAGGATTTGTACTAAACTGAAGCTTTAAAGCGGGGTAAAAGTGGATTCAGTTTGGTGGTAGCCATTTGCCATTAGCAACAAAAGCAAATCCTCTTTGGGGAAAATGTTCTTAATTTAGGCAGCACACTCACACAGTGGTATCAGGTGATGACCTCACAATCAAATAGCAGCAGAGAAAAGACAAGAAAAACTGCAGTGAATAAAGGTTAGGAGAAACCACCACACATTAAGACTCCACACATTAAGACTGTGTATTACTGATATGCAGATTGCAAGGCACATAATATAGAACCATTATGTTTGAAATGATTTTTTTTTAAAAAAGGAAATGTTTGCCAACAATAAGAGGCCATGAGGAATAGACTGGGAAATTTTGTAAATGAAATTAGAACTTGTAGAAATAAAAAATTATAACTAATAGAATAAAAAGTGATAATATATTCATCAAATAGAATTCTATTAAGCTATGAAAATGCATGAACTACAGCCACATCACCAAGTTGCCTTTCTTCATTCTATTATTTCTTCTGAGATTCTGACCAGGATGTGAATTTTCCCAGAGTGATGGAAAATGTGAATCCACAGATATGGAAAACACAATGAATCTCAAGCACAATAAATAAAACAGACTCATGCCCAGGCTGATTATAGAGAACCTGCAGAATTTCAAAGACAAAAGTATATTAAAAAGTATCCTCCTAAAAGTAGGAAAGATTGCCCACAAAAGCAAGACAGTTAAATTGGTAGCAGACTACTAAATAGCAAAATCAAAACCAGAAAGAGTGCTTAGAGAAAATAAATCACAACCTAGAATTGTGTACTCAAAACTATCTGGAAGATGAAATGAAGATACCTGAAGATCAACATAAACTGTGGTACCTTTACCACCAATGACTTTTCTAAAGGAACTTCTAAAGGATGTTCTTCAGGAAGAAGCAATATTATCACAGAAGGACAACCGGAGCAAATAAGAAGGTAAAAACAAATATAAACCCAAGAATGATCAATATAAAATAATAACAATAATCATGGTATTACAATACTGGAAGAAAAAATAGCATTTAATTTTGGATGGTTATATTCAAAGTTAACATATTCCAAGGTCTTGATGTTGTTTGTTCGGGTTATAACATGGTTTAATTTAGTTATTGTTTAGTTAAATACATATGATAAAATTTCAAGGGTGAACATAAAAGAATAGAAATATAATTAACAAAACAGTAAAGACAAAAAGCACAATGGAGAAAAAACCTCAACCCAAAATTGAAAGAGAAGAATAGAAAGATTTTTAAAAGCATGATAAATAGAAATTTTAATGTAAGATAATATAAATAAGTCTCAATGTATATTGAATAAATATAAATGAACTAAACTTACCAGTGAAAAACAGATTATCATATTGGGGTAAAAACAGAAAAAAAATCAACTGGCTCTGTGATTTTCCTAATCGGCAAACCGAAAGCATGTGATGCAGAAGGTAGAAAACCAAAGTATGAGAGAGAAATAGACTAAGTAAATACTGACTAAAAGGAAAAGAATTCTGGGATCATTGTACTAATTTCTGACCCTGAAGACTTTAAGACCCAAAACACTGTTAGAAATAAAGAAGGTCACTACATAAAGTTGAAAAAAGTTCAGTTCACCAGGAAGGTAACCTAATTCTAAACTTGCATGAACCTGATATATATGTCAAAACTGGTAAGGCAAAAAGTCGACACAGTTACACGGGGAAATTGATACATTCATCATTAAGAAACTTAGTGGAAAATTTTCACACACCTTTCTTGATAAAGTCAAGATTTTTAAACATCAAATATATTGAAAGGAAACTGGAAACAACCCAAATATCCCTTTAATAGTAAAATAGAGAAAAAAGTGTGATAAGATCATAAAATAGAATACAATACAGCTATGACAGCTCTGAAAATAAATGAGCTATAGCTACATCAACAGTATGTACAAATCTCACAAACATAATGATGAGCAAAAGAAAACAAGCATAAAATATACTGTATGATTCCATTATATAAAGTACAAAGACTGTAGTACAAGAAGTCAGTTTTTAAATTTAATCAAGTGTTTGTCAGTTTGGGGTGAGCTTTCTTTTCTAGATATCAAAATTTATTTAAAGCTCTTAAAATTAAGACAACGTGGTAGTGGATTGAATTAAAATAAATTGACCAATAAATTAGAATAGATGTCCAGGAGATGTGCATGCATATACAAAACTTTGATTGTATGACAGATGTGGTCTTGTTTATCACTGGGGCATAGAAGAGGACTCTTGGGTAAATGGTACTGGAAACAATTGTTTATCCATGTAGAAAATTTAAAGCAATTGGATATATCCTTAAATTGAACAATTTACAAAAATCAATTCTAGAAGCTTAGAGGGCTCAAATGGGAAATGCAAAACTTTCAGAAGAAAATATAGGAGAATCTTTCTGACTTCTGTGTAAGAGAGGTTTTTTTTTAGTTTTGCGGGGTTTTTTTGCGGTACGCGGGCCTCTCACTGTTGTGGCCTCTCCCGTTGCGGAGCACAGGCTCCGGATGCGCAGGCTCAGCGGCCATGGCTTACGGGCCTAGATGCTCTGCGGCATGTGGGATCTTCCCGGACCAGGGCATGAACCCGTGTCCCCTGCATCGGCAGGCGGACTCTCAACCACTGCGCCACCCGGGAAGCCCAGGAGAGGGTTTTTTTTAAGGCACAAAAGATCTGAGCATAAAATCAGGTATGCATAAATTTAACTGCTTTATAGTTAAGTACCATTATTCATTAAAACATACGGAGAAAGAGAGGGAAGTTGAAGCCACTAACTGGGTGAAGTTATTCATAAAGCATATAACTAACAAAGGATTAGTGTCCAGGTTATGTGAAAAATATAACTGAATAAGAAAAAGACAACCCAAAAGGAAATTAGAATAAATACAGAAACCAAGCACTTCACCCAAAAAATGAAATATCTACAGCCAGTGAACAGATGGAAATATTACATTACATTTACTAATGTACATGCAAATTAAGAGTGAAATAATATAGCACTACACACCCACCAGAATGGCAAAATATTGAGAAACTTGACAGAGGATGTGTATCAATAGGAACACTGTTATGATCAACTAGTGGGAGAGTAAATTAGAGCAACTTTCGAAAACGAATTTTCTCTCTCTCTCAAAGCAGGACATTCACATATCCGATGACCAAACACTTTCATAACTAGGAATATGATTTAGAAAAACTCTTGCACATTTTCACCAGGAGACCTGCATAGGAATTTTCATAGGTGTACTCTTTGTAGCAGTCCAAAACCAAAAACAATCCAAACGCCTGGAGATTGGAGATTGGAGGAATATATATAGATACACACAGGCTGTATACAATCTCAAATATTGGAATGGCCAAAAAGTTCATTCGGGTTTTTCCATAAGAGGTTATGGAAAAACCCAAACGAACTTTTTGGCCAACCCAATATATATGCATTTTTTCACATAATGGAATATTATCCAGCAATGAAAAAGGAATGAGCACAGCTACATGCAGAAACAGGAGTTAATCTTAGAAACACAATGTTAGGTAAACAAAAACATCAGGTCCCAACAGATATATACACTATGATAGAAAAAACTTTAAAACAAGAAAAACTAAGAAATGTGTTGTTTAGGCATATACAGATATGTGATAAAAACTATTGCACCCAGACAAGGGAATGATAAATTTTAGGACAGTACTTACAGGGAGGTGAGACTGGGGATAAAGCACATAGATGCAATGTACGGGTAATGATCTATTTCTTGAGTGTTAAATATATTATGCATTATGATTTGCGTATATGTTACATATATTCTCTTATATGAACATTGCAAAGAGAACATGGGAAAATAGAATTCCAAGAAACAATTGCAGAAAACAAAGTAACAGGAAAATAAAGAAATCGAATTTAAAATAGAGGAAGTTAGAATCTCAAATACAAGAAGTCCTGTACAGTTCCTTGGAGAAGGCCATAAGTTTAGGTGTAAGCTTCTTGGTAATTGAAGCAAAGAGGGAAAAATTGATTACATGGGTCATGAGATTCATGAAACCAAATTTATAGAGACAAACAACTATTCCTTGTATTGCATATTCTTTTTTTAAAATAAATTTATTTATTTTATTTTTTTCTTTAATTTTTTTTGGCTGTGTTGGGCCTTCGTTGCTGCACGCAGGCTTTCTCTAGTTGCGGCGAGCGGGGGCTACTCTTCATTGCTGTGCACGGGCTTCTCATTGCGGTGCCTTCTCTTGTTGCAGAGCACGGGCTCCAGGTACGTGGGCTTCAGTAGTTGTGGCACGCAGACTCAGTAGTTGTGGCTCATGGGCTCTAGAGCGCAGGCTCAGTAGTTGTGGCGCACAGGCTTAGTTGCTCCGCAGCATGTGGGATCTTCCGAGACCAGGGATCGAACCCGTGTCCCCTGCATTGGCAGGCGGATTCTTAACCACTGTGCCACCAGGGAAGCCCAGCATGTTTATTCTTGATACTAGAACTAAAGATTTACTTCACTCCAAAGACTAAACTATATGAAACTATTAAAACAAATACATCCCTAAAATCCCAACTCCCAGTACATATTTCCCTAATTTTCTACATAGTCGCAAACAGGCTTTAGGTAGTCTTAGACCGCAGAGCCCCAGAAGGAAGAATGCATTGGAGCTTTGGAGAAAGCAGAGCCTGCTTCTGGCTGTACTCTCAGGTTCCTCCGTAACTCCCAGTTAATATTCTAGAAATGCATATGCACCTGTAAGATGGCTTAGCTAGGTAACTAGTAATAGAATTGGTAGGCAACTACCCTGGGTTTGTTGACTCGCCCAGATAGCAAGAAGATGGGGGAATGTGGTTTTGTTTTATCCCTTTGTGTTTAGAAAGTATCACCAAAGACAAAATGTGACTTGGTATAATAAGAATTATTTTTCTGCAGTTGGCCATTGGAACATTTGTTTCAAAAGGAACTCATTATGAATAGTTTCCAATATCATTTCATTTTATACAATAGATAATGTGTGTATTTGATAATAATCAGTTACTTTCATATTTATGAGGAATATGTAAAGTATGAGATTTGAGAAAACTTCTAGGTCAACCACCCCCCAACACACACACACACTGTATATATTCTAAAGAGGAAAATCCTTTGCATGGCATAAATATACCCTTTACATACTGACTCTGACTTATTTCTCTAACATCTCCTCATGCAAGCCCCACCACGTGTTCTCTAAGATAATAATTACTTAGATAATAATACTCTCCCAGTAAAATTTCACTCCTCTATTGCTCGTGCAGTCTCTCCACCCCCTATTCTGTAATGCCCTATTATCTCCATCTAGTAATCTCCTTGTCTACTTCAAAATTCAGCTCCAGTGTTGGCTTCCTCAACATCTTCACACCTGGGGAAATAATTGTTTTCTTATGGTCCCATAGCATCTTACACAGATCTCAGTTTTTTTCTATGTCTCTCTCCCTATGTCTTAGGTTGACTCTCTACTTCAGTCCATGAGATAATTGCCAGACATTGGCATGGCTACATGAATCCCCTCTAACAATGAATTGTTACTCATTAATTCTAATCACTTACATTTGTTTATTGCTTTACATTTTTTCAAGGTGCTTTGATTTCCATTGTCCGTTTGATCCTCATGATATTTTTGGAAGGACGTATTACTTCTATTTTGCAAATGAAGAACCAGGGACACAGAAATGAGTTGCCTAAGACTGCGTGTAGCAGGTTCACAATACCTGACAAAATTACGTATGCATTTACCCTTTGCCAGCAACTTCACTCCTAGAAACCTGTCTCAAGGCAGAAGTGGAAAAAATATGAAATGATGCATGTAAACAGCTATTAATTATAACACTATTTATAATAGCAGGAAGTTTGAAATAAGTCAGTGTTTATCAAGAGGGAACTGAATGAATAAACTATAGGACATCCACCCAAAGGAGTACTATGCCACTGTATAAAGAAAAGAGAAAGATTTCGATATCCTATGGAGTGGTCTCTCCAGGATATACTGTTAAATGCAAGGGGAAGAACAGTCTATATGATATATTTCATTCATACAGGTGTGTTATTGTTTTGTGGGGGTTTTTGTTTTATAAATTTATTTATTTATTTGTTTTTATTTTTGGCTGTGTTGGGTCTTTGTTCTGTGCGCGGGCTTTCTCTAGTTGCAGCCAGTGGTGCGCGGGCTTCTCATTGTCGTGGCTTCTCTTGTTGCAGAGCACGGGCTCTAGAGTGCAGGCTCAGTAGTTGTGGCACACGGGCTTAGTTGCTGCGCGGCATGTGGGAATCTTCCTGGGCCAGGGATCGAACCCATGTCCCCTGCATTGGCAGGCAGATTCCCACCCACTGCACCACCAGGGAAGCCCTGTGTTATTGTTTTTGATTGTAGAATTTATTTTGTGTTAATATTGTGTTAATTTATGCTGTATAGCAAAGTGACTCAGTTATACATATATACATTCTTTTTTATATTCATTTCTATTATGATTTATCCCAGGACATTTAATATAGTTCCCTGTTCTATTCAGTAGGAGCTTCTTGTCCATCCATTCTATATGTAATAGTTTACATCTACTAACCCCAAACTCCCAGTCCATCCCCCTCCTCTTTGGCAACCACAAGTCTGTTCTCTCTGTCTGTGAGTCTGTTTCTGTTTCATAGATAGGTTCATTTGTATCGTATTTTAGATTTCACATATAAGAGATATCATATGGTATTTGTCTTCATCTTTCTGACTTACTTCACTTAGTATGATAATCTCTAGTTGCATCCATGTTTCTGCAAATGGCATTATTTTGTTCTTTTTATGGCTGAGTAGTATTGCAGTGTTATTTTTATTTTTTGAGAGAAACAATGGAGAGTAAGCCAACCAATAAAAATGTTTAAGTATAGGAGACAAGGAAGGGTACAGATTGGAAGGGAAAAATATGGACTCTATATTTCTCTGAAACTAACTTGTACTATAGTTTTGAACTGGTAAATATGTAAATTGTTTATATTATTTTAAAACAAAATTAAGCAAAAAATTAATCCTTACAAATTTAAAATATATTTTAAATGTTTTACATATCAAGCCACAGAATAAACACATAAGGAAGAATTATTTTAAGTGACTTTAAAACACAGTATTTTGATACTTTGTCCCTACTAGTATCTATTCAAAGGACAAAAAGAACCAGAAATAAGTGTTAGACTGCATTCAAAAATATTATTGTTAGAAATAATATGGATATTGTTATTTTGAATCTATATGGGGGCCATTGTATAAATGTCCTTAGGAACCAAGATTTTGATCATAAGAAAAAAAAGATAACACTATAAAATCAAAGGAGTTAAATAAATACACCCTCTATAATCTTACATGTGAATTTGAAACATCACTATGAACTAAGGATTTAGTTTTCTTGTTCTAAAAATTACAAATTTCCTACCTCAATTCTCTGAAGAGAAGCATAGAAGTAATGATTACCCCTAGCAGCTAAGTTGTCATCTTTAAATATAAGGTCCTGTTAAACAAACCAGAGTTCCTTAGAGAAATGGGTGATTTCAGGTGTGAGGCAGGAAATATACAAGATGAACTTTGGGGCATCTAGTGCCAGAAATCTAAAAGGCAAATGTCTGTTATGGTCCTGTTAAAGGAACACAGGGAAATCCAACCTTCAAAACTGGAATAATTTAAGTATCATAGGACTAATAAGTGCGACACACACGTGAACATAAGACGATTAATAATAGTACTAAAATCAATCTGGCTCCTTTGGAGTTTACTAAAGAATCAGCTTATTTTTCTGTAAATTGGTAAATAATGTGAATGAATGCAGCATTTAACCTGCCATTTGTGTTTGAACTGTATTTTAGAGTAACTGAATAGCCTGTAAGGGAACATTCTTTTTTAGAACTCCAACTAATAGATTCATATAAGGGATGATAATATTAGAAAAACCACGATTGTGCAATTCCTAATGAAATGCTATATCCAGGCAGCAGTCATCTAAGGCTGCTAAAACTGTTATGTGAAAGGTAGATGAGGAAATTTAAAATAATGGAGGAGGCTGAAAGCACCTAAACCCCCTGATCCATCTTAGCATGACTAAAAGTGGGGCAGCCGGTCTTCATGTGCCACCTGAAGGGATGCAATGGGAAGTAATACAGCACTCCTGAAATATCTTTGACCAAAAAGAAGGTGGAGGAAGGGGTCAAAATTTAATCATGCCTCTACATCGCACTTAAGAGTTTGCACAAAATACAAAGGATGGAGAAACATGTTAAATGATACCAGGACGATACAATCAGCCAAATCCAGAACATAGTTAAATCTACAGGGAAAATGGCCTGCATTCTTTAGCAAATTCATTTCATGAAAGTAAAAAAAGGAGTGCAGGAACTGTTATAAAACAAAAGAGGCTTAAGAGACAAAAACCAAATATAATGTGTGGACCATATTGAGATCCTCATGTGAACAAATCAACTGAAAAAGACAGGTTGGAGCCAATTATGGGAGTTTGAATGTGGATCAAGTATTAGATGGCATAGTAATTACTGTTAATTTTAGTTGGGTTATAATTATACTGAGGATATGTTAAAAACATTCTTGCTAAAATGGATGAATTTTCCTGTATGTAAATTATATCTTAATAATTTTTAAAAACCTAATTTTAAAAAGCGTTGTCTATTAGGGAAACATACATCTGATGTTTTCAGCTTGCTTCACAGTATTCAAGTAGAAGGGAAAATAGGGTGTATGTATGAGACAGGATTGGCAAATAGTTTCTAAATATTGAAGCTGGATCATGGTACGTTTGCATATGTTTTTAAATTGTCATAATAAAAAATAGGAGAAAAACAAGGAAAAAATAAGAAAAGGCGGCACATCTTATGAGTAGAATGCCAACCCAGCACTTCTGAGCCTGATGCTCTTTATAGTATTGGGTCGGCCAAAAAGTTCATTTGAATTTTTCTGTAAGAGGTTACAGAAAAACCCGAACGAACTTTTTGGCCACCCCAATAACTGTCTTTAAGAACTTGAACGAACAGCAGGCAGGCTTATCAAATGTATAATACAACATCCTGACTTGCAGGACCTTACAAATGGCTTGGGAAGATAAGAATCATTCTCATGCAAGGTACCATGCCAGGAACCCAGAGATTTAGATTTAGATCTGTTTCAGATGTGAGTTCTCTGGTTATCAGCACATGCCTAGGGACCCTGGGACTACAGGACATGAAAGACTGTAGGTGGCAAGGACGTTTCCCACCCTGCTGAAATGATGAGCAGTTTGGGTGAATAGAAAAATAGGCCCACGCTTTAGTATATAAAAGGAAACTACCAAATAGTTGCCCTAAGTCTGCATTAAACCCAATGGAGTCCCCACATCTATTGCGCTGCACATTTGACAGAAACAAACTGGGATTCTGCCAGCAACCTTCTTCTGGGTTGCAACTCTTCCCAGAGTCTCCGGCCTGCTGGCCTACTATACCAGATTTTGGATTCACCAAGCCTCCACAATCATAGAAAATAGAAAGCCTATCCTGGAGAACCTTCAAGATGGTGGAGGAGTAAGACGTGGAGATCACCTTCCTCCCCGCAAGTACATCAAAAATACATCTACCTGTGGAACAGCTCCTACAGAACACCTACTGAACACTGGCAGAAGACCTCAGACCTCCCAAAAGGCCAGAAACTCCCCACGTACCTGAGTAGGGCAAAAGAAAGAAGAATAAACAGAGACAAAAGAATAGGGACGGGACCTGCACCAGTGGGAGGGAGCCGTGAAGGAGGAGAAGTTGCCACACACTAGGAAGCCCCTTCACCGGCAGAGATGGGGACTGGTGGGGGGGAAGCTTCGGAGGCACGGAAGAGAGCACAGCAGACAGGGGTGCAGAGGGCAAAGCGGGGAGATTCCTGCCCAGAGGATCGGTGCCGACCGGCACTCACCAGCCCAAGAGGCTTGTCTGCTCACCCGCCAGGGCAGGTGGGGCTGGGAGCTGAGGCTCGGGCTTCGGTCGGAGCGCAGGGAGAGGACTGGGGTTGGCGGCGTGAACACAGCCTGCAGGGGGTTAGTGCACCACGGCTAGCCGGTAGGGAGTCCGGGGAAAAGTCTGGACCTGCCAAAGAGGCAGGAGACTTTTTCTTGCCTCTTTGTTTCCTGGTGCGCGAGGAGAGGGGATTAAGAGCGCTGCTTAAAGGAGCTCCAGAGACGGGCGCGAGCCGCGGCTATCAGCATGGACCCCAGAGATGGGCATGAGACGCTAAGGCTGCTGCTCCGCCACCAAGAAGCCTGTGTGCGAACACTGGTTACTACCCACACCTCCCCTCCCGGGACCCTGTACAGCGTGCCACTGCCAGGGTCCCGTGATCCAGGGACAACTTCCCGGGGAGAACGCACGGTGCGCCTCAGGCTGGTCCAACGTCCCGCCGGCCTCTGCCGTCGCACGCTCGCCCGGCATCCGTACTCTTCCCTCCCCCCGGCCTGAGTGAGCCAGAGCCCCCGAATCCACTGCTGCTTTAACCCTGTCCTGTCTGAGCGAAGAACAGACGCCATCAAGCGACCTGCACGAAGAGTTGGAGCCAAATCCAAAGCTGAAACCTGGGAGCTGTGCGAACAAAGAAGAGAAAGGGAAATCCTTCCCAGCAGCCTCAGGAGCAGCGGATTAAATCTCCACAATCACCTTGATGTACCCTGCATCTGTGGAATATTTAAATAGACAACGAATCATCCCAAATTGAGGATGTGGACTTTGGGAGCAAGATATATTATTTTTTCCCCTTTTCCTCTTTTTGTGAGTGTGTATGTGTATGCTTCTGTGTGAGATTTTGTCTGTGTAGCTTTGCTTTCACCGTTTGTCCTAGGGTTCTGTCTGTCCGTTTTTTCTTAATAATTATTTTTTATTTTAGTAACTTTATTTTATTTTATCTTACCTTATTTTATTTTATTTTATCCTCTTTCTTTCTTTCTATTTATACTCCCTTTTATTCTGAGCCGTGTGGATGAAAGGCTCTTGGTGCTCCAGCCAGGAGTCAGTGCTGTGTCTCTGAGGTGGGAGAGCCAAGTTCAGGACACTGGTCCACAAGAGACCTCCCAGATCCACGTAATATCAAATGGTGAAAATCTCCCAGAGATCTCCATCCCAACAACAACACCCAGCTTCACTCAACGACCAGCAAGCTACAGTGCTGGACACCCTATGCAAAACAACTAGCAAGACAGGAACACAACCCCACCCGTTAGCAGAGAGGCTGCCTAAAAGCATAATAAGGCCACAGACACCCCAAACCACACCACCAGACGTGGACCTGCCCACCAGAAAGACAAGATCCAGCCTCATCCACCAGAACACAGGCACTAGTCCCCTCCACCAGGAAGCCTACACAACCCACTGAACCAACCTTAGCGACTAGGGACAGACACCAAAAACAACGGGAACTACGAACTCTCAGCCTGCAAAAAGGAGACCCCAAACGCAGCAGTGAAGCAAAATGAGAAGACAGAAAAACACACAGCAGATGAAGGAGCAAGATAAAAACCCTCCAGACCTAACAAATGAAGAGGAAATAGGCAGTCTACCTGAAAAAGAATTCAGAATAATGAGAGTGAAGATGAAGCAAAATCTTGGAAATAGAATAGAGAAAATGCAAGAAACATTTAACAAGGACCTAGAACGACTAAAGATGAAACAAACAACGATGAACAACACAATAAATAAATTAAAAATACTCTACATGGGATCAGTAGCAGAATAACTGAGGCAGAAGAACGGATAAGTGACCTGGAAGATAAAATAGTGAAAATAACTACTGCAGAGCAGAATAAAGAAAAAAGAATGAAAAGAACTGAGGACAGTCTCAGAGACTTCTGGGACAACATTAAACACACCAACATTCAAATTATAGGGGTTCCAGAAGAAGAAGAGGAAAAGAAAGGGACTGAGAAAATATTTGAAGAGATTATAGTTGAAAACTTCCCTAATACGGGAAAGGAAATAGTTAATCAAGTCCAGGAAGCACAGAGTCCCATACAGGATAAATCCAAGGAGAAATATGCCAAGACACATATGAATCAAACTGTCAAAAATTAAATACAAAGAAAACATATTAAAAGCAGCAAGGAAAAACAACAAATAACACACAAGGGAATCCCCATAAGGTTAACAGCTGATCTTTCAGCAGAAACTCTGCAAGCCAGAAGGGAGTGGCAGGACATATTTAAAGCGCTGAAGGAGAAAAACCTACAACCATGATTACTCTACCCAGCAAGGATCTCATTCAGATTTGATGGAGAAATTAAAACCTTTACACACAAGCAAAAGCTGAGAGAATTCAGCACCACCAAACCAGGTTTACAACAAATGCTAAAGGGACTTCTCTAGGCAAGAAACACAAGAGAAGGAAAAGACCTACAGTAACAAACCCAAAACAATTAAGAAAATGGGAATAGGAACATACATATTGATAATTACCTTAAATGTAAATGGATCAAATACTCCCACCCAAAGACACAGACTGGCTGAATGGATACAAAAACAAGACGTATATATATGCTGTCTACAAGAGAATCACTTCAGACCTAGGGGCACATACAGACTGAAAGTGAGGGGATGGAAAAAGATATTCCATACAAATGGAAATCAAAAGAAAGCTAGAGTAGCAGTTCTCATATCAGACAAAATAGACTTAAAAATAAAAGACTATTACAAGAGACAAAGAAGGACACTACATAATGATCCAGGGATCGATCCAAGAAGAAGATATAACAATTGTAAATATTTATGCACCCAACATAGGAGGACCTCAATACATAAGGCAAATACTAACAGCCATAAAAGGGGAAATCGACAGTAACACATTCATAGTAGGGGACTTTAACACCCCACTTTCACCAAGGGACAGATCATCCAAAATGAAAATAAATAAGGAAACACAGCTTTAAATGATACATTAAACAAGATGGACTTAATTGATATATATGGGCCATTCCATCCAAAAACAAAAGAATACTCATTTTTCTCAAGTGCTCATGAAACATTCTCCAGGATACCTCATATCTTGGGTCACAGATCAAGCCTCGGTAAATTTAAGAAAATTGAAATCGTATCAAGTATCTTTTCTGACCACAACGCTATGAGACTAGATATCAATTACAGGAAAAGATCTGTAAAAAATACAAACACATGGAGGCTAAACAATATGCTACTTAATAACCAAGTGATCACTGAAGAAATCAAAGAGGAAATCAAAAAATACCTAGAAACAAATGACAATGGAGACACGACGACCCAAACAAAACCTATGGGATGCAACAAAAGCAGTCCTAAGAGGGAAGTTTATAACAATACAATCCTACCTTAAGAAACAGGAAATATCTCAAATAAACAGCTTAACCTTGCACCTAAAGAAATTAGAGAAAGAAGAACGAAAAACCCTAAAGTTAGCAGAAGGAAAGAAATCATAAAGATCAGATCAGAAATAAAAAGAAATGAAGGAAACGATAGCAAAGATCAATAAAACTAAAAGCTGGTTCTTTGAGAAGATAAGCAAAATTGATAAACCATTAGCCAGACTCATCAAGAAAAAAAGGGAGAAGACTCAAATCAATAGAATTAGAAATGAAAAAGGAGAAGTAACAAGTGACACTGCAGAAATACAAAGGATCGTGAGAGATTACCTCAAGCAACTCTATGCCATTATGGACAACCTGAAAGAAATGGACAAATTCTTAGAAATGCACAACCTGCCAAGACTGAACCAGGAAGAAATAGAAAATGTGAACAGACCAATCACAAGCACTGAAATTGAAACTGTGATTAAAAATTTTCCAACAAATGAAAGCCCAGGACCAGATGGCTTCACAGGCGAATTCTATCAAATTGAACTACCATGCGACCCAGCAATCCCACTACTGGGCATATACCCTGAGAAAACCATAATTCAAAAAGAGTCATGTACCAAAATGTTCATTGCAGCTCTATTTACAATAGTCAGGACATGGAAGCAACCTAAGTGTCCATCATCGGATGAATGGAGAAAGAAGATGTGGCACCTATATACTATGGAATATTAGTCATAAAAAGGAACGAAATTGAGATATTTGTAGTGAGGTGGATGGACCTAGAGTCTGTCATACAGAGTGAAGTAAGTCAGAAAGAGAAAGACAAATACTGTATGCTAACACATATATTTGGAACCTAAGGGGGAAAAAAAAAGGTCATTAAGAACCTAGGGGTAAGACAGGAATAAAGACAGAGACCTACTAGAGAATGGACTTGAGGATATGGAGAGGGGGAAGGGTAAGCTGTGACAACGTGAGAGAGTGGCATGGACATATATCCACTACCAAACGTAAGGTAGATAGCTAGTGGGAAGCAGCCGCATAGCACAGGGAGATCAGCTCAGTGGTTTGTGACCACCTAGAGGGGTGGGATAGGGAGGGTGGGAGGGAGGGAGACACAAGAGTGAGGAGATGTGGGAACATATGTATATGTATAACTGATTCACTTTGTTATAAAGCAGAAACTAACACACCATTGTAAAGCAATTATACTCCAATAAAGATGTTAAAAGAAAAAAAAACAGTCACACAATCATAGTAGGGGACTTTAACAGCCCTACTTTCACCAATGGACACATCATCCAAAATGAAAATAAATAAGGAAACACAAGCTTTAAATGACACGTTAGACAAGATGGACTTAATTGTTATTTTTCCGACATTCCGTCCAAAAAGAACAGAATACAGTTTCTTCTGAAGTGCTCATGGAACATTCTCCAGGATAGATCGTATTTTGGGTCACAAATCAAGCCTTGGAGAATTTAAGAAACTTGAAGTCACATCAGGTATCCTTTCCGACCTCAACACTATGAGACTAGATATGAATTACACGAATAAAACTGGAAAAAACCCAAACACATGGACGCTAAACAATACACTACTAAATAAGCAGGAGATCACTGAGGAAATCAAGGAGGAAATCAAAAAATACCTAGAAACAAATGACAACGAAAGCACCATGACCCAAAACCTATGGGATGCAGCAAAAGCAGTTCTAAGAGGGAAGTTTATAGCAATACTATCCTACCTCAAGAAACAAGAAAAATATCAAATAAACAACCTGGGCTTCACTGGTGGAGCAGTGGTTCAGAGTCTGCCTGCCAATGCAGGGGATACGGGTTCATGCCCCAGTCTGGGAGGATCCCACATGCTGCGGAGTGGCTAGGCCTGTGAACCACGGGCGCTGGGCCTGTTCGTCCGGAAGCTGTGCTCCACAACGGGAGAGGTCACAACAGTGAGAGGCCTGCATACCACAAAAAAATAAATAAATAAAATAAAATTTAAAAATAACCAAACCTTACACCTAAAGCAATTAGAGAAAGAAGAACAAAAAAACCCAAAGTTAGCAGAAGGAAAGAAATCATAAAGATCAGAGCAGAAATAAATGAAAAAGAAATGAAGGAAACAATAGCAAAGATCAATAAAACTAAAAGTTGGTTCTTCGAGAAGATAAACAAAATTGATAAACCATTAGCCAGACTCATCAAGAAAAAAAGGGAGAAGACTCAAATCAACAGAATGAGAAATGAAAAAGAAGTAACAAGTGACACTGCAGAAATTCAAAAGATCATGAGAGATTACTACCAGCAACTATGTGCCAATAAAATGGACAACATGGAATAAATGGCCACATTCTTAGAAAAGCACAACCTCCAAACAGACCAATCACAATCACTGAAATTGAAATTGTGATTAAAAACCTTCCAACAAATGAAAGCCCAGGACCACATGGCTTCACAGGCGAATTCTATCAGACATTTAGAGAAGAGCTAACACCTGTCCTTCTCAAACTCTACCAAAATATAGCAGAGAGAGGAACACTCCCAAACTCATTCTATGATGCCACCATCAACCTGATACCAAAACCAGACAAAGATGTCACAAAAAAGAAAACTACAGGCCAGTATCAGTGATGTACATAGATGCCAAAATACTCAGCAAAATACTAGCAAAACAGAGTCCAACAGCACATTAAAAGGATCATACACCATGATCTAGTGGGATTTTTCCCAGGGTTGCAAGGATTCTTCAATATGTGCAAATCAGTCAATGTGATACACCGTATTAACAAATTGAAGGATAAAAATCATATAATTTGAACAGATGCAGAAAACCTTTCCACAAAATTCAACACCCATTTATGATCAGAGCTCTCCATAAAGTAGGCTTACAGGGAACCTACCTCAACAAAATAAAGGCCATATATGACAAACCCACAGCCAACATCATTCTCAATGGTCAAAAACTGAAACCGTTTCCTCTAAGATCAGGAACAAGACAATGTTGACCACTCTCACCACTGTTATTCAACATAGTTCTGGAGGTTTTAGCCATGGCAATCAGAGGAAAAAAAGGAAATAAAAGGAATCCAAATCAGAAAAGAAGAAGTAAAACTGTTACTGTTTGCAGATCACATGATACTATACATAGAGAATCCTAAAGATGCTACACGAAAACTACTAGAGCTAATCAATGAATTTGGTAAAGTAGCAGGATACAAATTTAATGCACATAAATCTCTTGCATTCCTATACACTAACGATGAAAAATCTGAAAGAGAAGTTAAGGAAACACTCCCATTTACCACTGCAACAAAAAAAATAAAATACCTAGGGATTAACCTACCTGAGGAGGCAAAAGAACTACATGCGGAAAACTGTAAGACACTGGTGAAAGAAATTAAAGATGATACAAACAGATGGAGAGATATACCATGTTCTCAGATTGGAAGAAAAAATGACTGTACACCCAAAGCAATCTACAGATTCGATGCAATCCCTATCAAACTACCAATGGCATTTTTCACAAAACTAGAACAAAAAAATCTCACAATCTGTATGGAAACACAAAAGACCGTGAATAGCCAAAGCAATCTTGAGAAAGCAAAACCGAGCCGGAGGAATCAGGCTCCCTTACTTCAGCCTATACTACAAAGCTACAGTAATGTAGACAGTATGGTACTGGCAGAAGAACAGAAATATAGATCAATGGAACAGGATAGAAAGCCCAGAGATAAACCCATGCACAGATGGTCACCTTAGCTTTGATAAAGGAGGCAAGAATATACAATGGAGAAAAGGCAGCCTCTTCAATAAGTGGTACTGGGAAAACTGGACAGCTACATATAAAAGAATGAAATTAGAACACTTCCTAACACCATACACAAAAATAAACTCAAAATGTATTAAAGACCTAAATGTAAGACCAGACGCTGTAAAACTCTTAGAGGAAAACATAGGCAGAACACTCCATGACATATATCACAGCAAGATCTTTTTTGATCCACCTCCTAGAGTAATGGAAATGAAAACAAAAATAGACTAATGGGACCTAATGAAATTTAAAAGCTTTTGCACAGCAAAGGGAACCATAAACAAGACCAAAAGACAACCCTCAGAATGGGAGAAAATACTTGCAAATGAAGCAACTGGCAAAGGATTAATCTCCAAAATATACAAGCAGCTCATGCAGCTCAATATCAAAAAAACAAACAACCCAATCCAAAAATGGGCAGAAGGCCTAAAAAGACATTTCTCCAAGGAAGATATACAGATTGCCAACAAACACATGAACTGATGTTCAACATCACTAATCATTAGAGAAATGCAAATCAAAACTACAATGAGGTATCACCTCACACCGCTCAGAATGGCCATCATCAAAAAATCTACAAACAATAAATGCTGGAGAATGTGTGAAGAAAAGGGAACCCTCTTGCACTGTTGGTGGGAATGTAAATTGATACAGTCACTATGGAGAACAGTATGGAGGTTGCTTATAAAACTAAAAATAGAACTACCATATGACCCAGCAATCCCACTACTGGGCGTATACCCTGAGAAAACCATAATTCAGAAAGAGTCATGTACCACAATGTTCATTGCAGCTCTATTTACCATAGCCAGGACATGCAAGCAACCCTAGTGTCCATCAACAGATGAACGGATAAAGAAGAAGTGGCACATATGTACAATGGAATATTACTCAGCCATGACAAGAAATGAAATTGAGTTATTTGTAGTGAGGTGGATGGACCTAGAGTCTGTCATACAGAGTGAAGTCAGAAAGAGAAAAACAAATACCGCATGCTAACACATATATATGGAATCTAAAAAAAAGATGGTTCTGAAGAACCTTGGGGCAGGACAGGAATAAAGACCGATGTAGAACATGGACTTGAGTACATGAGGTGGGGGAAGGGTAAGCTGGGACGAAGTGAGAGAGTGGCATGGACATATATACACTACCAAACGTAAAATAGATAGCTAGTGGGAAGCAGCCGCATAGCACAGGGAGATCAGCTCGGTGCTTTGTGACCACCCAGAGGGGTGGGATAGGGAGGGTGGGAGGGAGGCGCAAGAGGGAGGGGATATGGGGATATATGTATACATATAGCTGATTCTGTTTGTTATACAGCAGAAACTAGCACAACATTGTAAAGCAATTATACTCCAATATAGATATTATAAAATAAAAAATGTCTAAACATTTACTTTGCCTTTTCTGTGCTGAGAGCTGACCTGCTTCTGTTAGTCTCCCTCCTCCATAGGGACAGTCAGCAGAAATTTTACGACGTTAAGGGGTACCTTGTTTTATCAACAGCCTGAGGGGCTGAGTATGGATGGTGCTCCAGTGTATGTCTTGGAACTGTTGGTTTGCCTTGGGGTGCTGGTGAAACTGACGGTGATGCGATATATATGTGTTTGTGTGTTTCCTGCTCTTCTGGAATGAAAAATGAGTAGACATGATGTTTTATCATGTCTGGGAGAGAATAGGAGCAGTAGTGGTGCTGATGGTGAAAATATCAGCAGTGGCATTGGAAAGGAGAAGGCAGAAAACTTCGAGAAGTTTCAGAGTTAGCTGGACATAGGGGGAGGGGATGAGAAGAAGCTGGGTCCCTTCAGTGGATTGTAGTAGACACCTTTCCTAAAGGAATCAAACTAGACAGGTGATCTACTGAGGCAGTACGAGAATATGAAAATAAATTACCACACTGAGAAAAAAAAGTCAACCAAACCCTGATGAGGGACTCTGGCTAGGTGGGCATAGAGACACTCAAAGTGAGTCACTCTTCTTAGTGGCGTAGAGAAACCAGTGGGAAGAGAGCAGAAAGAGGTTGGAAGAGCTTGATTCTTTGCCCGTGAAGAACTTTTATATGGGGTGATGAGAGCTAAGCTCTGAGAAGCAGCTGTGTTCCTGGAATAGGGACCTATTTAGATATTAAATTAACAGAAGGAAAGGAGGACCAGTCTTTCCATAGTCATATCTCCAAGATTTCATTTTATTGCATTGATATGTTTTACATTTTAAGTATAAAAATGACATCAGAGAAGTTTTTTTTAATTTATTTATTTTTGGCTGCGTTGGGTCTTTGTTGCTGTGTGCGGGCTTTCTCTAGTTGCGGCGAGTGGGAGCTACTCTTCGTTGAGGTGCGTGGGCTTCTCATTGCATTGGCTTCTCTTGTTGTGGAGCACGGGCTCTAGGCGCGCGGACTTCAGTAGTTGTGGCACGCGGGCTCAGTAGTTGTGGTACGCGAGCTCTAGAGCGCAGCCTCAGTAGTTGTGGCGCACGGGCTTAGTTTCTCTGCGGCATGTGGGATCTTCCCGGACCAGGGCTCGAACCCATGTCCCCTGCATTGGCATGTGGATTCTTAACCACTGTGCCACCAGGGAAGCCCCATCAGAGAAGTTTAAAGCAACAAGAAATCACTTATTTGGGGAAAGAACAGAAAGGATTCATGGCTCACAAAGAATTAAAATTGAAACTCAAAGCATAGTATGGTGGTGTGATAGCTGGAACCAAGAGAATGGATAGTTTCTGTGAAACAGAGAGTGTATAAAAAGGCTGTGGGTAGAGGGTTGTATTTTGATGAATGTCCATTGAGGACAAGAAGGTGAATAGGAGAATAAGAGTGAGAGAGAGAAGGAGTGGTATAGGTCATCATATAGCATCATGGAAGCCAAAAATTGAAGAGATCCATGGATGGTTGGTAAATGATGCCTTATGCCACAAAAAGGTTAAGAGCAGTGAGGAGGGAGGGCTTCTCAGTGACTGGCCAGCCTTTGACTTTGGAGGTGCATGCCCATGGTTCTTTCATTTGGTCAATTATTGTTATTGTTCTGGCATCTCCGGCAGTGTTGGTTAATTGTCATTGGAAGACAAAAGCTAGAGTACTTACAAGTGGAGAGGGATAAAATGTTGAGTTGGATTTCCATTTAGGTATAGGAACAGAAACGTGGGCCTAAAGTGTGAGGCACCCTCAGAGAGCATGAGAGACTGACCACTGGACGGAAAGTGGCTCCTGGAACAAGAATTAAACAGATAATGTGCATGTGTTCTCTTTTGCATCTCCTAAGTGCTCAGAATGGCACTTTAGTTTTAATCCACCAGAATAATTTAAAAACTACTAGAACTTGTGTGCTGTATATGGACTGCCAGGTAAAATTTCCTGGTTAAAGAAAATGTTCTTCCTCTGCAGTTATCCTTCTTCTTACAGAGCCTGCCTGCAATGCAAAGACTGCAGAGAGCCAGGCTCTATGTCAGGCTCTAAAGGAGCACGTTGTTAACAGCAGAATGCCTCTGTGTGACAGAGTGAGGGAGGGATGCAGACTAAAAGGGTAGCTGGAGAATGTGCCAGATCTCTGGAGTTTTTCCATGATGCAATCATCCCCAGGCTGTAATCACCCTCACTGACCCCCACATCCGACTGTGTTTCTTCTCACTCACGCCACTTTTCGTCAGCACCTTCCTATTTAGCAGAGATCCCCATTTCTGATACTTTGTAGGGGCTAATTATCTTCCATTTATCTGCGCAGCCCTGCATTTGCCATCTATTAGTCCAGAAACATAAATGCTGTAAATCCTTTTATATCTGGCTGCACCACCTAATTATTCCTCATTTGTTTTTATTCTCTCTCAATTTACCATCATCTACAAAGTTGGAAATCATGTTTTCATATAATAATTAGGGCTCTAAGAACCTCAAGAGAAACTGCCAGGCAAATACGCATGCCTTTGCTTTTCATTTTAATGGTGAATTTAAAAGTGAGAAAATAAATTAGGGCTGAAGGAAATAATAGACTGAAGTGAAAGTTTCTGGAATACAGATGAGGAAATGTGGTAGAATAACATGGGGAGGGAAACTTCCAGCATTAGGGTGCGAAAGCCAGCCCGCACAGTAAAACCATCAAGTAGATGAACAGTATTGCTTCTTTCCTTTGCTGATGAAAATCACCTTTAGTTGTTTCAGTCTGTGCTTTGGGGTATGCCAAGGGATGCACAGTTTTGTTAATTGGATAAACACCCTTCCTTAAGTCTGCAAAAGATTTACTCTTTTATAGGATAGCAATCTGGATTAAATTTAATGAAGGTATGTGATTTGAACTGACATGGCCACTAGTGAGAGAGAACAGAAAGAATCTGTAGATGATCTAAAGGTCCGGGGGAAGAAGGAATGGGAACACAGCAACCTGGTGAGGAAGTTCTTGAAATTATTACTGTCATTCCTACAAACTGTCACCTCCTTAGAGCAACCTCCCCCATGAATCACTTACCTCTTCATCTTCAGAACTTTCTTCAAGGTTCATTTCTAGGATTTTCTGAAGTAGCTTCACCTGGCTCTAGGTCATCTAGAAATTCTTCCCTATGTGCATGTTCCCTTCTTTATCCTTTAAAAATTTCATCTGCATCCCTGTACTATTAGATTTGAATTTTTACCTTTGTAGCATTTTTGTATGTATTATTTATGCAAGCATGAGTATGTGTATTTGTCCTACCTACTACATTAGTTAGAAGTCTCAAGGGCAGGGATGATGTATCAGTCACAACAAACAAGGTTATGGTTTAGTAACAAACATCCACCAAATAGCAACAGCTGAAAGGAGTGACGTTTATTTATCACTCATATTTCATGTCTATTGCAGGTCAGCACAGGGGGTGGGTTGGTAGGTAAGCGGGACTCTGCTTGTCTTTTCTCACTGATCCAGGTTGATGGAGGTTTCCAGATACTTGCTTCTGTAATTCCAGAGGGAGGGAAAAAATAAACTGGAGAACCATGATCTGGCTTTTAAAGTTTCTTTATAAGAGATACATGTCACTTCTGACATTACACTGGCCAAAGAAACTCACACAGCCATGCCTCAGTTCAGCAGGGTGGGAATGTGTAATTGTCCTATTTAGGAGTTCGGATTATTTGTGAACAGTAATACAGTGTATTCCAAATGGTGCTTTTTGTCTTTATTATATCTTTTCATAGAACTACTAAGAGTAGTTCTTTGCACACGATGACCACCAGCATGTTAGAAAATACAGCTGATTGGCTAAAGGAATAATTTGGATATTTTTTCTTTAAGGCATTACTACCTACTTGACCCAGAAGTCTGCCTTCCAATTCTTTCTGCCCACTAACATCAGTTTATGAGATTGTCCTAAACTAAATTACATTTCTGTGCAACTGGTAATAGACATAGAGAAGCAAAGTAAAAAGTCTAAGTGTACATTTGACCAGAAGTGATGATGATTCAATGAACTTTGAAACCATTCTTCCCTCTTTTTGAAGAATCAAACAAAGTAATTTTAATGAATTCAGACCATTGAATAAGTTGACCTTTGAACATTAATATAGTTATTATCTTCTTTAAATTTTTATTTTATATTGGAGTATAGTTGACTTACAGTGTTACATTAGTTTCAGACGTACAGCAAAGTGATTCAGTTATACATATACATGTATCTATTCTTTTTCAAATTCTTTTCCCATTTAGATTATTACAGAATATTGAGCAGAGTTCCCTGTGCTGTACAGTAGGTCCTTGTTGGTTATTTTAAATATAGTAGTGTGTATATGTCAGTCCCAACCTCCTAATTTTTCCCTCCCCACCTTTCTTCTTTGGAAACCATAAGTTTGTTTTCTATGTCTGCGAGTCTGTTTCTGTTTGTAAATAAGTTTATTTGCATTATCTTTTTAGATTCTGCATATAAGTGATATCATGTGATATTTGTCTTTCTCTGTCTGACTTAAAATAGTGATTATCTTGATTCTATATTTTGAAGCTATCAAATGTTTAGATTTTCTTACCTGTAACTCTGTATCCCTGAATGTTTTGTGCCTTGCTATAGAAGGCTGAGAAATTGAATTCAGCAGGCTCGCCAACATCCTACCAGAGCTGCTGTCATCAGGAATTATTTTCACCAAGGGAGAGCTTGTTAGGGGAGGGAAAAGGAATAATACTAAGAATTTAGTGGAATATCTTAGAAAGCCACAGACCAGGTAGAGTACTGAAGACAGTCTGAGGGGCAACATGAACAGGCCAGACCTGTTTTATTTTGTTTTATTTGGAAATGACTTTAATCAAAATTGGAAAGAATGGGAGATGGAGAGATTAAAAAGAGAGGAGTAGAACATCCTATGATTTTAGTTTGGCTTGTTTTAGGATTACTGTCCATTCTTTGACAGTGCTCCATTACTTAATCCTCTGAGCATTATGAGCTCAATTTCAGAATCAAATGCACTTTGTTTGCTTAAAATGTTTAAAAACTCTGGCAAGGAAAGCATGGAAATCTTATTTTGGAAGTGTCAAAACCATGCAAAATACTAAGCCCTCCAGCAAAAATGTCAAAAAAGGCCTCTCATTTACCCCTTGTTCCCTACAAAATTTCCACCTCCAGCCTTGTCCCATCCCCACTACCTCAGTGTCCTCAGAGGGAGCTTGAAAACACAAACTGCTTCTGAGAATTCAGCTTCTGCCTTCATAACCAAGGGCACCTGCGAGGCTTGCATCAGCCAGTACAAGCTCTGGGCACCATGCAGGCCCATGTGTCAGAACTGACATCTCCTGCGGTTTCTGCAGCCTTGGCTCTCAGCTGCCCATGATCACAAACTGTGGGACTGGCCATCCGAGATTAGCACTGCTGAGCTGGCTGCTGCCTCCTGTCTTTTGGAGGGAAGGCATGAGAAACACAGCTTGGTTAAAAAGCCCTTGCCATTAGGTGAAAAGCAAATGGATGCTTTCTGGAGAGATGCCAGAGCTTTCATGATTAAAACCAAGAATACACCAGCAATCCCACTACTGGGCATATACCCTGAGAAAATCATAGTTCAAAAAGAGTCATGCACCCCAATGTTCATTGCAGCACTGTTTACAATAGCCAGGACATAGAAGCAACCTAAGTGTCCATCAACAGATGAATGGATAAAGAAGATGTGGCACCTATATACAATGGAATATTAGTCAGCCATAAAAATGAATGAAACTGAGTTATTTGTAGTGAGGTGGATGGACCCAGAGACTGTCATACAGAGTGAAGTAAGTCAGAAAGAGAATAACAAATACCATATGCTAACACATATATATGGAATCTAAAGAAAAAAAAAGAAAAAAAAATGGTCGGAAGATCCTAGGGACAGAACGGGAATAAAGACGCAGACCTACTAGAGAATGGACTTGAGAACACAGGGAGGGGGAAGGGTAAGCTGTGACAAAGTGAGAGAGTGGCATGGACATATATACACTACCAAACGTAAAATAGATAGCTAGTAGGAAGCAGCCACATAGCACAGGGACATCAGCTTGGTGCTCTGTGACCACCTAGAGGGGTGGGATAGGGAGGGTGGGAGGGAGATGCAAGAGGGAGGGGATATGGGGATATATGTATATGTATAGCTGATTCACTTTGTTATAAAGCAGAAACTAACACACCATTGTAAAGCAATTATACTCCAATAAAGATGTTAAAAAGAAAACCAGGAATACACACACACACACACACACACACACACACACACACACACACACACACACTTACTATTCCCACACACACCCCCCATTTGTGTTTAATCATATTATGTTTTAGGCATTTTACTTACTGATACGTGTGAGGTTATTGAAGACTTGAAAATAAGATCTGAACTTTTCAAAATTTTTCTTTAGAAAGAACTTAGTAGTGATGTTCTAGAAGGTTAATCTAACTTCCAAAAATAGTCAAATACTTGACCAGGTATATAAAATCACAGAGCTTTAAAGCTGAAAGCAACCTTGGCAGTCGTGTGGTCTGACCCACCCATTTTACGGATAGAAAACCAAGGCCCAAGGGGTGAGATGACTTGCTACAGTTCCCACGAATTGGGAGTAGGAGGGTCAGTAGAGGAACTTAGAACCCCTGACTTCTTGTCCTTGCTCTTTTCACAACACTAAATATACCTACAAATATCTATTTACTTTGGAAATATCCTCGGATTCTCTGAAAAGCCATTCTTCTTTTAGGCTAATATTAAGAATTTTAGAAACAGAGAAGTTCATAAGGACCATTGTGCCAACCTCAGTGTGTATTTTTTTTTTTTTTTTTTTTTTTTTTTTTTTTGCGGTACGCGGGCCTCTCACTGTTGTGGCCTCTCCCGTTGCGGAGCACAGGCTCCGGACGCACAGGCTCAGCGGCCATGGCTCACGGGCCCAGCCGCTCCGCAGCATGTAGGATCTTCCCGGACCGGGGCACGAACCCGTGTTCCCTGCTTCGGCAGGCGGACTCTCAACCACTGCGCCACCAGGGAAGCCCTCAGTGTGTATTCTTGAAGTTTACAACAGCATCAAGAAGTGAATAAGAAACATGTTGATTCATCATAAAAAAAATAATGCCGCAGATATTTTTCTACAGTTTTATTGATATGTATTTCCTATACCATACCATTCACCCATTTAAAGTGTACAGTTAGGTGGGTTTTAGTATATTCACAGAGTTGTGCAATCATCACCACAATTGAATTTAAAAATTTCCATCACCCCCAAAGAAACCCCACACCCGTGAGGAGCTATTCCCTAATCTATACTTCTCCAGCCCCTGGCAACCACTAATCTATTTTCTGTTTCTATGCATTTGCCTGTTCTGCCACAGATAATTGAATGATGTGTGTGTGTGTGTGTGTGTGTGTGTGTGTTTGTTTACAAAGACACTTCCCTCCAGGCCTTGAGCTAGAGCTGCTGTAGAACAAAAAGAGACTTTATCAAGGCCAATGTCATCCTAAACAGGCAGCACCAGTGCCTGCCGACAGAGGGGAAGCCCAAAGCCTCAAGGACAGTTAAGCTGAAGGACTAAGTGCATGCAGAACCAACGTTGTAACTGTAAGAGCTGGGAGACAAGACAGGCTGAACACAAGAGACATTTATGTCAAAAAAGAAGTGGATCCCAATATCTACTGGGCCACCTGCAGGGGCCGGGGACCTAAAGGAGTATCAAATAAGAGAAAAAGATAAAGGGTGATTGCACTGAGATCTAGAAAAACACGATCAAAGAAATATTATTAAACAGTTTCTTATATCCTCCTTCCCTTGTAGCATACCTTCCAGACTTATTTTATTTAAAAATAATATTCATCATTACAAAAGCAGCATATGTGCACTATAGAAAATTAGAGAATACAGATAAGCAAAAATAAGAAAACAAAGATATTTTATTTCTATAACCTAGATTATCACTATTAACCTTTTATTGCATCTCTTTTCCATAATAGGTTCTACTTATATCTGGTTATATCTATAGCTACTCTTTACCACAATTAGATCACAGTGGACATGTGTGGCATCTTGCTTTTTTCTTTTAATGATCTCTTCCTGGACATGTCAATAAGTTGCTCTCCTATTATTAAATCAGACCTTGACGCCCACACCCCCATGGAAGGAAAGTACCCAGAAAAACAGCATTGTTGAAAAAAATAGTATTCAAGCCATCAACACTGGGAGTGAATTTTTGTAACACTTTAAAAATACTGTCGTGTTTACCACCATGAAACAATAAGCATATTAAGGATAATATACATCCAATCCCATGCTTGGGAGACTATGACTCTGGCTGGATCTCTCCCTTGCTTCAGGCTGAGAGGTGGGCTAAGGCAATCCTTTTGACATTTAACCTACAAAATCATTCACCATTTTATTCCCTAAAGTAGTTTGCTTCATATTTTAAGTGGTCACAGGAGCAAAAATTTATTTGTCATTTTTTCTCAGAAATACAGCTGTTAAATAAACTGAAGCATGCTGTAGAAGCTATAGATTTTATGGGAAAAAAATGGGGTCATTTTAGGAAATAAAAGGAACATAGTAAGGGTATATTAGGTCGTGGTATTGATCTCTCTTACCTGTGTAAACTTGATAAATGACATCTTTTTGAGCCTCATTTTCCTCATCTGTATAAGGAAAATGTAAGGAATTAAGGAAATGTAAGAAAAATAAGGAATACACAGATGCATACCTCTCAGCCTTGTTGTGAGGAGTAAATGAGAAACTTCTGGAAAGAAAATGACAGTGACTTGACACTGATAAATAATAATAGTACCTCACACTTCCATAATGCTTAATGTGTACCAGGCACTCTTCTAAACATTTGATATACATTGACTCATTTAATACAACAGCCCTATAAGGCAGATATTATTATCACTGTACCATTTTACAGATAAGTAAACTGAGACCAAGAGAAGTCATATACCCAATGTGACACAGCTGGTATATGGTGGAGCCGAGATTTGAACCCAGGAGACATGGCTTCAGAATCAGTGCTCTTAATCCTTCCACTCCTTGTTGTAGTAGCTCTGGTTTACCTTTTTCTTTTCTTTATTTCTGTCATTTTTCTCCTGTCAAGCTATAGTCATTTCTTTACCTGTTCAACAATTATTTATGGGACGTTTGCACTCTACCTGTGTGAGGTTATGTGAGGTCCCTGCCCTCATAAAAGTTACCCTGTCATTGATCTCATAAATATTTTCCTTTGATGACCTAAATTGGGTACTTTGATGTGAAGATGTCATCACGGATGTGAGGGCATACAACCTGTGTGGTCACACAAAGTCCCATACTCAGAATTCTCCCACCCTTGGTTTATGCCTTGCTGTCATTGTTTTGAAATATTTAAGAATTTTATCCTCAACCTTGTGTTTTGTAAATGAACCCCAAGAATACGTTTGTCTACTATGTCTTGCTCCCCTATTCACATATTTCCTTCAAGATGCCCCATGGACACAGAATTCCAGTGGACCTATGATGCATGGAGTTCAGTGAGACTCAAAACAAGCATAAGTGTGTTACATTTATGACTGAATAAGCAGGGGAGTAGGGGCTGCTGACAGCCTGGAGAGAGAACACTTCCTGTTCCAACAGAAACTTGCTTCTAACACACAGAAAGAAGATAAATTGTTACTTCTCCTTTTTCATTTCTAATTCTGTTGATTTGAGTCTTCTCCCTTTTTTCCTTGATGAGTCTGGCTAATGATTTATCAATTTTATCTTCTCAAAGAACCAGCTTTTAGTTTTATTGATCTTTGCTATTGTTTCCTTCATTTCTTTCTGATCTGATCGTTATGATTTCTTTCCTTCTGCTAACTTTAGGGGTTTTTTGTTCTTCTTTCTCTAATTGCTTTAGGTGTAAGGTTAGGTATAGAGCTACCATACGACCCAGCAATCCCACTACTGGGCATATACCCTGAGAAAACCATAATTCAAAAAGAGTCATGTACCCCAATGTTCATGGCAGCTCTGTTTACAATAGCCAGGACATGGAAGCAACCTAAGTGTCCATCGACAGATGAATGGATAAAGAAGATATGGCACATATATATAATGGAATATTACTCAGCCATAAAAAGAAATGAAATTGAGTTATTTGTAGTGAGGTGGGTGGACCTAGAGCCTGTCATACAGAGTGAAGTAAGTCAGAAAGGGAAAAACAAATACCGTATGCTAACACATATATGTGGAATCTAAAACAAAATGGTTCTGAAGAACCTAGGGTCAGGACAGGAATAAAGATGCAGACGTAGAGAATGGACTTGAGGACATGGGGAGGGGGAAGGGTAAGCTGGACGAAGTGAGAGAGTGGCATGGACATATATACACGACCAAATGTAAAATAGATAGCTAGTGGGAAGCAGCTGCATCGCACAGGGAGATCAGCTCGGTGCTTTGTGACCACCTAGAGGGGTGGGATAGGGAGGGTGGGAGGGAGACACAAGAGGGAGGAGCTATGGGGATATATGTATACGTATAGCTGATTCACTTTGTTATACAGCAGAAACTAACACACCATTGTAAAGCAATTATAGTCCAATGAAGATGTTTAAAAATAAATAAATAAATAAATGGTCATAGTAATAGTACCTACATCACAGTGTTGCTGTGATAATTAAATGAACAAATGCCACATGAAAGCATATCTTAGCACGTGGTAAGTGCTCCATCAATTTCTGATTACTATAAGCAAGCTAAACCCATCAGGAGTAGAGCAGTTTAATAAATTATTCTTTGTTTGCCAGAATTCTCTCCCCATATAACTCACCTCTTCCAGAATAGCTGGTGAGTCCTTGCGTGAACTAGCTGCTCACATGACTACTACCAGTTGAATGTTAATAAAATATGCATTTGAAAAGGTATTATTTATTACTTTTTATAAATTTACTCTTCCCCCTCAAAACTGCTACAGATGGTTAAGATTTTTAAATTAGTCATATTTATCTAGGAATGGACTTATTTATCTAGGAATCTAAAAAAAATGGTCATGAAGAACCTAGGGGCAGGACGGGAGTAAAGACGCAGACGTAGAGAATGGACTTGAGGACACGGGGAGGGGGAAGGGTAAGCTGAGACGAAGTGAAAGAGTGGCATGGACATATATACACTACCAAACGTAAAATAGATAGCTAGTGGGAAGCAGCTGCATAGCACAGGGAGATCAGCTCGGTGCTTTGTGACCACCTAGAGGGGTGGGATAGGGAGGGTGGGAGGGAGGGAGACACAAGAGGGAGGAGATACGGGAACATACGTATGTGTATAACTGATTCACTTTGTTATAAAGCAGAAACTAACACACCATTGTAAAGCAATTATACTCCAATAAAGATGTTAAAAAAATTTTTTTAATTAAAAAAAGAAGGTAGGGATGTTCTAGGAAACACGTAGAATCTAAGAACCTTATCATATCCCTTTGTATTCATTTACTTTCCTGTATCAGCCAACCAGTGACACTGAGATGATGACATAGAAGGAAAGGGAAAGACAGGGACGATCCCTAGTTCCTGCTCCTTTGCCTTTTAGTCCTCCTTCCTTACTCATCAGTAAGCTAAAGGTAGACAATATTGGTAAGCATGCTCCTGTCAAGAAGTGAAGCAAAAACAATTGGGTTGGTTTTGTGCAGCATTTCCACTCTTCTGCTAAAAGCTTGTATAAGCTATGAAAATGAACTGTGTAATTTCTGGGATTCTGTAAACAAGTTAAGTGCTCCTCTATTTGCATTTAAAAGTGGCATTGCACCATATAATGATGAACAGTTAAGTGCATGCTAATGATTAAACTTTTTAATTTTGCTTAACTTAGAATAACATTAAATAGCTAATTAAACACACTGTGCCAAGTTGAGAGAGAGTGAGAGACCATAGAAGAAAGGAACAACTTTCTATTTTAATACCTTTCATGGCATTTTTTTCCTGCTTTGTGAATAAGATCTCCCACACTTTCATTTTCCCTGGGCCCCAGAAATTGTAGGTGGTGCTGCTTGACGGTAGAAAACAGCAAGGAAAATCTAAGTGAGCTTCTGGGCTAAAACAGATCAGGAAACAACACATGATTGGATTGGAGACAAGAGGATGTGACCACGTGACCGTTGAAGGCCAAGCTTGAAAGAATACAATCTATTACAAAAGCCAAGGGGACCAGCACCTGCTTGAGTTTCTGTTCATCTTTCGATGAATTCTTCCTATGTATTATGATACATACTAATGATACAGTTTTAAATACTGATATCATTCTAAATGCAGACGTGCAAGCAAACAAGCAAGCGAAGAGCAGACAAAACAGCACCTTCAGTTCTGGAGCAGTAGGTATAATAAATAGAGAGGAACTAGAGGCTGGGACAATAGGTGAAAGAAGGTGGCATTTGATAGAGCCTTCAAAATATTAGAGTCTCTTAAGATCTAAGAAGAAAACCTCAGCAGTGGGCCCTTAAATCTTCGAAGACACGCCATTTCACATTTAGTCTTTCTTTTAAATGTGGCTGTTACCTGAGGGGATTTCTCCCTCCAGTCTTTTCTCAGAAAGGTCTCTTTTGGAGAGGAAAGGCCTAGTTATACTTTTATTATGTTGTATATTTTATTTTACTAATTTTTAACATCTTTATTGGAGTATAATTGCTTTACAATGTTGTGTTACTTTCTGCTGTATAACAAAGTGAATCAGATATACGTATACGTATATCCCCATATGCCCTCCCTCTTGCGTCTCCCTCCCACCCTCCCTATCCCACCCCTCTAGGGAGTCACAGAGCACCTAGCTAATCTCCCTGTGTGATGCAGCTGCTTCCCACTAGCTATCTATTTTACATCTGGTAGTGTATGTATGTCAATGCCACTCTCTCACTTCGTCCCATCTTACCCTTCCCCCTCCCCATGTCCTCAAGTCCATTCTCTACCTCTGTGTCTTTATTCCTGTCCTGCCCCAAGGTTGATCAGAACCACTTTTTTTTTAGATTCCATATATATGTGTTAGCATACGGTATTTGTTTTTCTCTTTCTGTCTTACTTCACTCTGTATGACAGACTCTAGGTCCACCCACCTCACTACAAATAACTCAATTTCATTTCTTTTTATGGCTGAGTAATATTCCATTGTATATATGTGCCACATCTTCTTTATCCATTCATCTGTCGATGGACACTTAGGTTGCTTCCATGTCCTGGCTCTTGTAAATAGTGCTGCAGTGAACATTTTGGTACATGACTCTTTTTGAATTATGGTTTTCTCAGGGTATATGCCCAGTAGTGGGATTGCTGGGTCGTATGGTAGTTCTGTTTGTAGTTTTTTAAGGAACCTCCATACTGTTCACCGTAGTGGATGTATCAACTTACATTCCCACCAACAGTGCAAGAGGGTTCCCTTTTCTCCACACCCTGTCCAGCATTTATTGTTTCTAGATTTTTTGATGATGGCCATTCTGACTGGTGTGAGGTGATACCTCATTGTAGTTTTGATTTGCATTTCTCTAATGATTAGTGATGTTGTGCATCCTTTCATGTGTTTGTTGTCAATCTGTATATCTTCTTTGGAGAAATGTCTTTTTAGGTCTTGGGCCATTTTTGGATTGGGTTGTTTGTTTTTTTGATTTTGAGGTGCATGACCTGCTAATAAATTTTGGAAATTAATCCTTTGTCAGTTCCTTCGTTTGCAAATATTTTCTCCCATTCTGAGGGTTGTCTTTTCGTCTTGTTTATGGTTTCCTTTGCTGTGCAAAAGCTTTTAAGTTTCATTTGGTCCCATTAGTTTATTTTTGTTTTTATTTCCGTTACTTTAGGAGGTGGGTCAAAAAGGATCTTGCTGTTATTTATGTCTTAGAGTGTTCTGCCTATGTTTTCCTCTAAGAGATTTATAGTGTCTGGCCTTACATTTAGGTCTTTAATCCATTTTGAGTTTATTTTTGTGGATGGTGTTAGGGAGTGTTCTAATTTCATTCTTTTACATGTAGCTGTCCAGATTTCCCAGCACCACTTATTAAAAAGGCTGTCTTTTCTCCATTGTATATTCTTGCCTGCTTTATCAAAGATAAGGTAACCATATGTGCATGGCTTTATCTCTGGGATTTCTATCCTGTTCCATTGATCTATATTTCTTTTCTTGTGCCAGTACCATATTGTCTTGATTACTGTAGCTTTGTAATATAGTCTAAAGTCAGGGTGCCTGATTCCTCCAGCTCCATTTTGCTTTCTCAAGATTGCTTTGGCTATTCAGGGTCTTTTGTGTTTCCATACAAATTGTGAAATTTTTTGTTCTAGTTTTTGAAAAATGCCATTGGTAGTTTGATAGGGATTGCACTGAATCTGTAATTTGCTTTGGGTGTATAGTCATTTTCACAATGTTGGTTCTTCCAATCCAAGAACATGGTATATCTCTCCATCTGTTTGTGTCATCTTTAATTTCTTTTTCAGTGTCTTATAGTTTTCTGCATACAGGTCTTTTGTGTCCTAAGGTAGGTTTATCCCTAGGTATTTTATTATTTTTGTTGCAATGGTAAATGGGAGTGTTTCTTTAATTTCTCTTTCAGATTTTTCATCATTAGTGTATAGGAATGCAAGAGATTTCTGTGCATTAATTTTGTATCCTGCTACTTTACCAAATTCATTGATTAACTGTAGTAGTTTTCATGTAGCATCTTTAGGATTCTCTTTGTATAGTATCATGTATCTACAAACAGTGAAAGTTTTACTTTTTCTTTTCTGATTTGGAATCCTTTTATTTCTTCTTCTTCTCTGATTGCTGTGGCTAAAACTTCCAAAATTATGTTGAATAATAGTGGTCAAAGTCGGCAACCTTGTCTTTGTCCTGAGCTTAGTGAAAATGGTTTCAGTTTTTTTACCATTGTGAATGATGTGGCCTGTGGGTTTGTCATATATGGCCTTTTTCATGTTGAGGTAAGTTCCTTGTATGCCTACTTTCTGGAGGGTTTTTATCATAAGTGGGTGTTGAGTTTTTTTGAAAGCCTTTTCTGATTCTGCTAAGATGGTCACATGGTTTTTGTCCTTCAATTTGTCAATATGGTGTATCACATTGATTGATTTGCATATATTGAAGAATCCTTGCATTCCTGGGATAAATAAACCCCACTTGATCATGGTGCATGATCCTTTTAATGTGCTATTGGGTCTGTTTGCTTGTATTTTGTTGATGATTTTGCATCTATGTTCATCAGTGATATTGGCCTGTAGTTTTCTTTTTTTGTGACATTTTTGTCTGGTTTTGGTACCAGGCTGATGGTGGCCTCATAGAATGAGTTTGGGAGTGTTCCTCCCTCTGCTATGTTTTGGAGGAGTTTGAGAAGGATACGTGTTAACTCTTCTCTAAATGTTTGGTAGAATTTGCCTGTGAAGCCATCTGGTCCTGAGCTTTTGTTTGTTGGAAGATTTTTAATCACAGTTTCAGCTTGTGATTGGTCTGTTTATATTTTCTGTTTCTTCCTGGTTCAGTCTCAGAAGGTTGTGCTTTTCTAAGAATTTGTCCATTTCTTCCAGGTTGTCCATTTTATTGGCATATAGTTGCTTGTAGTAATCTCTCATGATCCTTCATATTTCTGCAGTGCCAGTTGCTACTTCTCCTTTTTCTTTTTTAATTCTATCGATTTGAGTCTTCTCCCTTTTTTTCTTGATAAGTCTGACTAATGGTTTATCAATTTTGTTTATCTTCTCAAAGAACCAGCTTTTAGTTTTATTAATCTCTGCAATTGTTTCCTTCATTTCTTTCTTTCTTTCTTTCTTTCTTTTTTTTTTTTTGAGGTACGCGGGCCTCTCACTGCTGTGGCCTCTCCCGTTGCAGAGCACAGGCTCCGGACGCACAGCCTCAGTGGCCATGGCTCACGGGCCCAGCCGCTCTGCGGCATGTGGGATCTTCCCGGACCGGGGCATGAACCCGTGTCCCCTGCATCGGCAGGCGGACTCTCAACCACTGCGCCACCAGGGAAGCCCTTCATTTCTTTTTCATTTATTTCTGACCTGATCTTTATGATTTCTTTCCTTCTGCTACCTTTGGGTTTCTTTGTTCTTCTTTCTCTCATTGTTTTATATGTAATGTTAGATGGTTTATTTGAGACTTTTCTTGTTTCCTGAGGTAGGATTGCTCTAAAATTCCCTCTTAGAACTGCTTTTGCTGCATCCCATACGTTTTGGGTTGTCCTGTTTTCATTGTCATTTGTTTCTAGGTATTTTTTGATTTCCTCTTTGATTTCTTCAGTGATCTCTTGGTTACTGAGTAGCATATTGTTTAGCCTCCGTGTGTTTGTATTTTTTTACAGTTTTTTTCCTGTAATTGATATCTAGTCTCATAGTGTTGTGGTTGGAAAAGATACCTCATACGATTCCAATCTTCTTAAATTTACCTAGGCTTGATTTGTGACCCAATATATGATCTATCCTGGAGAATGTTCCATGAGCACTTGAGAAGACAGTGTATTCTGTTGGTTTTGGATGGAATGTCTTTTAAGTATCAATGAAGTCCATCTTGTTTAACGTATCATTTAAAGCTTGTGTTTCCTTATTTATTTTCATTTCGGATGATCCGTCCATTGGTGAAAGTGGGGTGTTAAAGTCCCCTACTATGATTGTGTTACTGTTGATTTCCCCTTTTATGGCTGTTAGCATTTGCCTTATGTATTGAGCTGCTCCTATGTTGGGTGCATAAATATTTACAGTTGTTATACCTTCTTCTAGGATTGATCCCGTGATCATTATGTACTGTCCTTCTTTGTCTCTTGTAACGGTCTTTATTTTAAAGTCCATTTTGTCTGATATGTGAATTGCTACTCCAGCTTTCTTTTGATTTCCATTTGCATGGAATATCTATTTCCATCCCTTCACTTTCAGTCTATATGTGTCCCTATGTCTGAAGTGGGTCTCTTGTAGACAGCATATGTACGGGTCTTCTTTTTGTATCCATTCAGCTAGTCACCATCTTTTGGTTGTAGCATTTAATCCATTTACATTGCAGGTAATTACTGATATGTATGTTCCTATTACCATTTTCTTAACTCTTTTGGGTTTGTTACTGTAGGTCTTTTCCTTCTCTTGTGTTTCCTGCCTAGAGAAGTTCCTTTAGCATTTGTTGTAAAGCTGGTTTTGTGGTGATGAATTCTCTTAGCTTTTGCTTGTCTGTAAAGGTTTTAATTTCTGCATCGAATCTGAATGAGATCCTTGCTGGGTAGAGTAATCTTTGTTCTAGGTTTTTCCCTTTCATCACTTTAGATATGTCCTGCCACTCCCTTCTGGCTTGCAGAGTTTCTGCTGAAAGATCAGCTGTTAACCTTATGGAGATTCCCTTGTATGTTATTTGTTGTTTTTCCCTTGCTGCTTTTAATATTTTTTCTTTGTATTTAATGTTTGATAGTTCGATTAATATGTTTCTTGGAGTGTTTCTCCTTGGATTTATCCTGTATGGTACTCTGTGCTCTTCCTGGACTTGATTGACTACTTCCTTTCCTGTATTAAGGAAGTTTTCAACTATAATCTCTTGAAATATTTTCTCAGTCCCTTTGTTTTTCTCTTCTTCTTCTGGGACCCCTGTAATTTGAATGTGCATGCATTTAATGTTGTCCCAGAGGCCTCTGAGAGTGTCTTCAAGTCTTTTCATTCTTTTTCTTTATTCTGCTCTGCGGTAGTTATTTCCACTACTTATATTCCAGGTCACTTATCCGTTCTTCTGCCTCAGTTATTCTGCTATTGATTCCTTCTAGAGTTTTTCATTTCATTTATTGTGTTGTTCATCATTGTTTGTTTGTTCTTTACTTCTTCTAAGTCCTTATGGAACGTTTCTTGTATTTTCTCCATTCTGTTTCCAAGATTTTGGATCATCTTTACTGTCATTACTGTGAATTCTTTTTCAGGTAGACTGCCTATTTCCTCTTCATTTGTTTGGTTTGTCGGGTTTTTACTTTGCTCCTTCATCTGCTGTGTATTTCTCTGTGTTCTCATTTTGCTTAACTTGCTGTGTTTGGGGTCTCCTTTTCACAGGCTGCAGGTTCGTAGTTCCTGTTGTTTATGGTGTCTGCCCCCAGTGGGTAAGGTTCAGTGGGCTGTGTAGGCTTCCTGGTTGAGGGGACTGTTGCCTGTGTTCAGGTGGATGCGGCTGGATCTTGTCTTTGTGGTGGGCAGGACCACATCCGGTGGTGTGTTTTGGAGTGTCTGTGAACTTAGTATGATTTTAGGCAGCTTCTCTGCTACTGGGTGGAGTTGTGGTCCTGTCTTGCTAGTCGTATGGCATGGGGTGTCCAGCACTGGAGCTTGCTGGTCATTGAGTGGAGCTGTGTCTTAGCGTTGAGACCGAGATCTCTGGGAGAGTTCTTGCTGATTGATATTACATGGGAGCAGAAGGCCTCTGGTGGTCCAGTGTTGTGAACTCAGCCCTCCCACCTCAGAGGCTCGGGCCAGACACCCGGCTGGAGCACCAAGGTCCTGTCAGCCACACGGCTTTTGGGAAGCCTGAGGTGTTCTTCCAGTGCTCAGTAGGTGTTCTGTAGGAGTTGTTCCACATGTAGATGTATTTTTGATGTATTTGTGGGGAGGAAGGTGATCTCCACGTCTTACTCCTCTGCCATCTTTAAGGTCCTCCTCAAGATATTTTAGACATGCCCATCTTTTGGGGCTACCAATGTAGGTGAACGTAAAGGTGGAGTCTGACTATCTGAAATCGTGCAGGGCATGGACATGGCGGGGCCAGGGGTGCTCAAGGCACGGGGCTATTATGTTTTAAGGGAGCACATGGAACCTTCACTGTAGCAGCCCTTGGGCTCAAAGCTTTTCTCTGAGCTCCTTCCCTTGGGCAGAGTGTGGTCAAGCTGCACCGCAGGAAGCCCTGTGGACAAAAGATAAGCACTCAGGTATCAACATAATTACTCTGGACACCAAACATCGTGCTGTTTGTTTTTCTGCCTTGTCTAGCCGTCTCCTCCCCTTGTTGTCATATACATGCTTGAAGGAACAGCTGTTATTCATGCTATGTGTCGCTATAAAAAGCCAAGCCTTTTGACCTCCTTACTCACCAAACACAACTCATTTCAGGCTAGTGCTGGCTCCGTGGGTATTACGTGCATTCGATCAACTGGCCATTGCTGTAGCGTGACCGATGAGCAGTCTCCAGAGGTCAGCAGCTATGGGCCCTGCCCTGTGTTAACAGGGAAGAGACCGTGCCCGTGAGGAAGAAGCATTTTCTTATGACTGTAGCCTGACTTCCAACCTCATTCCCTTCCAATTCCCCCTGGCTCTGAACATGGAAGATGCTTTCCTTCCAAAGACAGCTTTATAGAGAGTGAACTCTCTCTAATTTATTTAGCTTTTCTTGTGCCAATATCCTAATAGTTAGACAGCAACTCACAGTAAGTGGTTGATTACATTCAAGCAAATACACAGCTGAGCAATTAAGTGCATTCACTTGCACCTTAGCCGACCTGAGGTGGTAGGATTATCTGATAGAAATAATTATGGCTGCTCTCTCCTGCCTTGCTGTGGTTTGGGGAAAATTGGCTCTTGAAATTGGCTTTGGGTCAAGTGGGCTATTGCCTGACTGTTTCTGACTGGGAACTATCGAGGTGTATGGTGTTTTTTTAATTGGGTTTACACTAAATGCCATGCAGGTCTTTTGCAAAATGGAGTCTTTCCAGCTAAGAACAGAGATCCCCATGCCCCATATAGACTGGGTAAGTTAGGAGGTTTTGTATCTATTTTGTGTATTTTCATTTTCAAAGGATTGTTTGCAAGCATTTCCTTGGGAAACATCACAGTCTAATGGACAGAGCATTTGAGAAACAGGAAAATAGCATATCCCAACTCTTGTACTAATTGGGTGGGTGACTTTAACACGCCATTAATGTCATTGTGCCTCAGTTTTCCTTAGATTATTACCTCCCTCAGAGGGTTGTTGTGAGGTGCAAATGAACAGTGTATAAGAAAATGATGTCTGGACTCTTAAGCATTTTGGAACTTACGTAAATACAAACCTCTTTGTTTGGGGTCTTGCTCTGTTTGATGGATACAACCAGTTCAACAGGAATGAGTTGTTCACCTAAAGAATGTTGTTCTAGAGGAGATAAGCCAGGGCCAGATACTGTAATAATAAGTATAGCTTACATAACAGGAAAATGAGGGTGTGGGAGGGGAGATTAACATTTGTTAAACGCCTTAGTGTCAGTCACATGCACTGTACCTCATTGAATCTTCACAGTGACTCAACACATTATTTGTGTCATGATCACCTTCCCATGCCTATTGCAGGAAGAGACAGAAAATCAGGGTACTTCGATCATTTTTTTGATGTGAGGAAACAGAATTGGACGACGTAAAAAAAAAAGTGAAGAACTGCGTTAGTATCAAGGAAATGAATAGTAGAAGTGTGTGAAATCGGTGATATAGCTAACATTTCAGAAAGCAGCACAGTATAAGCAGGAGCAGTGGGGCCAAGGCTGAAGAGAAACAAACTGGCAACAAACCATGCATGGAATGAACATAAAAGATAAGTAGAAAAGTGATAATAAAACCTTTAATAACAAGGTGTATTAATTATACCTAGAGGTCTTCTATTAGCTCTTATATTACTATAGATATACTCAGGTATATAAACTGAATGCAAATTAATTTATTAGTTTTGATCTAAGTAAACTATACACGTATGTATTAAGTGTTATATCCTCCTATCTCTCAATTATCCACACACAGTCCTGCTGTGTCTAATTTATTTGTGTAGGATTGATTTATGCCACTTACTCGAAGTGAAATTGTAGAGCTTGTAGGAAGCGGGGTTTCTGTAGGAATTGAATTGCCCCTCCCAAGTACAGTGTAATCCGTTTGCCCCACAAGGCAGGCTTGTTGTAGACCAACACCAGAGAGAGAGCAGCAAGAGAGTATTTCATTAGTAATCCGGATTCCTTTTCTCTTTGTAAACTTTTCTCTTATAAACCTAAGCCATTTGTCTATGATATAATGATTATATTAATAGATAAACTAATAAGTTTTTCTTGATCGTTAATAAACTAATGTAAATCATCTAGCACATTACAGGTGCTCAAAACAGATGGCCACATGGTTGCTGTTGCCATTATTATTTTTATGATCCTTCCTTTTTCCTTTATTCAAGTGGATAATCATGAAATTAAATGCATTCTTTATCAGGTTATATAGTGTGCAAGCACTTCCTTTAGTTTTCCTTCATTGGTAACTAGGTCAATAAATTAAGGCATGTCAAAACTCTAGAACTCAAACTGACCCAGACTTCAACATTTGCATGGTTCACTTCTTTCTTTTTTTGTTGTTTTTGTTTTGTTTTTTAATTTTTATTGGAGTATAGTTGATTTACAATGTTGTGTTAGTTTCAGGTGTACAGCAAAGTGAATCAGTTGTACATATATATATATGTTCACTCTTTTTTAGATTCTTTTCCCATATAGGTCATTACAGAGTATTGAGTAGAGTTCCCTGTGCTATACAGTAGGTCCTTATTAGTTATCTATTTTATATATGGTAGTGTGTATGTGTCAATCCCAATCTCCCAGTTTATCCCTCCCCCCTGATAACCATAAGTTTGTTTTCTACATCTGTGACTCTATTTCTGTTTTGTAAATAAGTTCATTTGCATCATTTTTTAGATTCCACATATAAGTGACATCATATATTTGTCTTTCTGTCTGACTTACTTCACTTAGTATGATAATCTCTAGTTCCATCCATGTTGCTGCAAATGTCATTATTCTGTTTATCTTTATGGCTGACTAATATTCTGTTGTATATATGTACCACAGCTTCTTTATCCATTCATCTGTCAATGGACATTTAGGTTGCTTCCATGTCTTGGCTATTATAAATAGTACTGCTGTGAACATTGGGGTACATGTATCTTTTCAAATTAGAGTTTTTTCTGGATATATGCCCAGGAGTGGGATTGCTGGATCATATGGTAGTTCTATTTTTAGTTTCTTAAAGAACCTCCATACTGTTCTCCACAATGGTTGTACCAATTTACATTCCCGCCAACAGTGTAGGAGGGTTCCCTTTTCTCCACACCGTGTCCAGCATGTATTGTTTGTAGACTTTTTGATGTGCATGGTTCATTTCTAATGGACAGTTCCACTTTAAGGCATTGTGCTCCAGTGCTTAGATCTCACGGCAGAAAAGTGCTTTGGACCCTAGTTATGAGATCCCCTCTCCCTGCCACTCCCCCAAACTGAATTGCAATCAGACCCAAATTACCAACGCCATTGTTTTACTTTTCGGAGATAGACACTGATTACATATAGGGGCCAAGATACTAGATGAGGGGACTGACACATACAGAATCAGATATGAATCTTGCCCTTGGAAAACTTACCATTGAGTAAGGGCAAAACAATGTAAACTTGTAAATATTGTGTATGGTAGGAACTTGCCTGTCTTAAGAGAAGTACAAAAGGAGTGGAGTTTATTTTCACAGGGGAAATGGATAACTGCTAGCTGGGGAATCATGGAGGTGGCAACTGAGCTTGGAGCTGAGGGGCAGCGTACTGCAATTAGTCCAATGGTCCGAATTATTATCATGCGTGTCCCCTGCTGCCCTCACCCCCTGATATTTTAACCTTAATTTTAGGTACAACATTCCTTGTACACACATATGCTGACAGAGTAAATAACAAAGTTACTTTGTGTGCCTCAGTATCCCCATATATCTGATATGTCCCTTAAGGACATTAGTTCCTGTGGAACAGTCCCCATAGGAGATATTCAGATACCCATTGGGTCACCTACAAAATATCAACAGTCATTAAGAACAAGATTTTAGGGGGTAACTTATTATTGTTTTGCTGTAATGTGCCAACACAGGCACCGTCTGAGCTCAACTAGTCCTCCAACTTTCTTTCTCTTATGCCGTTTTATGTCCTCATGTTCTACAGACAGCCCCGTTTATAACAGTGTGATTGAGTGGAGAGGAGGATGAGTGGGACTGTGAACAAACCTAAGGGGATCCGTGAATCTGGTAGTACTTGTGCCTCATGGGTCCTAGTGAGGAAGCAAACCACCAAATTAGAAGTGACTGTGGGTTGTGTATTGAGATTTGGAGTATGTTTAGTGTTATGAGGCCACAGCTGTACAGAGTTTCCAGAATGACATTTGTGTGTTCATGAGTGACATGGAAGTACAAGTGGCTAAAGGGTAAGCCTACATAGAGAGAACCTTAAACAATCTCAACATATTTGCTGGGAGTGAAGTGATCTGTGCCCTCAAAGGTGACATGGACCTAGCAGGAATTGTCACCAGGTCCAAAAGAGTATTGTGAACGAGATCAAAGTGTAGGTACAGGGACTTCCCTGGTGGTCCAGTGGTTAAGACTCCATGCTCCCAATGCAGGGGGCCCGGGTTCGATCCCTGGTCAGGGAACTAGATCGCACATGCTGCAACTAAGACCTGGCACAGGTAAATAAATAAATAAATCTTTTTTTTTTAATTGTAGGTACATAACAGTAGGTGTGCCACAGATCATTTGTTAAAATTCTTTTTGTGCCCTGTATTTTGTATTGAAAGTTTTGGGCTACTCCAGCCTGCTATCTTTCTCCATGATGTTAGTTCATATACTTCCAGTTGTTGCCTTGACATAGCAAGCACTTCTAACGGTTTATAAAATAAATTTTACCACAACAGGAAGGAAAAAATTGTTCCTTCTTTCCTGCAGTTGCAGAAATGCAGACGGCATTTTGCATTATAAAAGTATCCTATAAGTGTTATTTGTGACTCAGGAGTCTCAAGAAAAGACGCTCAGACTTGAGAGAATGTTGCTGTGGCCTATGAAGGTTCTTATTAGCTTATAAAAATTGTAATTGTAATTCCAGTTATCTTCTTTACAAATCTGATGCCTTGCCATTAATATTTAAATTGGATTCTCTGTTTTATAAAAAGTATAAGAGCATGCGAAGTTTTTTCTTTAGAACAAAAGGGAATCTATGGCAGCACACAAAGAGATAAAAAATAATTACTGCCACAGGTTGGGTTCCCTAGGAAGCAGACAGAATTTAGGTTGCAGGATGTTTCTTAAGGAGTGTCATTGGGACCAATCCCTTCGGAAGGAAGGGGGTGGGGGACAGAAGCAGAATTGGGTGGATGGAAAGGATGAGTTATGATGCTAGTCTGACAGTTGCCTCAGCCAACCCCAGGAAAGTACCTTCTGAGTTGTCCTGAGTTAGCCAGGCCTTTCTACTCCCACATAATCAGTCTTTGGATACCGGCCACCATGCAGTAGTGTTCTGGAGCTAGCTCACCCCGGCTCCCATGAGCTGACTGTGTGCGTTCCCAGCTCTGCATTCAGTGAAGTCAGTCACATCAGTAGCATGAAATCAGCAATGGAGGGAGTATTTATGTCATGAAAATAAAAAATCAGTTAGCAAAGGTTGCAAATCAGAGTTTGTTTGCTTGTTTTACTGGAGAGACCATTGTTAAACATTTACCAGAACACCATTGCTACCACAAGAAGGAGTTTGGTCTTGAGTGAGTCATGTCTCTGAAACTGAGGCAATCCTAAAGGTGCTGAGGGTGGAAGGCTGTATTCTGACAGCACTTCCAGCAGCTGGGGCTACACGGTGTCCACCACATCTATGATTCTGTTGATTTTCTGTTGAAACAAAGAGCTTAAAGAACCTTTGATTCATTTAAGTTAACAAATGATGTCTCACAAGCTGGAGAAGTGAACTGAACAGGGAACAGATGACTAAGTATGGTGAACCCACACTGAGCTCAGTTATGAGAAGACAAAGGAAAACAATTTAACCTTCTTTGGGGACTTCATGACGACTGTGGATACTTCTGGGTTATGCCTCTATGTTGTTGGGAACTATGTCACTAAGTTTTTATATCTTGGGAATTGCCCTAAAAATCTCAATTTTTGAAATAGCCTCCTCTCAGTATTCTAGTTCCTGGGAGCACTTGGCTTCCAGGTGAACACAGTTTTCTTAAGAGTGTTTTATAGATTTTATTTGCCCTCTTGGAAATAGAGGTTACTTAATGCCCAATAATAGTAATAGTTTTTTTTTAATTTAAGTAAATATCATGGGCTAAGCACAGGTTCTATGTATTTTATACATCAACTCCTTTATTCTTATAACAGACTCACGAAGTAGGTGCCATCAGTATCATCCCCATTATGCATAGAAAGTCAAGTCACACAGCTAATGAATGATGGGGCCAGAGTTTGAGTCCAGAAGTCTTTTCTTTAGAGATCACACTTTTAACCACTATGCTATACTATTGGGTTGGCCCAAAAGTTCATTCGGGTTTTTCCATAACATCTTATCAAACGAACTTTTGGGCCAACCCAATATATCTCAACATAAATTTACTTCATAAACTACATCTCTTCATTTTTTGCCTGTCACCGGAACCCAGCAATGTGCCCCTGCCTAAAATTATACAGTAGGATAGTGGAAGGAGTATGACTGAAACTCAGAGTCTAGTTGTCACATAGCTAAGCTATCTTACCTCCTATGCCATTAAAAGAAGTTCATGTAAAAAGAGAGTGTTATCATGTGAGATGTTACCCTTCAGTTATTTTGCTCTTCTCATTGAAAAATTCTATCTACTATCAAATGCTGTTGGCTCTTAAGTTGTCTTCTCTTGAGAGAGAAGGTGGAGTGTAGACAGCAGTGTTTCTCCAACTTCAATATGAAAATTAGTCAACTGGGGATCTTAACTAAAATGTAAACCCTGATTCTGTTGACTAGGGTGGGACCAGTTGTTATGCTTTTCTACCAGGTGCCCTGTTGATGCAGGTGCTGTGGTTCTCCAGACCACCTGTTGAGTAGCAAGGACGTAGGGTAGACGAGCTCCCCCTAGAGGCTAATGGTGATGCTTGTTAGGAAAAAATGGAAGATTGCACAAAAACAGGATGGGAGAAAATTAGTTTGGAGGAAGTACAAGTGAAAAAACATTTAGTGCGTTTTGTTTCATTTCAAGTAAAGGGTGATGCAGCATGACCACTAAAACACGTGAGCTGAGAGATATGGGCACATTGCACCCAGAGTTGTGTATTCGGTTCTGGCTAATAAGCAGAAGTGTAAATGTTCCATCTCCAACCCTAAGGTTCTACAATTATAACGGTTATGGCAGGCGTCGTGTTTTTCACATGTTCAAAACAGAAAAACTTACCAACTTACTATCAACTTTCCATTATTTGTACATAACTAACCTACTTTGTAGATGATCCTCTAGAAACTCATTCATCCTTCATTATGTTTTAGGTTGCTTTCCTCCACTCTCAGTTTGCATGTGTCCTGAGATCATTAATTAGTTTAATGTCATCTTAAAGAAACACAGTAAAGAATACTTCAAAGTCAAATTCTATTATTATTTAATTAGAACCTGTTTGGAATTTACATTTGGGGCATGGATATAGTGGAGTGTGTGTGTGTGTGTTCATAATTTCCGCAAGAAAAAAATATAGGTGTGTAATGTTATGCCCTTTAACAATTCTGAACCATTAACCAGCACCTTAAGATCTCTCTATATTGGATTGAGTGAACAAAGATATACGTTTGATTTATTAAAATCTTTGAATAAATTTAACTCATCTCTGTAGAAAAATATTCTGTCCTTAAGAATGAAGATTTTCAAAGCTGCTCTTGTGACAAGTTAGATCATCTGGAAGATGAGGGATTGAATGGGTAAAGAAACCAAATTTTAGAGACGCGCCCAAATTTGACAGCTCACCTGTATCGGGCTGTCATTCAAAATGTTAACTGAGAAAAGCAATTAACACTTCACCTGTATGAGCTAACATGTTTATTCATTAGTAAGGTTAAAAACCTATTTTGTATCTTATGGAAGATTTATGCAAATAATAGAAAGCAATTAAGATGTTTCTTGCCCAGATGTCGCTATCAATTACAAGACAGGTTCCTATAGATTGAAGATGAGCATGGGGCTTACTTAGAGGGAAGTTAAAAAATATAATCAAGGGGCTTCCCTGGTGGTGCAGTGGTTGAGAGTCCGCCTGCCGATTCAGGGGACACGGGTTCGTGCCCCGGTCCGGGAGGATCCCACATGCCGCTGAGCGGCTGGGCCGGTGAGCCATGGCCGCTGAGCCAGCACGTCCGGAGCCTGCGTGTCCGGAGCTTCTGCTCCGCAACGGGAGAGGCCACAGCGGTGAGAGGCCCGCGTACCGCAAAAAAAATAATCAAGTGTACATATGACAGAAAAGTACTTATTTGAGAATGAAAACAAAAATGAAACCTATTTCACAATTTGCACACTTAATATCTGGAAACCTAAACTCTGATGTGGCTGAAAGATCTGAAGAAAACTATTTACCACTGTGAGATAAGGTAAAGCATGTCAGAATGAGTTGGGAGAGAGAAGAGCTAGAGAAACAGGCAGACAAGCCAGGAGGCTGACAGCATGAACCTCCAACTGAATTTGAATGAGGCCTGGGTAAAGAGAGACTTCAAGAAACGCTGGAACTGAACCACTGAAGAGCAAAGAAAGGAAAGGAAAGCGTGTAAAGGAAATCTTCAGGTACCCATGGCACAAGTGATTTCAAGAACTCTCGAATCGGGGCAGATAAGTCCCTGTTTCTACAACCCAGCTTACAGACAAGCTGGAGATGGTTACCTGACAACCGCCTGAAGTGCCCAAGGGGTTTGAGAGGAGACTTGGGGAAGGAGGGCCTACAACCAGGCTGGGGCCGAGTCATGTCTGTGATTACAAACAAACAAAAAAGCTACTCCTCAAAGTTGGGCTTTTTGTTTCTTTTTAATGTTCAGAAATACTGGATGAAATCATGCAAGCGTGTCTGCCTCCCTTTTCCAGGAAAGTTACTTATTCATGAAAATGTTTTTCTCATTTTCACTTCTAACTGATAATGTCATAGACGCATTTCCTCAGTACTTATATTTTTCATATTAGTGTGTCTGAGTAACCATCTGGTTTGCCATTGGGACTACAGAATGAATCTGTTTTGCTTTTTCTGGGGAAGACCAAAGGTGATCTTCTAACTCATGAAATGCACTTCATGGGAAGCACAGATCGCTTATGTTTAGGTCTCTGGTTCTCATCCCATGCTATACCTTAGAATCGCCTGGGGAGTATTTTACTGGTGCCTTGGTCCCCTCCTTGATAAATTTTCCTTTTATTACTGTGGGGTGGTGCTGGAGCTTTGGCACTTTTGGAAAAGTCTGCAAATGATTTTCATGCACAGCCAGGGTTGAGAACCAGTGGTGTAGATATGGAGGGCACAATATCAAATAATAGCGTAATATAGTATTTGCAAGGAAGAAAAAATAAAATTTAGAAATAAACTATTCAGACCATACCATGCCGATACTAGTGACAGCAATGGAAAACTTCAAAGAAAATCGTAATCATCACAAGAAGTGCTGGTGCTTAGACCGAGCGCTCATTAAGAGAAACAAGAATTTAACTATTTTTCATAGGTCTCACTTTGATAATTTTTACAGATTCATCTTTTCAATATGATCAACTGAGTAAGAAAAAGGAAACTAAGATATTCTCTTATTAACTAGCGTATTTCATTAGCAGCGGGGAAGAAAGAGATGAGTGATTGTTTCCTGTCTAACAAATTGTATTTCCTATCAATATGAAGTGTAATTTTTTTAGACCAGTCCTGCAGAACTTCTTAAATTTTCACAAGCATTATGCTAGTAATTCATATAATTTTCCACCAGGTGGATAATGATGCTTGGATTGTGGCCTCACCATATAAAGCAGGGGCCAAGAAATTACTCCTGTAAAGGGCCAGACAGTAAATATTTGAGGCTTTGTGAGCCATACAGTGTGTTGGAACTACTCAACTCTGCCATTGCAGCCATAGACAATATGTAAACAAACTGAGGTGACTGTTCCAATAACACTTCATTTACAAAAGCAGGTGATAGGCCACATTTGTCCCATTGGCCATAGTTTGCCACCCCCTAGTATAAATAGGTAAACTCTCTTTACTTGGTGTGCTAAATTCACACATCAATCTGTTTTTCTATCCAAAAATGTAACTATCAAAATCTAGTATATGAGGCTTAAATATCATGACAAGCCCTGGAACAACATTAAGGAAATACGAAACTCTAGGAGCAACTTTTCTCATTAACTTTTAACCACTTTCATTGCGGCTTAATTTTGTTTCTATTCTCTTTCCAAGTTAAAGTAGAAGTCACATTTCTCAATCATCCTAGAATATTTTAAAAGCCAGAAGCCTATTTGCTATATAGATACTGACAACAATGGTTTTCAGTTCTTACGGTTTAGGGCTTTAGAATTCTTGGCCTGTCCTTTATTCTGCTTCCCTGACTTGAACTGCCTGCTTACAGTTATCACAGAGTAGATACTACATTTCCTTATCGCTCCCAGTAGCTTTTGGAGCGCCTCCTTTGACTCCCATTTATTTTTCCTGCCCTGTGGCAAAACCATCAGGAAAGAAAAACAGTTGCATTGTGGAACCATGACTTTGCATAAAAATCCTATAACCCATCTTTTCCAACCGATGTTTTCCCTGGAACCTAACTTTATAACCTACCTGAGTAGAGGCCCAGTGCCCTCACCACTCGAAACTCATTGTCACAGCAGGCAGATGGAGTACAGAAATCCCAGACAAGTTTGATTAGAGGTGCCCCTGTATATGTGTATATGATCTGTATTTAATTCATTGAATGGAGATCATGGAGGTGAACGGGTGGCAGTTTGGGGAAGAACTGGTGCCAGAATGGTCTATCAGCCCAAGAGTAGATACGATGCCAGGGCAGGTCTGGGTGGAAAGGGCCTGAAAGGGTGGCCCCTCTCCCTGGCTTCCTGAGCAGACATAAAAAACAGGTAAATGCTTCCTAAGTCCTTCCTTCCAAAGGGCATGGATGTAAGAAAGAGCAAGACAGAGAGCAAGAGAGAGAGAGAGAGAGAGAGAGAACCAGCCAGTCAGCTAGCCATCCATGGGACCTGACAGTCAGATGTAGAAAACTCAGATTAAGAATCAGAGCCCACACCATTGTAAAGCAAATATACTCCAATAAAGATGTTTAAAAAAAAAAGAAGAATCAGAGCCCAGAAGAGCAACAGACATCTCTGCAGATGAAGCAGAAATAAAGGGCATTGCCCAGCCAGAGGAAATTAGTTATATGCCAGCAAAAGATAACGACAGAAGATGGCTGCAGACAAAACGCCCACTCCCCTTAATGCCTGAAAGCCACATAAACATTCCCCCCCCTCTGTTTCCAGAACTTAGCTGCCATTTCACGGAGAGAGGACAGAAGAGGAAAAATTCTAAATTGGTTTTAAAAGTATTGAAATGACTCAGTTACTCTGAATACCTAATATTAAGTTTTTGCCACTAGCTGTAATAGAGGTTCAAGATAAAAAATAACTTTAATTTTGGTAAATTATATGAGAATGTCACAATTTGCACACTTAATATCTGGAACTATAAAATTTGTTCCTGCTGCCTATGCCTGAGGAGATTGCAAGGAGTAGAGTTGGAAGGATCAGCATTCAAAATAAAGAAAATTGACTCATAGGTCCAGTTGATATGTGTATAGCCCAATATGGGGATCCTGGCCTGAACACAACCATTCTCTACTTTTCAGCCCTCATCCTTTCCAGAAGGATTTCTTGGTATATCTCATATAGTAACGAAGGCTTTGGTACAGTCCTCACCACCCAATAAATTTAGCAAGAGTTATAAAGACAGACAAAGGTGGGTGTGTACAGCTGAAAAGAAGTATCTTGGAAAGGAATATGCTTAGGACATTGATGAATCCTGGTAAGGCTGCCTAGCCTGCTGACAGTGGCACAGGCCTGGCTTGTGCTAAAGGGACTCTTTTTAAAAAAAAAATTTATTGAAATATACTTGATTTACAATGTTGTGTTAGTTTCAGGTGTACAGCAAAGTGATTCAGTGATATATAGATATAGTTATAGATTCTTTTTTATGTTCTCTTCCACTATAGGTTATAACAAGATATTGAATATAGTTCCCTGTGCTATACAGTAGGCCCTTGTTGGTTATCTATTTTATAGACAGTAGTGTGTGTATGTTAATCCCAAACTCCTAATTTCTCCCTACCGCCCTTTCCCTCTAAAGGGACTCTTGATCACCCTAAAACTAAATCAGGAGCCACAAGTGTGTAGCGAGAAGATCTAGGGCACCACATTCCTAAATCAGTCCCACAGCAAAGACCACTCCTTGGAAAACCCATTAAAAACCAGCTCAGGGCTTCCCTGGTGGTGCAGTGGTTGAGAGTCCGCCTGCCGATGCAGGGGACACGGGTTCGTGCCCCTGTCCGGGGAGATCCCACATGCCGCGGAGCGGCTGGGTCCGTGAGCCATGGCCGCTGAGCCTGCGCGTCCGGAGCCTGTGCTCCGCAACGGGAGAAGCCACAACAGTGAGAGGCCCGTGTACCGCAAAAAAAAAAACAAACAGCTCAGCACTTACACATGGCCAAAGAGACTAGCCCAGATGATGCCACCCAATCAGAAGACCTCAGAGACTACTTTGTTTCCTCAATAGAGGCCACAGAGGCTTTTCAGTTTTCAGCTAAAAGAAAAAAACGTACCCCAGATTTCCTCCTGCAAGCCTCATTCCCCAGACCATAAGCCCTGTGCTGGCTGAGGTTCCCTGCTAGGCAGGAAAATTTTCACGCAGGGCTCACTATTTGGGCCGAGAGTCTTACCTTTCTTTTGAAAAACAGTTGTTGGGTTTTTTTTTTCAGGTGTACAATGTAATGATTCAATATTTAGATAGATTGTAAAATGACCACTGCAGTAAGTCCAGTTAACATCTATCGCCATGCATAGTTATATTATTTTCCTTGTGATGGGAACTTTCAAGATCCAGTCTCCTAGCTACTTTCAAATATGAAATACAGTATTATTTACTGTAGTCACTAAGTTGTATATTATATCCCCATGGCTTTTTCTTTTTATAACTGGAAATTTATACCTTCTGACTCCCTTCACCCATTTCCCATTTCGCTCTCCTCCCACCCCCACCTCTGGAAACCACTAAACTGTTCTCTGTGTCTCTGAGTTCAGTTTTGTTTTGTTTGTTTGTTTGTTAGATTCCATATGCAGAGTCTAAATGATATTTAGGTATTTATAAAGGTATATAAATAAAGGTATTTATCCTTTTTCACCTGACTTATTTCACTTAGCAAGATTTCATCATTTTTTATGGCTGAATAATATTCCATCGTATATATAGACCACATTTTCTTTATCCATTCGTCTACTGATGGACACTTAGGTTGTTTTCATATCTTGGCTCTTGTAAATAATGCTTCAATGAACATGGGGGTGTGTATACCTTTTCAAATTAGTGTTTTCGTTTTCTTCAAATAAATACCTAGAAGTAGATTTGCTGGATTGTATGGTGGTTCTATTTTTAATTTTTTGAGGAACCTCCATACTGGTTTGCATAGTGGTTGTATCAATTTACATGTCCATCAGCAGTGCGTAAGGGTTCCCTTTTCTCCACACCCTCACCCAGACTTACTATTTTATTTATTTTATTTTTGGCTGCGTTGGGTCTTCGTTGCTACATGCGGGCTTTTCTCTGGTTGCGGCGAATGGGGGCTACTCTTCATTGCGGTATGCAGGCTTCTCATCACGGTGGCTTCTCTTGTTGTGGATCACGGGCTGTAGGTGCACGGGCTTCAGTAGTTTTGGCACACGGGCTCAGTAGCTGTGGCTCGCGGACTCTAGAGTGCAGGCTCAGTAGTTGTGGCACATGGGCTTCATTGCTCCACAGCATGTGAGATCCTCCCGGACCAGGACTCAAACCCATGTCCCCTGCATCGGCAGGCAGATTCTTAACCACTGCGCTACCAGGGAAGCCCAGGACTTATTATTTCTTTTCTTTTTTATAATAGCTATTTTAACAGGTGTGAGGTGATACCTCAGCGTGGTTTTCATTTGCATTTCCCTGATGACTAGTGATGTTGAGCACCTTTTCAGGTACCTGTTGGCATTATGTATGTCTTCTCTGGGAAAATATCTATTCAAATTCTCTACCCATTTTTAAATCAGATTTTTTTCCCTGAGTTGTATGAGTTCTTTGCATATTTTGGATATTAACCCCTTATCCACATATAGGATTTGCAAATATTTTGTCTCATTCTGTAGGTTGCCTTTTCATTTTGTTGATGGTTTCTTTTGCCACGTAGAAGCTTTTCAGTTTTTTGTAGTCCCACCTGTTTATTTTTGCTTTTCCTGCCTTTGCTTTTGGTGTCAGATCCAAAAAAATCATCTCCAAGACCAATGAGAAGGAGCTTACTGCCTACATTTACTTCTAGTATTATAGTTTCAGATATTGCATTCAAGTCTTTAACCCATTTTGAGTTGACTTTTGTGAATGGTGTAAGAGAGTGATCATATTTCATTCTTTTGCATATGGCTGTTCAGTTTTCCCAGCACCATTTATTGAAGAGACTGTCCTTTGCCCATCATATATTCTTAGCTCCTTTGTCATAAAGTAATTGACCATATATATGTGGGTTTATTTCTGGGCTCTATATTCTGTTCCACTGATCCATATGTCTATTTTTATGCCAATACCAAACCATTTTGATTATTATAGCTTTGTGATATAGTTTAAAATCAAGGAGCATGATGCTTCCAGCTTTGTTCTCCTTTCTCAAGAGTTCTTAGGCTATTCAGGGTCTTTTGTGGTTCCATCTGCATTTTAGGATTGTTTGTCCTATTTCTGTGAAAAGTCCCATTGGAATTTTGATAAGGATTGCATTGAACCTACAGATTGCTGTGAGTATTATGGACATTTTAACAATATTAATTCTTCCAATACATGAGCATGAGATATCTTTCCATTTATTTGTGTCTTTTTCAATTTCTTTCATTAACGTCTTATAGTTTTCAGTGTACATATCTTTCACCTCCTTGGTTAAATTTATTCCTAAGTATTTTATTCTTCTTGATGCATTTGCAAATGGGATTGTTTTCTTAATTTCTCTTTCTGTTAGTTCATTATTAGTGTATAGAAACCAACAGATTTTTGCATATTGATTTTGTATTCTGCAACTTTACTGAATTTACTTATTAGTTCTAGCAGTTTTTTGGTGGAGTCTTTAGGGTTTTCTACATACAGTATCATGTCATCTGCAAGTAGTGACAGTTTTACTTCTTCCTTTCCAATTTGGATGCCTTTTATTTCTTTTGCTTGCCTAATTGCTCTGGCTAAGACTTGCATTACTATGTTAAATAAAAGTGGTAATTTGCTCTGGCTAGGACTTCCACTACTATGTTGAATAATAGTGGTAAGAGAAGAGTGGAATCCTTGTCTTGTTCCTGATCTTAGAGGAAATGCTTTCTGCTTTTCACTGTTTAGTATAATGTTAGCTGTTGGCTTGTCATATATGGCCTTTATTATGCTGAGATACATTCCCTCTATACCTGCTTTGTCAAGAGTTTTGATCATACATGGATGTTGAATTTTATAAAATGCTTTTTCTGCATCTGTTGAGATAATCATATGATTTTTATCTTTTGTTAATGTGGTGCATCACATTAGTTGATTTGCAGATGTTGAACCATCCTTGCATCCCTGGAATAACTCCCACTTGGTCATGGTGTATGATACTTTTGAGGCAGTGTTGAATTTGATTCACTAATATTTTGTTGAGGATTTTTGCACTTATGTTCGTTAGGGATATTGGCCTGTAATTTTATTTTCCTGTGCCATTCTTGTCTGGTTTTGGTATAAGGGTAATTCTGGCCTCAGAAGAATGACATCAGAAGTGTTCCCTCCTCATCTATTTTTTGGAGCAGTTTAAGAAGGATTGTTATTAATTCTTCCTTGAATGTTTGGTAGAATGATTGGGTGTTTTTGTCAGTCCTGTACTATTATCTACATAAAATATTTTAATGGATACTTTTTTATATTTAGCCTCATCCTAAGAAATATCTATTGTCACAGTTTTGACCTGCTAGTTATATTTTTCTACTATCCCTTAAAATAAATACTTAGTAATTTAAATGTTTTTCTGTGCACTACCTGGAATCATCACACATTGGGAAACATAAAATTATGGCACCAGTTGTAGTTTAGGGTGCTTTCAAACAGAAAACTGATGCCTACCTCTATTCCCTACCAATTTTTTTTGGTTCCCTTCATCTTTCCCTATTTTCCAATCCACAATGATAGAAACCTAATAAGTGGAAACTGTGTGGAATATGTAGATACATGGAACCATGCTAATCCCTGATTTATGATAAATTTCAAATTGTTGACTGTGATAGTTAATTTCATGTGTCAACTTGGCTGGGCCACAGTGCCCAGATATGAGGTCAAACATTCTGAATGTTTCTGTGAGTGTAGTTTTGATGAGATTGATATCTAAAACATTGGACTTTGAGTAAAGCAAATTGTTCTCCTTAGTGTAGGTGGGCTTCATCCAATCAGATGAAGGCATGAATAGAACAAAAGACTGAGCTCCCCCAAGCAACAGAACATTCTGCGGCAGACAGCCTTCAGACTTAAACATTGGCTCCTCCTGTGTCTCCAGCCTGCTAACCTCTGCCATCAGATTTTGTACTTGCCAAACTTACACAACTACATGAGCCAGTTCCTTTAAAAAAAATTACACACACACACGCACACACATACATACATACACACACATCCTTTCGTTCTGTTTCTCTGGAGAACCCTGATGAATGCGGTTGACTTGTGGGGAAAAGTTTAATAATTTTACATTATACCAATCAGTTAATAAACAAGCATTGATTGAGGGCCTACTTGTGCTTTGGATGATATCAGAAAGTACATAAGATATAACACAGCCCCTGTCCTCTTTTTCTCACAGTGACAGGCCTAATTATTATGGTGAGGAGAAGAGGATAATTTGGGAAACATAGGAAAATACTGCAACTTAAGGCATTTTCCTATAAGTTATATGAGTTTGATCTGGAAATGGATTCCTTTGAATCAGAAAAGTTCAGGATGAGGCAGGTTGCATGACATCAGTAAAACTTGCTAGGATTCTGTGAACCATGCTTGTCTTTGAATATTCTGCATTACTTTAGGACTACAAAATGCATGGCTGCTGAAAAAGGAGCACTAGGTAAGGAAATAGTCAAAAGAAAACTCTGGAAGGAATAAAATTCTACAGTAAAAGCTCTGGTTTTTATTCTCTGATCAAGAGAAATGCAGATGGTTTAGAGTTGGAGTCTCTCTGTGTCTCTCTCATTCATACCCTCACACATACAAAAGTGACAGAGAATAGAAAAGCACACAATACCGGGGTTCAGCTCAGATCCACAGATGCTAGGACAGTGGCTACAATACCAGTGCTTTATACAAAAGTCTCAGTTACCTCCTTCAACCCAGGCCACAGAGTAGATGGGGGTTGTGCAGTCTCCAATGGGATGAGCAGAAAAACCTCTCTTGAAAGGCACAGTGAGTCCCAGCTTTAAACACTGTGGCATAGCTGTGGACTCCCCAGAGAAAAAGGCAGCCAACAAATCTCCCCCACAAAGAGTAATTAGGATTTCTGAGACAGAGCTCAGAGCTGTGTCTGAGGCAGAGAGAGCTAAGCACAAACAGCACCAAATACCGTAACCCCCTTGCACAAAAGTAAAGACATTCTCTTCATGTGGCAGGGTGGGGCTTCCAAGCCCGCACTGGCCTTTCACCATCATGATAAGAAACACGGGTTGCTGACGTAAAGGTCAGCAGTGTGCAGAGCTTGTTTCTACCCTAGTGAGGAGAGTTTCCCCCACTGAAGGCATCTGATTGGTTGCTGATGAGTCACAGATGCTGAAGTACACAGGCAGATGCATCTGATTGGCTGTCACCCTGTTTCAGCACTGCCGGCCCCCAGGTCTGTGATGGATGATACAGAAGGAGCAAAAGCTTTCATTTGGATCAATTAATATGATGAGATGGGGTGAGGGGAGCTACCTTCTCCCACATAGCTAACCTAATAGCTATTCCTGCTGCTTCATTTCCTCAGTGCTTGTTAGAAGATGCTTTTTAAAAAGTAGTTCAGTAGATGGGAAACTTTTGAATGCTGCATAAGTGTCAACTGTCCTTATTGTTTTGTTCCTTCTGCTTACATCAATGAGATGACGGTTACAAGCAGCAGGACAAATACAGAAACGGTCATGACGAAAAGCTCAAGGGGTACTCTGTCCAACAGAAAGGCTGGGGGAATAGGAGATAGAGCCTCGGGGACCCAATTCTAATGTTAGCCTGGTTTTGACGCTTGTCTCAGAAACCTCCAAGAGTCATCTACACGATAGATATTCTTTCTCTTTTTCTCTAATCTCAGTGCTATTTATTTCGAGAGGTACTTGAAGCTTGGGCTCTCAGACCACACAGTGGAGTCTCTCAGACATAGACTACATCCCAAATATTTCATTGCTAGATCATAAAAAAGATAATTACCGTGTGCACGGGGCTTTACATGCAATATTCATTTTGTATTCAAGGCAACAGTGCAAGTACATGCTGTTATCCCTATTTGTAAGATGAAGAGACTGAAAATCAGAATGTTAAGTAACATGTACAAAGGTTGTGAAAAAGTGAGGGAGCTAGAGGGGACCCCAGAACCTGCTTACTGATGGTGGCAACACAAGGAAGTGATAACCCCCATGGTCAGAGTCCAGGACTTTTGAGTCCTCACTTATGGATCATTGAATCTGGACTTACTTATCAAACACTTATTGAGCTTTCTGTGTGCCAGGCCTTGCATGTGCTAGAGCTATAAAAATAACCGACATGTGGATTTTGGCCTCAAGGTGCTTACAGGGCACTGAGGAAATGGGTCAATATCGTATGGTAGGATAAAGACAAGGCTATGCCCGTGGTAACATGGGAGTGCAGAGGGGGAGCAGCTCACCACCTTGAGTTCAAGGTTTTCAAACCATTCAACCTTTGTGGTTCCCCATCTTCATTTGACATGTTTTGCCCAGGCAGAGATCCTTAAGATAGTGTCCATGCACAGTGATCAGAGATACTTTGAAGCTTCTGTAAATGTCTATAAATTTGGTATCCATATGTGCGTTTTTAGATAAGAAAGGACCAGGTTCTGAAAGTGTTCCTTGACCCACAAAAAGCTAAAATCTCTGATGAAGCCTCTTTAATCTCTTCTACCTCTAACAATCTAACTATTTCACTGTGTCAAGCCAAGAGAGGTAGAAATGAAATAATGAAATATTAACAACAGTTTCTAGAAAATATAACTTATACAAAAGTGGCACATAGATGCAGTGACAATTGTTAATGATCTAGATGTCCTTTTAGAAGCTTTCAAATCAAAGATCTCATGGCTACTGAGAGATCATAAATCCAAAGAATTTCTAATAATTTCTAATGGCTGTGCCATTGAGAAGTTTTGCTATAGAATTACCAAAAGAAAAGAGAAGAGAGAAGAGAAAAGAAAGAAGGGAAGGAAGGAAGGAAGGAAGGAAGGAAGGAAGGAAGGAAGGAAGGGAGGGAGGGAGGGAGGAAGGAAAGGAAAGAAGGAAGGAAGAAAAGGAGAGAGAAGAAAGAGACAAGAAAGAAAGGAAGGAAAGAAGGAAGAAAAATGCTGAAGGTCACACCTGGGATTTCAGAATCTCTTTTCTGCAAAAGATGTTAAAGGCTTTTTATTTACTTTGGAGAAGATAATTAACCCTATGAAGCTATCAGGGGCCAATAAACCATTGAATCCAGATGAATTACCTCATGAAAGTTAAAGAATACATTGAGGGAGGTTAAAGAACATCTGATTGAGAGTCCTTTTATAACTCTTCATCCCAGCCAGCCCTGTTCTGTCTTAGGCAGTCATCCAGGTATCACAGCTGAAGCCTCCTAACTCTGACCAACAGGCTCAGCCAAGCCAGCCTGGGCACTTGGAGGTGGAAAGCGAAATGTTCTCAAGTCAGGGACAAATTAAATATGCCAGATCATGAGTTTGGAAGCTCCGCGTTTTTTGACTTTGTGTCCCACTCTGACCTTGGATCAAAGCTCGAGAATCTTGGCTTCAGACTGTTCTTTAATTAATAATTGCTGGTTTGTCATTTGATGTATAGGGCTCTGCTTTGGTTCCTGCCTGTTTTCCTAGCAGGATTCTAGAATCCTTTGTTGATTCACCCCTTTCCTCCTTGAGATTGCGGTCTGTAAGAGAGGTGCACGCTACCACTGTTCCATCTGCAGTCGCTGCCGTAAGACCACAGGCTGACAAACATCCTTCTGAAACTAGCCGCTACTCCTTGTTCCTTACTTTAACCCCAGGCTCTTCTACCCTCACAGTTTGACTACTCTTAGCCATACCCTGACTGCTTTATTTACTACATGCTTTATTTAATACATAGGTCTTAGTTATTTGATGTGCAGCCCTTCCCTATGCTGCCTGATCCCTCTTTCTGCCCAACAGGAGGTCACATATGGTGTCTGGGCTGTAACACTGAGACCACAATACAGCACCAAACAATGCAATGATAGAACAATACACTATGAGAAACAACTAGAATTTATCACATTAATGAAAGGTCAAAAGCAAATTCAGGAAGTTTAGAGATCAGATAATCCATCTTAAACCATAAAGAGATGTGGAACAGTGTTCAGGGAAAGGATTATACAGCATTAGAAATGCATAATGGTTAACAAATCATTACTGATTTATAAAAAGAAGTCCCAACTTAATAAGCATGTGTTATTTTAACAAGTACAACGCAAGAAGCAAGATAAAAGCAAATTAAGGGACCTCATGTATTTCCCCTAAAAGCTGAATGCCGTTCCACCCGAAAGATTAATATGTGATGACAATCATGTACACATTTACATGGCATTAAATAAATGTCTTGAGAGCAATTACAGGGTTGAAAACCAAGAATGATGGACAAAAATCACTGTCAGAGGAACTAGATGCTGAAAAGACCATTATCTGTTGGCAATTATTCATCTAGTGACTGGATATGTAACTTTCCTAGTAGCTAAACATTTACGGTTGTTGGGGGTGGAGAAGAGGTGGGTTGTACCTAGAAGTTTGGTAAGAGCAACATTTGAAAGTTGACACCCTCTATTTAATCTCTTTAGAATGAAAACTAGAAGGAAGCATGGGCCCTCGGCAAGGGTGTGCTTTACTGGGATCCCTAAGGAGGGATGAGTTTGCCCATGAAGAATTAATAGCATTCATTAAAGAAAGCGCACATGAGACAGCACTGAATATTCAGAAGCAGACTGGGAGAATGAAAAGCCGGGTTCTGGAACCAAGTCTGCCATTTACCACCTATGTGGTGTTGGGCTACCTCAGGCCTCAATTTCCCCATCTGTAGAAGGAGGTACTTGGTCACTATGCTCTGTAAAAACTGTCCACCTCTGAGAGCCTGTTGTTATGTAGTTCTGTGACATGCATGTGAATCCTATTTAGTGATTGGTGCTCATCCTGGGGTTGCTACTGCTCCCACCATCAGAGCAAAATTGAAATAGTTATTTTCTTATCTTTCCTCTTCTCAATTCTGCACCCATTTCCTCCATGTTAGTAACGACACTCCCAGTCTAGCACCACTGCATTGTCTACTGGGAGAATAATTCACACTGAGGAGACACTGGATACATGAGTCACCCTTCCCACTTTTCCAAAGAAGATCGGGAGAAAAGGTAATGCACAACACCAAGAAGTAAGTAGTCAATGCAAGGCATTCAAGCCTCAAAGTCAGATGGTTGGGAGGCATTTTTGAGAGGGAAAGTTCCACAAGGCCAGTCCACTACCATAAATCCCTTTGCGCCTGTTTCTTCTGCCTTCAGTTTCAGAGCCTGAATCAAGATGTCTTCCACTGGTTCAGCGTTGACCAATATTTACATAGTCATAATAAGGTAAACAGCAATCATACATATACATATATATGTGTATATATAACAGTGGCAGAATTGGGGAAAGCAGAGAGCTGTAAGAGTTGAAGCTTCATTTACTATGTAAAAAAGTCAGTAGATGAAGTTTAAATTTCATCCATTAATGATAAATTTCAGCATCCAGGGATTAATTTCACAGAAATTTATTAAGTACCTGGCACCGCGGCTACCAGTGAATGACACAGACAAAAATGTCTGCCCTCGTGAAACTTACACATGGGTATAGTAAGGAGATTAACCAAGAGAAATAAATAAAATACAGCATGTATTAGGCAGGGATAAGTGCAGGAAATAAAGATATGAAGCATTGCTTCAGAGAGTTGCAATTTTAGCTAGAAAAGAAAGTCTTCATTGAGATAATGAATTTTAATTGAAGACCTCAAGGAAGTAAGGTAGTGAGTCTTGCATGTAGTACTGGGAAGAACATTCTTTCTAGGTACAGGAACAGTTAGTGCAAAGGTTCTTAGGTGGGAGCATCGTGTGTTTTCAGGCAAGCAGTTTGCCCGGTACATTTGATGAACACCATGCCTCGTGTGTTTGAGGAACAGCAAGGAAGCCACTACACTGTAAAAGAGTGACTGAAAGGAAGAGATAAGTATTGGGGTCAAAGAATTAAGGGCCCATGTGATGTAGAAATATTAAGGTAAATAACAAATGAAACCCCTAAGAGTTGAATATGGTTGCATCTAGGGAACAAAATAGATGGGAAAGAGAGTTTTTTGTTATAAGCCTTTTAACACTAGAATTACGTGCTTAAATGTGTTTGATTAAAAATAGAAATTATTTGTACAGTGTGCAGACCACAGTGTGGCAGAAAATGTGCTATAGGAGTTTAAGCTACAAATGATCCCCAAACCCGGAGCTTGTGGGAATTCTTCTCAGAGCAAATAGAACTTTCACTGGGCCTTGAAGGGTGGCTGTCATCTGGGTATCCGGAAAGGAAATTAAGAATGTCGCCATGGGACTCCAGAGGACCTAGGAGATCATGTAGCCCAGCTTAGTCATCTACCTGGCTATGAAGACAGAGAAATTTAGAAGGGAATAAAAGAATTTGCAAGGTCTCCCAGCTGGTTATTGGCACAGCTGGGACCGCAATCTCTGTCCTCTCTTCCTTCACGATAAATTCTCTATCGCATTCTCCACAAAGGCCGTCTTCAAACCTCCTCTACTCTCCTCGAACCTTTAACTCATCACCTGCTCCTCTCACCCTCTGCAGCTGATCTAGTCCCTTACTTCACAGAAAACATAGACATCAGATCGGAATTACCTTACCTTCTGGCCATCAGTCCTGTATTCCCTCTAGTCCTTTCCTCCTCCTATCCTTTTGTAATGGGAGATGTGTCCATCCTACATGGTTAAGAGTTCTGATACCATCCTTCCCTGTGGGGCTTCTGGGAAATTACTTCCGTGGCTGCTCTTCCTCCATTTCCTTTATGGACCACTCTTCTTTAGTATATTTCTAATTGTTGATCTTTCCGGGGCTGTACCTGGGCCTCTTCTTTCGTCCTCTTCTTATTGCCCATGGGCAAGTTCTCCCTTAAACACAGCTTTATCGTTTTTATGCTGATAACTCCTAAGCCCTTAGCTCCAATTCTTTTTATTACCTTCAGACTTGTGTGACCTGCTACATACCAGACATCGGCAGTTGGATGATCTATAGGCACTTCAAATGAGTCTAATGAAATTATCATCAACTCTCTTCCAAACCTGCTTCTCTTCCCTTGCCCCCTATTGCAGTGAATGGCACTATTGTCTATCTAATGGCTAAAGTCAGAAACCTAGAAATCATCCGAGGTTTTGACCTCACCCTTCTGTCCAACCAGCAAGCTCAAACCATTCCACTTCCCAAACATCTCTCACGGCCACCACCACTCCCATTGCCATTAAACTAATTCAAACTTCCATCTCGTCTCACCTGGATCACAACTGCAACCTCCTAACAGATCTCTCAACCTCATTGTTTGACCTCCTCTTTATCAGTCAGGGAGAGGTTAGGGAAACAGAAGTTGCTCTATTTATGCCAGGTATACAGGGTTTAATGTAGGAAATGGTGCTCCATAAGTATTGGAATAACTGAGAGAGCAAAGGATAAGGAAGGTGATATTAAAGATCAGGGAAGTTGACACCTAAAGACTCAGACTGCAGCACATAGGCTCACCAGGGAGATGCTGTGAATGTCACATTTTCCCTTTGGTCTTATTGCGACTCCTTTAAGAAAATAATGGCTTTGCCTTCTGTTCTGCCTTCAAAATCTTGCGTGACTGCCTCTCATTAATAAACTGTAATGTGAAACAATAAGTCGAAGAGTACTCTGGGAAATGTAGTAATGGAGAAGAGAATTGGAGAAGAGGTTGTAGTGATACTGAGTTGTCAACAGATTATCTTACCCTTCAATCCTATTCTCTAAAATGCAGTCAGAGCTTTCTATTAAAATATGTGATCATACCACTCCTGCTTAAAACTCCTCAATAACTTCTCATTTCTTTTAGGATAAAAAAAAACAGAAGGAAATGCTTTAATATTGTTCACAAGACCTTTATATGATCTTGCCCCAGCTTACTTCTCTAACTCATTTCTATGTCTTAGCTACCTTTAAAACCTCACAATTTAGTTTTTTTTCTTTAAAAAAAAAATTTAACATCTTTATTGAAGTATAATTACTTTACAATGGTGTGTTAGTTTCTGCTTTATAACAAAGTGAATCAGCTATACATATACATATTTCCCCACATCCCCTCCCTCTTGATCCTCCCTCCCACCCTCCCCATCCCACCCCTCTAGGTGGTCACAAAGCATTGAGATGGTCTCCCTGTGCTATGCGGCTGCTTCCCGCTAGCTATCTATTTTATGTTTGGTAGCGTATATATGTCCATGCCACTCTCTCACTTTGTCCTAGCTTACATTTCCCCCTCCCCGTGTCCTCAAGTCCATTCTCTAGTAGGTCTGTGTCTTTATTCCTGTCCTGCCCCTGGGTTCTTCATGACATTTTTTTTCTTAAATTCCATATATATATGTGTTAGCATATGGTATTTGTCTTTCTCTTTCTGACTTACTTCACTCTGTATGACAGTCTCTAGGTCCATCCATCTCACTACAAATAACTCAATTTCGTTTCTTTTTATGACTAATATTCCATTGTATATATGTGCCACATCTGAATGAGCATTTGAATGGGAAACCCTACGTGAAAAAAGATATTATGTTCTGTGTAGAGGAGATCAAGTTTGGCCAGAGAGGGACAATGTTTTGAATAACATTTAAAAGTAAGAAATTTGGATTTGATGTGGTAGGAATAGGTTCCTGAATAAAGGGACAACTTTAGTGAAAAAAAAAAAATACCTTAAGAAATTTGGTCTTGGGATACTGCAAAGTAAGGGTAGGAATCTGAAGAGACATGCACCTAGGACTTTAACACAATAATAATGATGCAAAGTAAGAGGAGGGACAGATAGTGGTGGTAACCAAGGGGATGGAAGGCAAATGAGAAACCTCCTCATAAGCCTTTTGATGGCAGAATTAATTGGCCTTGGTAGGAGCATATACGAAGAGGAGGGACTAGGTAGGGTTTTTTTTTAATGGGAAAGGATGCTAATATGACTGATTTTTATAAATCTGAATTGGGGAGGAAAAATGATAGATACATTAGATTTGAGGGGTTGCTGGAAACAGATCCAATTAGTCAGGTAAATAATGCCCCAGAGTTAGCAGCTGGTTATGCTAAAATTATCCAGTTTGTCTGAATTGTCCATATAGTTGTACCGCCTCACACCTTCATTTTGTCCCCTTTAAAACAGCCTTATTTTACTCATTGCCGATTCCAAAGCATCGTGTTAAGCAGAAAACATTACCCAAGGGCAGCAGAGTTTAAGTTCAATGCTTTGTCTCTTCTTGTATGGAATGTGCACTCTTGACTACCGGTGCTGTCAAAAGCTAAAGAGAAAGTCACCTGGATTTGTGTCACAGGACTTCGTTTTTTGAACTCTCTTTTCCATCCTTCAAAGAGATTCCACAATATCATTTTAAATAGAATCAACAGTTCAAGATAAAAGGTGCCAGCTTAGGAAAAAAGGGTTCTTCATTGACAGAGATGTTATCTGTATTTTAAAAGTCAGTAAGTGCTAATTAAATTTACAGCAACATTAAGAAGGGATAAAAATAAATCTATATATAGAACAGAAACGGACTCACAGACATAGAAAAAAAACTTATGGCTATCAAAGGGGAGAGGGAGGGAAGGGGAAGGGAGTATGGGATTAACAGATACAAACTACTGTACATAAAATAGATAAGCAACAAGGATTTGCTATATAGCACAGGGAATTACATTCAATATCTTATAATAACCTATTATATAATGGAATATAATCTGGAAAAAATAATCAGTGTGCTGTACACATGAAACTAATGCAATATTATAAATCAACTATACTTCAGTAAAAAATGGATGTTCTGAAGGGATAAAATTATCAGTATTTGTTTATGAGATGGGATTAGTTTTATATTTAAAAAAATAATGGAATCATCCTTTGCACTACTTCACGATTTTGCATCATTATCAGTCAGTGCTTCAAAGGGACACACATTATTTTCTTGGCCAGTGTCCTACATTCTATGAGTATTGATACCTTGCTCTCCTGAGAGAATAAGCATGTATCTGCCTGAACTTCTGGGAAAGTCAGAAAAGGGGAAGAGGAGAGTCAATTCTTTCTCACAGATTGTTTCTGTGTGGCTTCTTGGACTCATCAAAAGGAGGTAAAGCCAGGATGTGCTTGGGCCTCCATTGACTCATGAACAGGGCTTCTTCACTCTCTTAGAGAGTCTTTACTCTCTCTGCACGGCTTGGGGAGGAGCCAGAGGAGATGCCCTTTTACCACGGTGGTTATATCTTAGTTTAAGTCAAATGTTTGTTCTAACTTAGAGAGTCACCTTTTGGGGGGAGGGTGGATTCATACCCATAAAGACACCTTCTTTCTTCCTAGGTAACAGTGAGGCCACTAATAATTGAAAATACCAAAAAAAAAATCATTCACATTGTTCATCAGGGAGGGAATAATAATGTTAAATTATGATAGCTAAAAGCGTCTTGTTGTTATTATTTCAGCCTCACTATTAAGTCGCTGTATGACCCATATGCATGACTTTTAACCATACTGAGCTTTGGGTTGCCATGTCATCTACACTCCCTGTAGAAAAATGACTTGGGATTTAGAGCTATGTGATGAATTCAGTAGTATAAATCCACAGGTTTGTACTATTTCTTTATGGTATATAGACGATAAATTCCCCTTACAGGCAGCAGTAGAGTTGGGATTGTTGATGCAGCCTAGGGGCTTGCTAGTCCCAGCAGGAAGCACATTGACATTGGCAGAAATATATATATATCTCTCTTAAAAATTGTGCATGTCCCTGAAATACATTTGAAGCATTACCAAATTTCTTGAGCCTATTCTTATATAAGCATAGCATTCTTTTAAAGAAACAAAAATATACACTCTTTCATCAGTAGAGCAACCATAGACTTGTTTATTGCAATTCAGTTACAAATTCCCAAACAGTGTAACTGAACTAATGTCACTTTCGAAAATAAATGCTTTAAAACATCACGCTAATACCAATGCATAACCATCACTCCGTATTTTCACGCTTTTGTGAAATTGTTTATGTATTTCCTGCTTTCTTCTAAGAATTTAATACAGAACCTAACATGCTTGGTAGGCAAGTCGGATGAGGTATAGAAGAAGGCAGCATGCTAGAGTGGCTTGTGCCTTGTCTAGGCATCTAAAAACCTGGATTCAAGTTCTGACTCCGCCAGTTCATAGCATGTAGCAGGTACTCTCACGGCCCTGCTTGTGTCTCCTCACTCTGGTGCTTGGCTTTGCCCTCTCTACCTCACAGGCATGTTGCAAGGATGACAAGGATGAGAATGTAAGGTACGCATGTTGTCTGTATCTGAGTACCCATAGAAGGTATATATGTGGCTGAGCCCGGACTTCGACCTGTCAGCACCCGCACCTCTTTGTTTACGAGCATTCTGATCTGCTGGAGCTCACCTTGCTGCCAGTGAAGCAGGCTGGACGTGCTGAGTGAGGTATTATTGCCTCCTGGGAACAACCCTCAAACAATGAGGATATAAAAACTCCATCTCCCTCAGCCTAAGTGGGATAACGCTGAGACACCTGGTCTACGCTAGCTCCAGAGTTTCCCCAGCGGAATTAAGTTCCAATCTTCCACAGTGGTGGTTGCCTTGATAAAGCACCTTGTATTGGCTTCCCCCCACTTCTGTGTCTCATTTCCCTACTTTCTCCTTTCCTTCTGGGGGAACCCAAAATACACATAATTGTTGGCCTTAGGAAGGTCAGCCAACTACTCAGTATCTCATGTAAAAAATGACAGAATTTGACAAAGCTTCTTTGTAGTTATAAAATTCTATTATTTTAATGTTTCCCTCACTTCTCATTTGAACTTGGAGAGAGGTATCTGAAATTTATAACTGGCACTAGTGACCGATTTGTGGTTTTCTTAATGCCTTTCCAAACTGTAGAAACTTAGGCAATGAAAATGCTCGAAATCAATAGTAATGGGAAGTCACATATTACATTCCTTCCCAGCATATAGTTCCAGTTTTGAGTTTCCGCATTGTTTGATAGCACAGTTAGACCTTAACAAAAACAATGCATTATTCCCGATATACCTTGAAAAGCCCTTAAAAACCTATTTTCAGAAAACAGGACAAATATATACCCTATATGGCTACTCATACATAGACAATATGTATACCTTATATTTTCATCCTTTAATTAGTGTCATCCTTGCAACATACCTGTGAGGTAGAGAAGGTAAAGCTGAGTGACAGAAATTGCCAAATGAGAAAAACGAAGCTTAAAAATGTTCCGTGACCATTCAAGAGCTCAATACTTTCATGTCTAGGATCTGTGCATTTTCTGCCACATTCATTTCTTCCCATTATCAACAGTTCTAATATATATTGAAAGTGTCTGTATTCTGCTTGGTGGAGTTTCTTTTCAGGAGTCCTGTTTTCTGGACTGTGGTAATAAGAACATTGAAAATATGTTTTGTGGGAAAGGTCACTTCCCACTTGGGGGGTGTGCTGGAAATGGATGCCGCATTAGAGATTCCTTTTGCACTTCGTGGGCTATTATATTAAATGTCTTCTTATCTGCATTATCTCATAGCGTTACTGTTTAAGCATAGTATGCCTAATATTGGGCAACATACCCAGAGAATGTAATAAATGGAGAGATTTCAACCATGCAAATGAGAATCCTGTTTAACCTCCCTTATGTCCCCTGCCCACTAGTGGATTTCTGAAATCCCTTCAGCTTAACAGTTTGATTCTTGCTAAAATAAAAATATCCTTGATATGTGTCACAGAGGAAGCTGTTTCCAGTCATTTTCACTATGAATTATTTTAGGCCCTTTTCTAAAAGCAGATCTGATAGAGGAAAGGGAAGCATTCACAGACTGATCATCTTAAACGGAAAAAAAAAAAAGATAGAGGAACAATGGGGACAGTGATAGAGACAGAAGAGAGTGTGGAACACTTTCGTGCCACATCTGACTTCACTGTCTGCCTGAGTCCTAGACAAAGAGTCACAGAATAAATTCACTGGCCACATTGTCATAGGCCAGTCATTGACACTTCTTAATCAAAGTTTTCCAAAAAAAGAAAAGTTTTCCAATTTATAAATGATGGATTAGGAGCACATGATCTCCAAGTTCTTTTCAGTTCTAGGATCCTATTATTCATTGATTCTCTAATTACATACTCCCATGGACATGGTAACAAAGGTGCATGATAAAATACCAGATGGTTTCTATTTTCCTAGATATTAGCTAGGAAACAAAAACGTGGTAATGAGATTTTGTGTTTGAGCATGTAATTCACCAAAAAAGTCTTCAAAATGAGAAATGAGGAAAGGCCAACTAGAGAGATAGCAGTTTACGTCACTCACGGGCAGCCTTGTACACATGCTTATAATGGACCCATAGCAATGTGGCAAGGTTCAGAAAACTGAAAGGGTATATCTACTGTGCTGTACCTGATTTCTTATCTGCTCTAACCTGGAGGCAACTGAAGGGCTGTATGAGCTACCTAATCAGAAGGAAACAAGGCGTGGCTATTCTAGCACTCAGCACTCCCTCTCCACTTCCTATTTTTCAATGTGCCAGGTACTGTGATCACTGCTCGGGTTTTCACAGAGCCTGAAACAAGGATTTGAGTGCTAGTAATGTATATGGAAGGTTCAGGGAATGTTGGTAGGGAAATAGAGACGTGGTACCAGGAAGGGAAAGCAGCTGGTAAAAGGTGTGTTAAAAAACCAGCCACCACTGTGGGCAACTGGGGCTTAATCCTGCAGAGATACTCTAAGCAACTGTATAAGATATATGCCTCAGATTTATCCCTCCTAGGGATCAAGGGAGCTGGGATATTTATGGCACAACTCCCATCAGTCACTGACTGAACGCACTCCCAGGAGGTGTTGATTCCCCAGCGCTTCTGGCCTAAACACTGATGTCCAGAGAAAGCAAAGCCCTCCAGGGAAAAATGCAGCTTAGAAGTTAGGCCACCCAACACTAAAGGGGGAAAGAAAGGTAAGAGGATCTGGATAGGGTAACAGTGATATCACTACACAAAAATCATCTCAATAAATCCTGACAACAGCCCTTTGAGGTAGATGCTATTTCTATCTCTGTTTTTTTTTAACACCTTTATTGGACTATAATTGCTTTACAATGGTGTGTTAGTTTCTGATTTTTAACAAAGTGAATCAGTTATACATAAACATATATACCCATATCTCCTCGCTCTTGCGTCTCCCTCCCACCCTCCCTATCCCACCCCTCTAGGTGGTCACAAAGCACCGAGCTGATCTCCCCGTGCTATGTGGCTGCTTCCCACTAGCTAGCTATTTTACGTTTGGTAGTGTGTATATGTCCATGCCACTCTCTCACTTCGTCCCAGCTTACCCTTCCCCCTCCCCATATCCTCAGGTCCATTCTCTCTCTACATCTGTGACTTTATTCCTGTCCTGTCCTAGGTTCTTCAGAACCATTTTTTTTTTTAGATTCCATATACATGTGTTAGCATACGGTATTTGTTTTTCTCTTTCTGATTTACTTCACTCTGTATGACAGTCTCTAGGTCCACCCACCTCACTACAAATAACTCAATTTCGTTTCCTTTTATGGCTGAGTAATACTCCATTGTGTTTATGTGCCACATCTTCTTTATCCATTCATCTGTCAATGGACATTTAGGTTGCTTCCATGTCCTGTCTCTGCTTTGCCCTCCGCACCCCTGTTGCTGCGCTCTCCTCCGTGGCTCCGAAGCTTCCCACCCACCCACCCCCGGTTCCGCCAGTGAAGGGGCTTCCTAGTGTGTGGAAGCTTTCCCCCCTTTCCAGCTCCCTCCCAGAGGTGCAGGTCCCATCCCTATTCTTTTGTCTCTGCTTTTTCTTTTTTTTTTTTGCCCTACCCAGGTACGTGGGGAGTTTCTTGCCTTTTGGGAATTCTGAGGTCTTCTGCGAGCGTTCAGTAGGTGTTCTGTAGGAGCTGTTCCTCATGTTGATGTATTTTTCATGTACTTGTGGGGAGGAAGGTGATCTTCACATCTTACTCCTCCACCATCTTGAAGCTATCTCTCTCTGTCTCTATTATACAGATGAGAAAACAGAACATCAGAGACAGTAAATGTCTTATAAGGGGCAGAGTTTAGACTGAAATCAAGTGACTGTGACAAAATAGACCATATTGTTAAGCACTGCACTTCTACGTGGTGCAACAGAAAGGGAGATGCATCATCTATGGCAAGACTTGACCTAAATGCCCTTCCTTCTGTGAAGTACTCCCCGATTCTGTCCTCATTTTTCCTGTATGTTGCCATAGACCATTCTTTATGGCTCTACAGGAACAGTTACCACACCTTACTGTAATTGTTTTTATTTACCATTCTTACTAAATGAGAGTTTCTTGGGTTGTAGAGAAATTGGTCTCTTCATTTTTGTATCCTCTCCCCCCAGCAAAGAGTTGACACATAGGAGACCCTCAGTTAATGTCAATAAAATGCTAATGCCTGGGTTTTTTGATAGAGGCTTAATGTGACGGTTATTTACCCATTAAAGGCAGCCAATGTTGAGTTCCTACTACGTGCTAAGCAAGAAATAGATACAGGAATGGGAGTGGGAAGATAAATGCCACTGGAAGGCACAGTTATATGTGTAAGGTTGTTTATCTCTTTTCCAAATATTTCTACCCAGTCAACCCAGGTTTAATTAAATTTTTATAACTCTTATGGATGTTGAGAAAAAGCAGTCTCTCTTTTTAATCTCATTTCACTCATGTGTGATAAACAGCAAGGAACACATAAATGATGAAATCTGTTTAATTTGTTTTATACAGGCTAGGGCTGTGTATGAATACCTGGTTCTAAGATTCTACATTTTGTAACGCTATTTATTTCTCATGTCAAAATGAACCTATTTCAAAAATACACCCAAATCTTATTTACAGTTTGTTGCCAATGCTTCCTTCAGCTGCTGATATACCTCATTGGGTACAGGCCAGGTGGGCAGTAATTTTCTACATGTTTCCACTGCACAGCAAGAAGCAGTTAATTTCCGGGCACATATTGCCTTAATTTCTGTTAGTCCAATCATTTCTCAGTACAGTACCAGGGTCCTCCTGCCAGGGGCTGTAATTTTATAAGAGTGGAACTCTTGAAAATGTGGCGGAGGGGAGATTACTGGACATGCCTGAAATGCTTTCTTTCTCACTTTGTACTGTGGAAAAAGCCTCAGGAGGAAGCTTTAAGAGGCAGTTTCATTTGGAGACAGCGGTCGATTTTGGATGAACTCTGGAGAAAAGCTCAGATTTTCCTTGGAGTTTAGTCATTGGAATTGGGAAGAGGTACCATGTTCCTGAAATGATGTTGTGCCCCACTGGAAGCAGTTCTCTCCTGTGCTTTTTTTTTGAAGGAGTATTGATTCTCACGGTGAGTTGGGTTTAAAAATGAAAAGAGCAAGTTTATTCTGTGCCAGTCAGAGCCTCTAATACAGATGAGAGGAGAAGCAGGGAGTCACTAACGGTCCTCGGAAAAGAAAAAAGCCAAATGCATGTACAGAGGACGGAGTGCCCAGTGCTGGTCCAGAACCCTAAGGGCTTTATGTAGTTGGCTGCACAGGCACAATGTCATATAGCCAGCAGAAGGCTGCTGTGTAATGACACCTGCTGAAATTGTAAGCGAGATGTCAGAGTCCATAGCATACTGCTCCAATATGGTGTATAGGAAAGAACACATCCCAAATACAGAATGACCCAGAGTCTAAGTTACCAAGTGACAAACACACATCTCATTTGTCTCATCCTTTTTGGCAGGGCGATTGCCAGGGAGACTGGGAGAGGGACTATTAAGAAAATTTCCGTGTCACAAGTACTCATTCAATAATATAATATGTAGTGCCTACTATGTGATATTCCAGTGTTTTTCACTGTTTAAATCTCACAGTGAAACCTATTAGTGGGTCATGGAATCAACTTTATGGGTAGCAACTGGATTTTTAATGACATAAAGTAAGAAAGGAATAGAGTGAAAGAAAACAAAATACAGCAGATTGTTAAGGGTGTGATTTCATGAAACTTGTTTCAGCTGTGTGCACGTGTGTCTGTCATACATGTGAATATGTGTTTATATGTGTATAGCCATTTAGGAGTAGATGTATATGCAAATTTATTATATGTATGAAATGAATAGTCTGACATGATATAAGTGCATTGTTCTTATTATAGCTTATCAAAATATTAATAGTTTGAAAGCCATTGGGCTAGATCCTAGGAAAGATACAAATAAATATGAACCACATATAACCCCTGCCCGTCAAAATCTTAAAATCTAGTTAGAAATAAGATACATGGAGGAAAAGGAAACAACTATTTGTTTTATTCACCACTCACCACAATCAAGGCGCATAGGTGTCCCGTCTAGTCCTCATGACAGTCTCAGACACAGAGTTGTTGCTATCATCATCTTACAGGAGAAGAAATGAAATAAGTTGACCAAGGCAATGCAACCCAGCCCAAATAGGTAGGGTCTTTATTCATAGCCTGGTCTACTGGTTGACACTGCAATTTCCTCTGTATCCTCTCACCTTCCTGAAAAGGTAGCAAATATGTGTGATATGGGTAATGTAAACAGGGAGAAACAAGGAATTTTAGAGAAGGGAGAAGTTACTGTTGGCTTTCAAGGGAGGAAGGGGAGAGCTTCATGGAGGAGATAGGAGATAGATTTTAACCTTAAGTTAGGAGGAGAAGAAAGGCAGTAGGACTGAATTCCAAACAGTGGCTAGGGTCTGAGCAAAGTGTTAAGAGTAGAGGATGAGCATGGAGTGTTTGTTTAGGGCTCATGGAAGTAAACTGGTCTGGCTGGAGGAGAAGATATGTGGTTGGAAAATAAAGAGAGAAAAGACTGGGTACAAATGGGCCCTGAGAGAGGTTGATCATGTACCATGTATCAGGCACTGTGCTGAGAGATTTTTATACGTTATTTTACACTATTATATTTAATACTCATGACAACTCTGGGTGGTGGATATTGTGATGCCCATTCTAAAGAGGAGTAAAGGACTCTAAAAAGGGGGTTCTATATGTTGTTCAAGATGTTATTATGGTGCTAGATTCAAAAACGTACATGTCTGAGTCTAAGGCCTATGCTATAGCCACTCTGCCATACATTGGAAATGATTCACAGATAAAGCAATGAATTTGCTTTTGCCTGCACCCTATGACTGAACCATCAACACATCCCATCAAGTGTTCTTTGAAAACATATGCCGAATCTGACCACTTCTCACTACCTCCTGTCCAAGTGTCTCCCTTCAGTCTACTCTCAAAGTACAAGTGATCCTATTAAAACATAAGTAGATGAAGTAATCCTTCTGCTCAAAACCCTGCAGTGGTTTCCCATGTTAGAGCAAAGGCCAAAGCCTACAGCTCTACACAAGCTGCCACCCCCACCCCACCAACCATATGACCTCCTCTCCTACTTCTCTTTTCTTATTCACCTCCAGTTACATGGACTCCCCCCACTTCCTCAAATATTCCAGGTTTTATTCCGACCTTGAAGACTTAGCAATTACTCTTCTTCTACCTGGGATGCCCTGCCCCAATATGTACTCAGGGCTCACTCTTTTTTTTTTTTTATAAATTTATTTATTTTATTTATTTATTACTTTCGGCTGCGTTGCGTCTTCATTGCTGCGCGTGGGTTTTCTCTAGTAGTGGCGAGCAGGGGCTACTCTTCGTTGAGGTGTACGGGCTTCTCGTTGTGGTGGCTTCTCTTGTTGCATAGCACGGGCTCTAGGTGTGCAGGCTCAGTAGTTGTGGCTCGCGGGTTCAGTAGTTGTGGCATGCAGGCTCTAGAGCGCAGGCTCAGTAGTTGTGGCGCACGGGCTTAGTTGCTCTGCGGCATGTGGGATCTTCCCAGACCAGGGCTCGAACACTTGTCCCCTGCATTGGCAGGTGGATTCTTAACCACTGCGCCACCAGGGAGGCCCAGGACTCACTCTTTAATTACCTTCAGATCCTTACTCAAACATACCTTTCTCAATGAGACCTTCCCAGACCACATATCTAAAACTACGATGACCCCCACCTAGTGACCTTTGCTATTTCTTGCTGCTTCTTTTAGTGCACATCGTTCGTCAACACATTATGTATTCTATTTGACTTCCTTATGTGTTAATTGTCTGTCTCCATCACTGGAATGTAAGCTCTGTGAAGGCTGGGCTTTTCTGGCCTCTTTTGTTCACTACTACATCCACAGTACCTAGAACAGCACCTAATATATTTTAGGCCCACAACAAATATTCACTGAATGAATGAATAAAAACCCAGGCAATCTGATTCCAGAGACAACACTCTTAACCCTTATGTTGAACGGCCTCTCGGAAGTTCAGTAATGTTTCAGGAACAGATACGTTTTGAATATATTTACCCAATACTAATTCTTTGTCAAGTCGAATCAGGGTTCAACTATTTCTAGATGTTAAACATTCAATGCAGAAAAGCCACGTCATCTATGATATAGTATACTTTTTGTTGGGTAGTCAAATTTCCTTTTGGAGTTATTAATAAATTCACCATTATCTGGTTTATCTGATTATCACTGCAAATTTCTCAAGGCAGTTTTATTTCTCTATGTGCAGTAAATGCACTGCTATGGAATATATGCATAATAGATGAGGTAAGCATATAGTATTTTAATTTGAACTTACAATTCACTTTTTTTCATCATGTAGAACATACGATGCACTCTTCATTTGTTTCATGATGTATTGTCTTTGACACTGAACATTCTATAGAGTTTCTTATTAATTCCTTGTTAACATCATTTTTTTTTAAATTTTTTTTCTTTATTTTTTTTTTTTTTTTTAACATCATTTTGTATTTAAAGCAATAGACTGGTTGAAGTTGATTTGGACTTTCTATCATAATTTTGGCATGCGTGTACTTACAGATATATAAGAATAGTTTGCTCAGTTCCTATCTTTAAAAATATCTATTCTTTAGGTATCTGAAATTTTAAAACACCCCATCTCATTAAATTTTCTAGAATTCTTCTCTCTGTGTTAAAAACTCTACTCCCTTAGTCCTCTTCCATATAGTGGGTTTTTCTTTAATCTTCCAGTACCCTGCTCAAGTTAGACATCTTAAACTAACGTTGAAGGCTATCTGTATTTAGTAAATCTTAAAATGTGCAGAAAAATGCAGAGTCTACAGTCAGCCTTAAACCTGTGCTCCACTTTCCACGTGCTAACATAGAATGTGAATAACATTAATCTGTGTCCTCATCAGTACTTGGTGCTAATAAGCACCTTTTTTTAGAACAATAAGTTTTATTTGATGAACGTGTTCATTAAAAATTAGCCCAGGGCAAATTTATTAATCTAAGCCCTTACACTTGGAAGCAACAAACTTTTTCAAACATTTAATCAGTCTATTAGTAAAAGAGTTCAAATACCTCCTTCTCAGTTCTTCCATATTTATAATGGTTGATTTAATTGTATTTGATCATTCCAAGTTTCTTGATAAATGTTGAAAAGACTCATGTTCTGGCTTAGGTTAAAGCAGTGTTCCCCAAAGAATTTCACAGAATACTAATTCTACAAGTGTTAATTGGTGGTGTTCAGGGGATGAAAAACTGTTTGCATGGTCAAATGAACTCTGGAAATGCTCGATTAGACCAGGAACAAGGTTTAACAAGCTTCTTATTGTGGGACTTCTTACAACCTTTAATACTGTGAATTGGGGATCCCAAGAGGAGGGATATAATTTTCAGGAATTTCAAACTGCTTTCATCATGGAAAATGTTTTTCCGTCAGCTACTTAGCTGTAGTCGTGCTCCATGGGACACAATATGGGAAACACTGGGTTAAAACCCCTGCGGGAGTAGGATGATTCATAACAAGAAGAATATCTGCATAGAGCTAAAGTGCCTGTTGTTCAGAGACATTGAAATTTCTGTTGTGTGTGTCACTGAAAATATTCTCAACTTGCAGTTTTAAATATTTGACTCTCTGTGGGAGGGAAGGGTGACCTAGCCATGATAAAATGAGAGAACACAGAGAAATTACAAAGCATTTTTCCATTCTGATTACTCTTTTCAAAAGAATCTTCTGATGTCTGTGCATTTTGTCTGTGTGAGATAAAGGCTCTGAATTCTGATGAGGTAAATCCCAAAGGTGATATATTTTTAATCATATCTTCAGGTAGGAAATGCCCAATCCAGTTCTTAAACTTAGTTACCAGAATGATCATATGTCGTGGTATGCCCAGCACCATCTAGATTTGCACCTGTTATTTCTGTGTTATTATTAATAACACCTCGTATAGTCTTAAAATATAGTACCATTTTGAATGTTAAATTATACAGTGACCATCCCAATTACCCAGTTGTGGCAGGTTATCTTTTTCCAAAGGGGTTGCAGCAGTATCTCCTAATCCACATGCCACTCTCTCATCAAGAGATGGAGTCTAATTTCTCTCCCTTGGAATCTGGAAGGGCCTGTGATACATCTCTAACCAGTAGAATACAATAGAAGAGGCACTGCTTGACTTCCCAGCTGAAGACATAAACAATTCTGCTGCAACATCACTCAGTGGAAAATCCTCACTGGAGGCTAGTTACCATGTAAGCAGTTTGACTTTCTGCCATGCTGTGAGGAAGCCCAAACAAGCACATGTAGAGCGATCACATGGAGAAGCCCAGAGACTACATAGAAGGAGAGATAGCCAGCCAGCCCCCAGATGCTCCAGGTCTAGACATCATTGGACTGCAGCTACATGAGAGATCCTGAGCCAGAAGTGCCCAGCCATGCACTTCCTGGAATCCTGATCCACAGAAACTGTGAGAGATAACACAGTGTTGCTGTTTTAAGCCACTAAGTTTTGGGGTGATTTGTGACACAACAAAAGGTAAATGGAACACCATGGAGTTTAGATCAGACAAAATGAACTTGGAGTGCAAGGGGTCCGCTTACCTTATCTTGAATTTGAAACTAGGCAGCAGATAATGAATTAGCTATCTAAAATTCAAGTATAATCTTGAGGCTTTATATAAATGGTACATCTAAGTACTTATACTTTCCATTTGAATATAGATTTGCAAAGTAATGTAATTTGGTAAAAAAAATGAAGTACCAAGGATACATTTTTCGCTTTTCTTTCAGATATAATTTTACCTCTTAATTGTTTTTGTTGAATATGTATAGAAAATAGTATATAAAAGATACCTGTTTAGTTTAAAGCCTAACACAATGAATATTTGTGCACTTATTTGCCACCCAACTACAAAAACTGAACATAACTAGAACATTTGAAGTCTCCCCACATCAAGTTTCTCTTCCTGAATTGCCTCCTTTCCTCTTTCCCAAAGGTAAGTGCTGTGCCAAAATTTGAATTTTTCATTCGTTTAGTTACCTGTGTAGTTTTTCAGCTCACATACATTTTCTGAAACAATATATTATTTATTTTCCCAGGTTGTGAACATGGAAGCATGTTCAGTATGGGGGGGGTTTGCCACTTAGTTCTTCTGCTCAAATGTACGTTTTTTGGTCTTTTTCAAATGTGTGCTTTTGAGATGTATCCATGAGAATGTGTGTAGCTATAGTTCTCTCCTTCCCCTGCCCTTTTTTGATTACGTGCAAATTTTATTTTATTTTTTTAATTAACTTTTATTGGAATATAGTTGATTTACAATGTTGTGTTAGTTTCAGGTATACAGCAAAGTGAATCAGTAATACATATACATATATCCACTCTTTTTTAGATTCTTTTCCCGTATAGGCCATTACAGAGTATTGAGTAGAGTTCTCTGTGCTATACAGTCAGTCCATATTAGTTATCTATTTTATATATAATAGTGTGTATATGTCAATCCCAATCTCCCAATTTATCCCTCCCCCCCCTTTCCCCTCCTGGTAACCATAAGTTTGTTTTCTACATCTGTGACTCTGTTTCTGTTTTGTAGATAAGTTCATTGGTACCCATTTTTTACATTGCACATATAAACGAGGTCATATGATATTTGTCTTTCTCTGTCTTACTTCACTCAGTGTGACAATCTCTAGGTCCATCCATGTTGCTGCAAATGGCATTCTTTCGTTCTTTTTATGGCTGAGTAATATTCCATTGTATATATGTACCACATCTTCTTTATCCATTCCTCTCTTGATGGACATTTAGGTTGCTTCCATGTCCTGGCTGTTGTAAATAGTGCTGCAATGAACATTGGGGTGCATGTATGTTTTCGAGTTAGAGTTTTCTCCAGATATATGCCCAGGAGCGGGATTGCTGGATCATATGGTAGTTCTATTTTTAGTTTTTTAAGGAACCTCCATACTGTTCTCCATAGTGGCTGTACCAGTTTACATTCCCACCAACAGTGCAGGAGGGTTCCCTTTTCTCCACACCCTCTCCAGCATTTATTATTTGTAGATTTTTTGATGATGGACATTCTGACTAGTGTGAGGTGATACCTCATTGTAGTTTTAATTTGCATTTCTCTAATAATTAGTGATGTTGAGCATCTTTTCATGTGCTTTTTAACCATCTGTATGTCTTCTTTGGAGAAATGTCTATTTAGATCTTCTGTCCATTTTTTTTTAATCTCTCTTAGTTTTATTTATTTATTTTACATCTTTATTGGAGTATAATTGCTTTACAATGGTGTGTTAGTTTCTGCTTTATAACAAAGTGAATCAGTTATACATATACATATGTTCCCATATCTCTTCCCTCTTGCGTCTCCCTCCTTCCCACCCTCCCTAATTTAAGGAGAAAAAATGTCATGAAGAACCTAGGAGTAAGACAGGAATCTTCTGTCCATTTTTTGATTGGGTTGTTTGTTTTTTTGATTTTGAGCTGCATATGCTGTTTGTATATTTTGGGAGATTAATCCCTTGTCAGTTGCTTCATTTGCAAATATTTCCTCCCATTCTGAGGGTTGCCTTTTCCTTTTCTTTATGGTTTCCTTTGCTGTGCAAAAGCTTTGAAGTTTCATTAGGTCCCATCTGTTTATTTTTGTTTTTATTTTCATTACTCTAGGAGGTAGATCAAAAAAGATCCCGCTGCGATTTATGTCAGAGGGTGTTCTGCCCATGTTTTCCTCTAAGAGTTTTATAGTATCCAGCCTTACATTTAGGTCTTTAATCCATTTTGAGTTTATTTTTGTGTATGGTGTTAGCGAGTGTTCTAATTTCATTCTTTTACATGTAGCTGTCCAGTTTTCCCAGCACCACTTATTAAAGGGGCTGTCTTTTCTCCATTATATATTCTTGCCTCCTTTGTCATAGATTAGGTTACCATAGACGTGTAGGTTTATGTCTGGGCCTTGTGTCCTGTTCCACTGATCTATATTTCTGTTTTTGTGCCAATACTGTACTGTTGTGATTACTGTAGCTTTGTAGTATAGTCTGAAGTCAGGAAGCCTGATTCCTCCAGCTTCGTCTTCCTTTCATAAGATTGCTTTGGCTATTCATGGTCTTTTGTGTTTCCATACAAATTATAACATTTTTTGTTCTAATTCTGTGAAAAATGCCACTGGTAATTTGATAGAGATTGCATTGAATCTGTAGATTGTTTTGGGTAGTATAGTCATTTTCACAATATTGATTCTTCCAATCCAAGAACATGGCATATCTCTCCATCTATTTGTGTCATCTTTTATTTTTTTCATCAGTCATCTTATAGTTTTCTGAGTACGGGTCTTTTGCCTCCTTAGGTAGGTTAACTCCTTCCCCTTTTATACAGCTCTTAATCCAGTTAATTAAGTTAATGGAAAACAAATGATGCATGTTCACTTGCCTCAGAATTTTCCAAAGAATAAAGTGAACAAAGAGCCAAAGCAAAGAAATCTGAAACTGATTTAAAAGCATTTACAATCCATAAGTAAAGAAAACTTAACAAATGTGTTCTTCTCTCAGTTCTGAAGGACTCAATTCCAAAAACTTGGATCTCTGACATGAGTTCCTATGTGTCTAGATGAGAAAGCAGCCCAATATTTGTATGATCTTAACCTTGCAATAATAAAAATTTCTTAACATACCATCATTCTCTCCTCCCTATGATCATCATAGTAGCATAGTTGCCCACATGCACACCCATCGTACTTCTTTCTCTTGGGCTCAATGTTATTTGGCTGCCATGTGACTGATTCTGGTAAGTAGAAAATGGGCAGATGTGATGTATCCCTCTCCAGGGCCTCACCATACATAACTCTCCATGAAAATTCTCCAAGATGGCTATAAAATGAAAGGAGCCTGGATCCCAGAGTTACGCTAGGAAGAGATCTTTCAAGGAGCGTCAATTGCCCAGCTGATACTGGGCTGTGAAATAACTGAGAAACAAACCTTTTTCTAGAAAGTCACTTAGATTTTAGAGTTATTATTTTTTTAACGAAAGCAGCATAAGCTCACCTATTCTGATCATTACCATCATCAGTAAATGTCATAGAATGCAGTGTTAGGAACTGGATGACATTACTTTGAAGTTTTTTTTTTTTCCTTTCTTTTTGATTGTATTTTCACAGGGGACCAGCAGTTTTTGTGAGGTTGGAAGAGAGTATGGGATAAAACTCTATAGAAAGAATAGCAACTACCATTAATTAAGCCTTTACTACTTACCTGGCAATGTGCCAAATAATTTATAAGGTATATTGACTGGGTTGCTCAAAGCAAACCTATAAAAGCCTATTTAGTCATTATCATCTATCTATGAGGAACTCGAGGTCTATCTATGACAGGAAACTTTTTTTTTAATATTGGGAAATATATTTGTAATTATCGTTTATTGGAGATTTAATTATAGAATAAACCAGATATTTACATTGTATATTTTTTAAATTAAAAGCATAAATCTCTCTTTTGTTAATTATAAGAGTGATAAACATTCATTTTGGAAAAGTCCTTGAAAATAGAGGACTATAAAAAAGAAAATAATTATGAGGTACAGTGGCACCACCCTGAGATGACTGCATAAGATTTGGTGCATTTTTCCATAGTATGACAGGAAACTTAATTAAAATTCTAGAGCAAGTGGCATGACTTGAACTCAGGCCCTTTTTTCTCCAAATTTCGTGCTATGAACAATGGTGCTTGACACAACTTTAAAACTTCCAGGAACAAGTCAGTTTAGTACAAATTAATTCTAACTGGAGCCAGTGGTTGGAAAGATTCCAGTGCTTCCCTGCCGTGTTCTCCACATTTTTATAAACCTTCCTCTGCCACAGGTAGTGGGCTTACTGAGGCAGTGTGAGATGGGAAATACCCTCACTATGGCTATTTGCCCGTGGATGCCTCATTATTGTCACTGCCAGGAAAGCAAACTCTAAAGAGAAAAGAGGGAGAAAAGTCTGAGAACAGGCTCTGTGACGTACATTAAATAGCTCTTGGAATCAATCAGTGTTCCCGGCAACCCAAAGATATGTTGAGTTGCTCGGGTCTGTGTGAATTTAAAAGCCCACCACCATTTTACAAGTGAGGATTTGAAATGCCTGAAAATAAGTGCCAAGGCATCATGGCTATTTAGGTATTCCAAATTGCATGTAGGGCTTGATGTGTGATTGTCACTTAATAGAATTTTCTAATGACACATCTATGAGACATTGATGAACCTCAAAAGATGGAGAGGTTCAGATATGCATCCTGAGCTTCTGAAGCTCATCATTTGCACTTCTAAACATGTTAAGGGTTTCCCTTTTTAGTTTAAAAGCCAAACTACTTTCATGATTCCATCTGAGTGTAGAAATTTTTGTTTACAAAAACTTCTTTTCATGAGTCAAAGGAAGAGAAGCCTGGATAGTCTGTATGGAAAACAAGGAGTGTTTAAGGACAATACAATACAGTGAAAAGAAGAAGCATAAAGAAGAGAGGTGAGGGCTTCCCTGGTGGCACAGTGGTTGAGAGTCCACCTGCGGATGCAGGGGATACGGGTTCGTGCCCCGGTCCGGGAAGATCCCACATGCCGCGGAGCGGCTGGGCCCGTGAGCCGTGGCTGCTGAGCCTGCGCGTCCGTAGCCTGTGCTCCGCAAGGGGAGAGGCCGCAACAATAAGAGGCCCGTGTACCGCAGAAAAAAAAAAAAAAAAAAAAGAGATGAAATGGAATAGGAAAGAGACCAGAAAAATTGGAAATAGAGGCAGAGGGGAAAAATACATCTAGAATGGGAGGAAGGCATAAAGAAAGAATATTTTTTAAAAAGCATGCTCAACTATTTACAGTTTCCATGCAGAAATACCATTAGGCTTAAGAACATTCTGCATTAAAGAGGGCTTAAGGACAGCCCTCTGTAAATGTGTTTCTCACTAGAGGGAAAGATAATGATTAATAATTCAAAACAACACAACATTGTAAATCAACTATACTTCAATTAAAAATTAAAAAAATAATTCGAAACAAAACATTCATTTTGTACTTTTTAGGGGATGCATTTAGAGATACTGCCTCTTATACATACTCACAGAGATACATCTATTTTGTGCTCCCTCTCAGTTCTTGGCCACTGTAAGGGAATGGGTGTGTGTGGAGAAATCCACCCCCACTCACATTCCGTAACAATACAGATAAACCACTTAAGAAGGATGGAATTAATATGGTTGCCTCATAATCCTCAATAAGCTAGAAAGCCTTTCTTTTTGAAAAGCAGATGAGATAATATTCCTACGGTATCAGTATGATGGTCCCTGTCAGCAGAGGGAGAAGAGATTAAAAAAAAGGAAGTCCCATTAATCTGAATTTCTTTGTGACTGTAAATTCACAAGTACAGCCTGGAAAGTCTGGACAGCTACTGCACTGCTGCTCACAGGGTGCTGATAAGCAATGCAGTTTATTTCCATCATCTCAGGATAACTGTTGGAGGGCCACCCGCAGGCCTGGGTGAATGAAGAAGGAAGGAGAGGCAGGAAGCCTCCGAGAATGCCTCCGCTGATAGTCTGCCTTTACCACCATTTACTACCTCTGTCCTTATTCCCAACACAGTTCCCCCATCCTCCTTACCCCCCTTAGTGCACAAGTGCAAGAGTTACTAGTATAGCTGACTGAGAAAAAGGGATGATGTACTTAAGAGCAGTTGAGATGAATTCTAAAATCTGCCCATGGAGTTATGTCAAGTGTCTGGCTCAGCTCCAAGTACATCCTTGGTACACAAGATATTGGTTATCTTCCTTTCTTATCACCCCTTTCTAATATCCAGTTTTCCAGGTTGGTTTATTTGGGGTTGGCATCTGGGAGTAGGTTGACTAGGTGTCTGTATGGTCTTTTGTCTCAACAAAGCAGGCTACAGACACCAGAAGTTTGAGAACCACGATTCCGTGAAATGTGCAATAACTTATCAAAACCATTAGTCATTTGAGCCTCTCTTCTTACTCTTACTCTTCGAAAGAATGAGAGGGAATGACTCTTCTCTTTTCTAACTCATTTCTAGTAAAAGGATTTTGTTACTGAGATATTTTATCTCATAAAGTTGTTGCCATATATTTTCTCAAAATAAATTGACATTAATCGTAACAAAAACAAAAACAGTGACTTTCATGCACTAAGAAATTACAGCCATTGGCCAGTAACGGAAGTAATTTTTCAGATATAATCTTATTTTAGACTTAGAACGACTTTCAAAGGGGTTATTATTATCCTTAACTCATGACTTTCAGATTATAATTAGATAAACTGAATAAGAACATTAGTAAATTATCAGGAAAATGTTTAATACATTCCCAAACCCTACTAGAACTTCTATTAATCTTTACTGAAAAGCGAGTTCAAGATTGCAGCGTTGCTTTAATAAGCATGAGCTAACCATAACACAGCTGAGCTGGAGAATGTAGATGACTCATTTTACCATCACCACCCCTCTTGCCTGCCTGTAGCTAACGCTATCAAGCACTTCCTTATGTTACCATTTAAACTCATCCAAATAAATTAATTGATGGAAAGATATTGGAGATTATGTAATTACTTCCTCTGTCTCTGGTGGTATTGCTATCTGACTTCCAGGCAGCAGGATGAGATCTAAATCAAATGCAAATAATTGTTCACAATTAGGAAATGAAATGCCTGGAGAACTCCATGGTATTTTAAACAAGCTGATGTACTTGCCATCGATCAACAGTTGAGGCTTTCTAGCATGTACTTGGCTTGAGTCCCAATGATGACAGTGCACATAGCAACAAGTTTCCCTTCTACATCAGAGACAGTAATTCCCAAGGATGCACCCTTCAGTAAGATGTGAACTTTTGCAGGAATGTGTACATAAAAAGTATTATTGGTTCAAATTTGTGAGGAGTACCGGGTGGTTGATTTCAGGTCATGCACTGACTTGTAATATTCATATAAAAGTTTACATAGATAATCTTTTAAGTTAATCGCCTTAGACATCTTGGGGACTGATCAGGTGTTTTCTCAAGGGAAAACATGTCTAGCCTTCTCTCAGGGCATTTAAGCTGGTGGGTTTTGTGTTGCTTTGTTTTTGTTCCAAGGCAAAGAAGCTATTCTTTTTTAAGATGTTTCTCAGGATCCTTGGTGATGACCTTAATGCCAGTGGATCCATTCATACCTATAATGACCACATCTAACCAATAAAAAGACTTCATTGCCTTGGAACATACTGGAAAAGATGCTACATTTTGAAAAGAGACAAGGGCTGAATAACGAGGGCAAAACATAAGCCTGAAAGAAGAAAATGTTTCTAAAGAAAATGACCTTAATAGTCTAACAGCTTAGATGGGTACAAAGGTTTTTATAAACACTATTAGTATTCATTTAGTATAGGTAGCAGACAGCAACAAGAATTGGAAAATAACTTGGAGGTGATCACGGAATGGACAGAGTGAGGCAAAAAAATAAGCTTCTTGCTGAACACAAATCTCAGTGTCACCAGAGAGCACAGTTGGAATGTCCTCCTTTCCTGATTAGCAACCACCTAATCAAGGACACAGAGTGCCTGCCAGGACTATATACGTCATGCTGAAAAACAGAAGGGTTCAGGCCGTGGTGTTTTCAATCTATTGTATATACCTGATGAAGAAAAACTTTAAAACTAATTATTGGGGATAAATTTAGGGGGATGAGGAGGGGGTAGTTCTTTTTAAATAAGGAGAAAGTCTTTTCAGAAGTTATTGCTAAAGAAATCCAAAGTCTCAACATTTTTGTACAGGTAGCTCAGGTAGGAGGGCATAGGGATAAAGGAGGGAAAATCCCAAATATGTATATATAAGTACAATTACAGATATAAATGGAATAGTTGTTCAAAGAAACACTCCTGTTTTTTGAATGTTACAGACAGGTTATTTTTTCTTTCCTAATGAATAATCATCTGTTTTTAAGGGGGTTCCAGAGGGAGAAAAAGAGGAAAATGGGTTGGTTTGGGTCAGTAGGGTCTGAAAACAGTGATGAAACACGCTTTTGGAAAGGGGCTGGATTTGCCTTTTGAGTAGTGATGACATTACAAATAAAGCTTTGCTCTTACCACTCAAATGAGTATGAGAGAGGTCAGAATTAGAAAGATCTTTCTGAAATGCAGATCTGATGATGTTCGTCTCTGAAATAAAATGGGCTAATGTCCGAACTCCTTGAAAATCTACCTCAAAACTTGATTCTCGGGTCCCTCTCTCTTTTCCTGCATTTTGCCACATTTCCCTCCCCAAACCCTGCAAATTCACTCTAGGTTTCAGCTTCATAGAAGTTCAGTCTTTTCTCGGCACAGTGTGCTCTCCCATGCCTCTAAGCTTTGCACACAATGTTCCAGTGATTTTGAAACCCCCCTCCCCTCATCCATTTTCTATATGAAAGCTTCTACTACTCTTTAAAGCTTTGCCAAAACTTCCATATAAAAACTCATTCACTCCCTGGAGGAACCAGGCTCCCTGACTTCAGACTATACTACAGAGCTACAGTAATCCAGACAGTATGGTACTGGCAAAAAAACAGAAATATAGATCAATGGAACAGGATAGAAAGCCCATAGATAAACCCACACACATATGGCCACCTTATTTTTGATAAAGGAGGCAAGAATATACAGTGGAGAGAAGACAGCCTCTTCAATAAGTGGTGCTGGGAAGACTGGACAGCTACATGTAAAAGAATGAAATTAGCACACTCGCTAACACGATACACAAAAATAAACTCAAAACGGATTAAAGACCTAAATGTAAGGCCAGACACTATAAAACGCTTAGAGGAAAACATAGGCAGAATACTCTATGACATACATCACATCAAAATCCTTTTTGACCCACCTCCTAGAGTAATGGAAATAAAAACAAAAATAAACAAATGGTACCTAATGATGAGTATTATGTTCATTGCTGCCTCCAACAGTGGACTCCTTGCTCCTCGAGGACAAGGATTTTGTCTTATTGATCTTTGGATCTCAAAGGCCCAGTAGGTGCCAGAGAAGGTAATATAGTACAGTAGCTAAGAGCAGAGATTCTGGAGTCAGAGGGTTGACTTCAAATCCTTTCCCTTCTACTCACTAATTGTGTGACCATCGGCAGGTCCCTTTGAATTTCAATTTTATCATCTACAATGATTGTCATAATACTCGTCTAAATATTATCATTGTCATAATATTTACCAGATAGAATTAGATAAAATCGTGTATGTAAAATGCTTAGCACATTGCCAAGCACATAGTAGTACTTAGTAAATTGTAGCTATTTTTATTACTATAGTAAATATTTGAGGAAAGAAAGTTGTGCTACTGTATCTTACTCAGGATGAAGAGGTAAAAAATATGAACCAGTGATAAAAAGAAAGCCACTGTTCTAGGCTCACTTCAATTGAAGTGAGAATATTGAATTTGAACAAAAAAAGGAATTATAAATCAAGACGTGTGAGACTAGAACCCAGACATTTAAAGCGTGCAGGAGAAAAGCACAAAATAATGTGGTTAGTTACTAATTAGATGAGTTTAAAAACAACTTTCCTTGCATTACAAAAATGTATTAAAAGGGAATAGGAAGGAAAACAAAAATATGTATTGACAAGTATCTTATTGCAAACACAGATCATCTTAGTTAATCCTCTTTGAAAGGAGATATTATCCCCATTTTACAGATGGGGAAACAAGTTCAGAAAAGTTAAGTTACCCTCAAGTAACTTGCTTCAGGATGTCAGATAGAATCCGAACCCAAATCTATGAGCTGTGTTTATTCATTCATTCATTCACTCACTCATTCATTCATAGAAACAAATGTTTACTAAGTTCCTGTGTTATTCTAAGTCTTGAGGAGTGAATGGTGGTCAAAACAAACAAGGCCCCTGCCCCCAGGGAGCTTACATTTTAGTGGCAGGAGACATAAAATAAGCTCATAAAAAATAAATAAGATTAATACAATAAACAGTGATGACAGAGGTGTAACTACCTTAGATTGGATGGTCTTGAAAGGCCTTTCTAAGAAGTAGCACTTGGGCTGAAACCTGAATGAGGAGAAGGCACCAAGAACATTCCAGCAAAAGTAATAAATACTACGACTCCAAGGCAGAAATAAGCTTGTTTAGTTACAATAGCAGACAGAAAAAAAAAGATGGCAGAAAACCCATGGTCTTCCATTATGTTTCACCAAGAAGAAACAAGGATAAAGATGGTCAAGAAACCTAGAAAAGAGCTCGTGTTGTGCGCAGAAGAATGCATGAAGCGAGATATCAATGAAACAAGGCCGCCTTTAGGTTGTGGTCCTCAGCCTTAAAGATGCAGAAACTACATTACCTAAAGGCCTTCAAGTAGAACATTTGGTGAGACTTGCTCACAGTGATAATACAATAAGGCTGGGGTCTAGAAACTGAAATTGCACTCTATTAGATTGCAGTGTGAACGATCACTTCCCAGTCCTTCCTCAGTAGATAATTGGCTGTGATCATAGAGCAAATGCATTGTCTCCTTATGGCCATACTACATAGGAAAGCAAATTACTTTTATCAGGCTTCTTTGTAAGGAATCAGAGCAAGGAGGGAAGAAGTGATTCAAAAATTTCCTACATCAGTCTCAGATGGCCCATAACAGGGATATACCTGCCAGATGGGCAAGACTGTAGCATCTGCTTGCCTAGGCACTCTCTGTTGTTCAGTGTTTGGAAAAGGTTGAATAGCGCTAGCTTCTCACGCACTCCTTTTTCTCCTTGCATTCCCAGCGCCTGCCTAGCATACCCTGAGGCTCAGAGACAATCTCAATAATGCTTAAAATGAATTCATGAATGACCTCTTCAATTGATACCGTCTTTTCAAATATATTTCTTCTTTCCTTTGAAACAGTCTTTTTCTGATCAAGAAACTATGCTCTGTGCCTTAAAGTAACTTTGCGTTTCTCTGTCCTAATCCTGTGTGTGTTTGTATATATGATGTTCAGGCTGAATTCTGAGCTAAGGAATTCACTTGTGGGGAGAAAACATAATAGAGAGTCTGCTAAGCATATGGCCCAGGAAAATAATCTACTATGCAAAATGAAGGAGAGACCACTCAGGGAGGATGTGTTGATTCTCAGAAGCTCTTTGGGTTTATTTATACGTTCTTTAATCTTAACAAGCTGACCCTTTACATAGCTCCTGCTTCAGTTCCCATAAATTTCTCAAAATAACAGTGGTTTGGGGATGATCTTGGGCTTCAAAGGATTACAGAATGGTCTTTGTGTAGAGTTACTCATTACTTCCTCAATTCACTTTTCAACTTTCAAATATACTAAGGTCTGCATTCAGCTAGCAAGAAATTTAGACTTTTGTCCAACCTGAAAAGGTCATATAGTGTAAGTAGTAATTACTTTGCAGAAGAATGTTGTTTTGATTCCCCTATCAGATCTTAACCAACTACACGATGATAAAATACTCCAGGGGTAGAGAGCCAGCTGGAGCTCCCCCACCCCAAAACCCTTAAGTCCACTCTGATGGAGAATCTATGCTTTCATCTTACATCTAGATGTAAGACATTTCAGGGAGTGTGATGCCTTTTGAGATCATACTGTGATCTTGGAAACACAACTGAATTGTGAATAAAACCATGTTGTTCAGACACTTTAACTCCTGAACTCTCTGTTTCTTAATGGTCACTCCATTTACTGATTTTTCTTAGAAGGCATATGGGTAGTTACTCATACCCAACAGGGAAATTATTTAGGGCTTTGTATTTTCTCCTTTTATTCAAAATATTCATTTAAAAGGTAGCAGACACGTGATAGCGAAAAATGCCCTGAGACAAACTTGTGTTTAACATTATTTACTTATCTTTTGTAAGATTCCTCAGAGTACATTTCAGACTCCCTACAAGGATACAGCCAAAGTATCGATTATTTTAATCCCTGGAGATGAAATGCTGGTTAGTCTAGTGACTTAAAGATTCTAAATTAGTAATGGGCTATTTGCATGTCTCTCTAATATCCAGCCAAACAAATACTACAAGATTTCTTGTGTCTTAAAGATTTATGCATTATTTCTATCATTTCTATCATCCTTTCTTTCCTCTTTTGCAAACCAAAGTTAATCGCCTGTGGTTGGTTATCCTAATGAACTGAGAGTCTCAAATTCGCTCACAATTACAGGTGATGTATGTAGTCTTATAGAGTATAAGAAACATTTGCTTGGTGCAAATAAATCAACATCTTATATGTTTTGGTTATGTGTTTAGGACTTCCTTCTGTGCTGTGCCGTTGTAACCCCCCCTTACCGTCATTCAGTCAAACTTTAGTCATAAAGCACCTATATGCATAAAGCACCTATATATGCTAGTGTGTTGTCTTTTGTAACATTCCTCAGAGTAAATGCACCTTGTTGTATGCTAGGCACTAGAGCCAGAAAGATGAGAAAACAGGTTTCCCATCCTCAAGGAGCTACCTGTACAGTGAGAAAGACAGACGTGCAAACAAACAATTATAACAAAGTATTAACTGGTAGTAAAATGAAGTTAGATATAAGGTCCTATGAGCACATGGAAGAGTACTAAAGAAAGGTCTAAAAGAAATGATGTGCTTAATTTGTTTCATGCCTGTAATGTAACAGTAACAATAGCTGCAATTCATCGAGTACTTAATACATTTCAAACACAGTGCTAAGCACCTAATATGATTTGTTTAATTATTTTAACGACCCAAGAGACAGATATTATCATTTCCTCCATTTACATATGAGAAAACTTGAGCATGGAGAATTTAGGTAAGGTTCTCACTGTCACACAGCTAATCAGTGAAGCCAAGGCTTGGGTCAAGAAATCTGTCCATTGTCGAGGTGTTGTTTTTTTCTTAAGTTTTTTAACTTTTAAAATTTGTTTTGAAATCATTTCACTCTTAAAGAAACATCAGAAGAGTAGTACAAACAATTCCCATATATACTTATCTAGGTTCCCCATTTGGTAATATTTTATCATATTTTCTTTATCATTCTCTTCCCCCTCTCAACAGATAAATTGATTGATTGATAATTTTTCCTCTGCATCAATTGAGAGTAAGTTTCAGGCATGATGCCCCATTATCTCTGCTATAGGCTGGATGTTTGTGTCCCCCCAAAATTCATATGTTAAATGTTAAGCCCCAGTGTGATGGTATTAGGAGGTGGGGCTTTGGGAGGTGATTAGGTCATGAGGATGAGGTCCTCATTAATGAGATTAGTGCCTTTATGGAAAAGATCCCAAAGAGCTCTGTGCCCCCTTCTTCCAGATGATGATACAGCAAGAAGATAACTGTCTATAAACCAGGAAGCTGGCTCTCACCAGACACCAAATTGGCTGATGCCTTGATCTTGGACTTCCCAGCCTCCAGAACTGTGAGAAATCAATCTCTTTGGTTATAATATTTTTATTATAGTAGCCTGAACTTACTAAGACAATTTCTAAATACTTTAGGGTTTATTTCCAAAATGACAAAGACACTCTCCTACATAATCACATTATGACCACCAAAATCAGGAAACTAACATTGATACAATACTACCATCTAATTAATAGACCTTATTAAAATTATGCTAATTGTCCCAATAATGTGCTTCACACTAAAAATATATTTTTTTTCTTCTGTTCTAAGGGCCAATCCAGAATCATGTGTTTCATTTAGTTGTCATGTCTCAGGTCTCCTTGAATCTGGAATAGTTCCTCTCAGCCTTTCTTTGTCTTTCATGACTGACATTTTTGAAGAACACAGGCCAGTTATTTTGAGGACTGTCTTTCAGTTTGACTTTTTCTGCTATTTCCTCATGATTAGATTCAGGTTGTGCATTTGGGGCTGCAATACCACAGAAGGGATGTTGGTTCCTTCCCAGTGCATTGTATCAGGGGGCCATGATGTCAGATGGTTTTATTACTAGTGATGTTAACTTTGATTACTTGGTGAAGGTGGTATCCACCAGGTTTCTCTACTATAAAGTTACTACTTCTCCTTTTATAATTAATAAGTATTTTATGGGAATATATAAATATTTTGTTCCTCAATAAATATTCACCCACTAGTTTTAGCATGATGATTCTTGCCTGAGTTCATTACTATTATGGTCACCAAATGGTAATTTTCTAATTCCATCATTTTGTCTATGTTCATTAGTTGGCATTCTAGTCTAACGAAGAGCTTTCCCTTCTCCCATATTCATTTTTATATTTATTTTATTATTTACATTTGCATGGGGTCATACAATTATCAGCGAGTTACTTGTTACTATCATAATTTACTTTGCCACTCCAGTTTTCCCAGATTTAGTCCCAGGTATCCCCTTCATGCTTGTTCCTGTGTTCTATGAATAGATCTTGATCACTCTTTGAGCATTTACTTTCTGGCACCACAAAATATTCCAGATCCACCCTTATACTTTCCCTGCCCCAGCCATGGAATCATCCATTTTTCTGAGGTAGCCTCTTGTTCTTAACTTCTCTTTCTGGCCATTCACCAGGTCTTATTTTTATGCATATATGCAGATGAATAATACAAGTAGTTTAATATCTAGAAATCTCTATTAAGCAGCCATCTTCACAACTACTACATTGAAAATTTAAACGGGCTAACCTAGCTTGAAGTCACTATATAAGTTCCTAAAATGCCTTCTAAATCCCACCAAAAGGATGAGTTGGGCCCTAGGAAGATAAAAGAAAAAGTGATAAAAAGGAGAGCAAGAAAAGGAAAAGAAAGAAAAAAAAAATAAGAAAAATCATAGAAACAGATTTATTTTTAGTACCTTTTCTGTGTCGTGCACCAAGATATTTTCACATGTAACTTCTCATTATATATCTGCAACCATTTCTCAGGGTAGAGTTGATGATCTTCACTTAATAGATAAGAAAGTAGAGGTTCAGGATTTCATTGACTTACTCCACCCTCCACAGGAAGGCAGAGAACTAGGAATTGAACCTTTCTAGATCACATTTTAAACCCATCTTCCTCTGTACAGTTTTAAAGCTGCCTCTCTACAGTTTTAATGCTAATTCACATCCTATATTCTATTTTTGTAATTGGCCATCCCTCTACACCTTACATAATAACGCTTTATTTACCCGTTTCCCAAACACCAGAACACCTTATGCTCAGACAGATGATAAAGACTTTCCTTAGCTCTAAGAACAACCTGTTACGACAAACATCTTTCCTTGAATTAGGATTTGCCACCTGCTTTTTAGGTTAGCTTTATTTTCTGAACTGTGAAGCACAGTACTCTAGAACCACTTGACATATAACAGACAGCCTTTATTCAGCAGGCTGTTATTAATGCCTCTTGTAATAAACACTATACTCGGTGTCTTCATTTTTTAAAGACCATAAAATTTGGGGGTAAAATGCAGCTTACTCATCAGTAGACAATTTGAGAGAATAGGGAATTTTTATTTCTCTAAAAGAGCAGAACTAAAATGTCTGATTATAGAGCAAAGCAAGGTTATGGTTATGGTGTTTATTCTGTGCATGAATTGATTACAGATCAAAACCAGGATACATCTACATCTATGTCCTAGCAAGTTAAAACAGTCAGGATCCAGGCAGGGTTATATGAAACCTTTGGTGAAGTATGAAGAAATACTTCCTAACAGAGCAACTAAGAATAGGGAATAGCTAATTTTTGCACATTTTAAACAGTGTATTCACATGCAGTTGCACCTCAAAAGAACCCTGTGAAGGAGAGTGGGTGTATCACCTCATCCTCATTTTACAGGTGAGGAATATTGAGGTTCAAAGAGATGAAGTGACTTGCCTAAGATCTCACAGCTAATAAACTAGTAGTTGATACTCAAATCCTGCTTACTGCTCTTTACACCACACCATGATTAAAGTCCTACAAATTAGATTTTTGCTAGAATCTCTCTGGGCTTAATCAGATCAATATGAGCAGATGGCAAAGGAAAGGAAATCCATTCCCACTTTATTCCTTGAAGGCTCTTGATAAAAGATGGAAGATGCAATGTGGGGCCCTTTATTCTGTTGTTCTAGTTAAAAAAATGTTTTCTGTTTCTGAGTAGACAGCAGTACAATGTGTGAAATGTATTTTGGCCAAATTAATAGCATCATACCACAGAATTATTTTGCCTCCAATGTTATGTAATCAACTGTAGCGATCAAGTAACCTCATCTATCATGTGAATAGGGATAAATATAAACCCAACAGTAAGTATGAAAGAACTAATGGGGCGTCAGGAGTTGGGGAGTTTGCCTACACACCCACCACTACCACCCTAGACAAAGGTTACTAACTGGCACTTATGACACAACGAGATCTAAGTGAGAATCACTTTATCATATTATGGAAATTTTTATGCAGATAGTATGGCTATTGCATGCAGGACTTAGGACCAATTTCTTAAAGTAAATATAATAATCACTATCATGTATTGAGTATCTTATATGTGTCAACTAGAACACACAATACTTTATTGCCATTTTATCATTAATTATTAAAACTAATCTATTGTGATGTACATATTTATTCTTATTTTTTAATTTTTAAACTTTTTTTGGAGTATAGTTGATTTACAATGTTGTGTTAGTTTCAGGTGTACAGCAAAGTGAATCAGTTTTACATACACATATATCCACTCTATTTTTAGGTTCTTTTCCCATGTAGGTCATTACAGAGTATTGAGTAGAGTTCCCTATGCTATACAGGAGGTTCTTATTGCTATCTATTTTATATATAGTAGTGTGTATATGTCAATCCCCATCTCCCAATTTACCCCTCCCCTCCCCCTTATCCCCTGGTAACCATACATTTGTTTTCCACATCTGCGACTCTACTTCTGCTCCTTTGTTTTGTTTTTGTTTTTGTTTTGAGCATTCTTTTCCCATATAGGCCAGGGGTCCTCAACCCGCAGGCCATGGACTGGTACTGGTCTGTGGCCTGTTAGGAACCGGGCTGCACAGCAGGAGGTGAGCAGCGGGCAAGCGAGCGAAGCTTCATCTGTATTTATAGCCACTCCCCGTCGCTCGCATTACCGCCTGAGCTCTGCCTCCTGTCTGATCAGTGGCGGCATTAGATTCTCATAGGAGCGCGAACCCTACTGTGAACTGCGCATGTGAGGGATCTAGGTGGCACACCTCTTATGAGAATCTAATGCCTGATGATCTGAGGCGGAGTTGAGATGGTGATGCTAGTGCTGGGGAGCGGCTGCAAACGCACATTATCATTAGCAGAGAGGTTTGACCGCACAGAGACCATAATAAATCAATTGCTTGCAGACTCATATCAAAACCCTATCAGTGAGTGGCAAGTGAAAACAGGCTCAGGGCTGCCACTCATTCTTCATTATGGTGAGTCATATAATTTCATTATATATTACAATGTAATAATAGAAATAAAGTGCACAGTAAATGTAATGTGCTTGAATCATCCTGAAACCATCCCCTGCCCCAGTCCATGGAAAAATTGTCTTCCACAAAATCGGTCCCTGGTGCCAGAAAGGTTGGGGACTGCTGATATAGGCCATTACAGAGTATTAAGTAGAGTTCCCTGTGCTATACAGCAGGTTATTGTTAGTTACCTATTTTATGTATAGTGGTGTATATATTGTCAGTCCCAATCTCACAATTTATCTGTCCCCTCCCCCCCTTATCCCCTGGTAACCATAAGTTTGTTTTCTACATCCATGACTCTACTTCAGTTTTGTAAATAAGTTCATTTGTACCCCCCCTTTTTTTAGATTCCACCTAAAAGCAATATCATATGATATTTGTCTTTCTGTGTCTGACCTACTGCATTCAGTATGACAATCTCTAGGTCCATCCATGTTGTTGCAAATGGCATTATTTTGCTCTTTTTTATGGCTGAGTAATATTCCACTGTATATATATATGTACCACATCTTCTTTATTCATTCCTCTGTTGATGGACATTTAGGTTGCTTCCACATCCTGGCTATTGTAAATAGCATTGCAATGAACATTGGGGTGCATGTATCTTTTTGAATTATGGTTTTCTCCGGATATATTCCCAGGAGTGGGTCATATGGTAGTTCTACTTTTAGTTTTTTAAGGAACCTCCAAACTGTTCTCCATAGTGGCTGCACCAATTTACATTCCCACCAACAGGGTAGGAGGGTTCCCTTTTCTCCGCACCCTGTCCAGAATTTATTTTTTGTAGACTTTTTGATGATGGCCATTCTGATCAATGTGAGATGATATCTCATAGTAGTTTTGATGTGCATTTCTCTAATAATTAGTGAGGTTGAGCATCTTTTCACTTGCTTTTTGGCCATCTGTATGTCTTCTTTGGAAAAATGTCTATTTAGATCTTCTGCCCATTTTTTGATTGGGTTGTTTGTTTTTTTGATACTGAGCTGCATGAGCTGTTTGTATATTTTGGAGATTAATCCCTTGGTGGTGGTTGCTTCGTTTGCAAGTGTTTTCTCCCATTCTGAGGGTTGTTTTCCCATTTTAAAATAAAAATACTCAGAACACACAGCTGATAATCAGGGAAGCTAGGATTAGAATGCCGTTGTATAGAGTGCTAAAGCCCATTCATTACCTGACAACTTGGCTACATTACACAATTAGAATGTGTAAATATTATGGTAGATATGAGTCTACCATTGAGTCCCAATCCTCCTTCACATAGGAAGTTAGTAAATTACCTCTAACCAGAAATTCTTAGGTCTCTCTTTCAGTTATCTTTTATCTTTTATCTTTATGTGTTGCCATTTTCCCTCTTTTACGTTCTGCAGTCTTCTTCTGGGTGTGGTGAAGACTTAAACATTCCTTCTGCAGTAACCTAATCTCTAGTTGTTCTGTTTCCAGTTATTTGGACTTTGCTGCCAACTCCCTTTGCTCCCAGCTCCTGCTCACATGCTCTGCTATTCTGAAGTTTCTGTCTCCTGATGACTTATCTTCATCTTCCGGTCATTACTGTTGTAGCTCCCTGATACGCCATGCTCCATTTCTATCACTTGATGCTTGGCGCATTCTCTGTTTTTTGACATTATGTTTCACGCAGTTGTCCTGTGATATTCATGCCCATGAGAATTTGCCTTCTCTTCTATGGGCCAATTCTTAGAACCTATCCATAAGTAACCTTCTAAAAAGTTAAGGATTTACTTATTTTCATCTACAGTAGCCGCCAGGCACAGTGCCCACAGGAGGACTATTTCCTTAGGACAGTTCTCAAACTTTCACCTGTATAAGAATCACCTGAAGGACTGGTAAAAACACAGAATGTTGAGCCCCACCCCCAGAGTTTCTGATTTCACCGGTCTTGGGGCAGGGATAGATCAAGTTCTGAGACTTTGCTCTTCTAACACATTCCCAGATGATGTTTGTATTAGAGGTCCAGAGACCACACTTTGAAAACCACTGCCTTAGACTGAGTAGAAAAGAAGACCCATCTACCATATTCACATCTCATAGTACTCTTGTTGAGAACTCAGTCAGTTTGACAACTTATTAAAACTATCTACCATATCTCAGCACATTTATAGGTAGTGTGTATAAAAAGATAAAGAAGGCTTTACGCATGATTTCAAGGAATTCATGGCTTGATAGGAGACACGTATGTAAATGAATAAACGCATTACAGTATAATAAGGCCTATGACAGTGGTAAAACAAGATGCAGCCAGAAGACAAAGAGGTGGTGGTTACTTCTTCCCCTTAGAGATTACATCAGGCTTTATTAAGTGGAGGTAACAATTAAAAGGATCCTTTGGAGGCGGTACAGGTGGCCAATTCTAGGCAATTAGAAGTGTGTTAAAACCACAGAAATCAAATGTTTGGGGAGTTGTAGGGGATTGGTAGACTTTTGGTATGGCATAAGTGTTGAACGAAGTGGAGATATTAAAAGGATATGATTGAACAAATAGTGAGATTGGGCCTTATGTGTGATTTAACATGCCTTTTTCCTGGGGTTGAGAGAGTAATTTGAGTGTTTCTATCAGTCAAGAACATTACTAGACTTGAGCTTTAGAAGTATCACTGTGGAAGGTGGTTGGAAGGAAGGAAGAATGTGGTGACAAATAGAAAGGGTGGATACCCTAGAAGAAAAAGAGAGAGACTAAAAGAGTGGGATACCACAGATTTTGATACAAGGGAAAATTCTGTTTAATTTGGGAATACTATGTAGACATTGTATTGTAATAATTTCCTTATATGCCTGTCTTACACAGTACACTAAAAACTCCTTTGGTCATCTTTGTATCATCAGTATCTATGGTAGTTCCTGGATTAATATGAGCTCAAGAAATGTCTGAATGAATAGAAAATTAATGAAAACCAGATTATCATTTACTTCCTTTGGATTTCAATCCCATTTTCTAAAAAATGGGGAGGAAAAGATCTGTTTCATTCTCCCCAGAATATGACAAGTGAATGGATGAATATTAATAAGGTGATATATACTTATTAGGAAGCAAGTAGAAATGGGTGGCATCCTGGTGATGGGATTTATCACACATATGATAATCATTTGAACCTTCATTTATTTGAATAAAATTTCTGAAGTTATCTCCAAATTGCTTTGGTAAAGATAGCTGGACTGAATTAAAAGTCTTATTACGGAAGTCTTCAAATGTCCGTTAATTCTTTTGTGCAGGGAGATTAATTTGCAGATTTGCCCATTCCTGTGTGCAACCAAGGCATTGCTGGTTCTGTCAGATAATTTTCTCAATTACATCTCTAGGCAATTAAATAAATTGCAAGGCAATAGTCCATTGCTTTTGGAAACTCCTGTTCTGAGAGGAGTGAAATTCTTACCCTTAAGAGACTAGGTATCACTGGTTTAAAAGAAATTTTAAAAATAACTGCATATTAATCTTATCTATCTACTTTCCTGATTGCTCCTTTCCCTAACATTCTAGCATTGGCAAGATCAAGACATTTTCCTGTTTCTGTGATTTTACTTGTTCTAATAGCAACATAAAAGTTCAGGGATATAGATTCTAAATACAGAAGAAATAACAAAATAAGAACTACATTAAGACACATGCTAGAGACGTTTCTGAACCTAAAAGATAACTTCCTAGAAAAAGAGGGGGGAAAGTAGTTATAAAGTAAAGAAGGAGAATTTTACTTTTTTTTTCAACAGGGGATGCTAGTTGGCAATGATGAAATGTCTTCAAAAGTATGAAGGCAAAGGATTCTGAACCTTGAATTCTAGACCCATTTAATCATGGGGAAAATAGAGGTTCTTAAACATGAAAAGGATTTGGAAAATATACTAGATGCATGTTGTTTTTTCCTGAAAAATAATATGACTGAAAGATATGGTCCAGCAAAACTAAAAAATAATTCAAAAAAAGAGTAAGACATCAGATACAAGAAATAGTGTGAGCAAAGAAACCAACAAAATCCATCCTTAAGCTGAAACCAGTTTTCCTCAGTAGAGATGCTGTGGGCATTTTGGGTAACAACTGCTTGTTTTGTAGACTGCCCTGCCTGTTGCAAAATGCCTACCATCTATGATCCCCAATTTTAAAGAAAGAGTTCTGAGAACAATAGGGACGTAACATTTTTTTAAGTGAATAGAAAACTAGAACAATAATTCTGGTGGTGAGTCACTGATAATGTTTATTGTGGTACTTTGTATTATGAAATTAATATCTCAATGAAAACAATATGAACATGACAAAAGTCAACAAAATGTGAAGTATATGTCACTCTAACCCTCATTCCTGCTTCCCAGACTGTTTTCAACTTCTTGTAATGCTGCCCTAACATATTTATGAATGTGAGCATATTATATACACATATTCATCTATAGCTTCCTCATCTACTCCCATCTATATATCTGGTGGATCTTTCTATTCATACCAACTTATCTTTGCATAGCATATTCAGATTATATAAATATATTTATTTTCTTCAGTGTGGCAGGTCTTGTTGAAGTAAAAATGAATATAGGACAAAATCACTATTGCTGACTCTGAGGGAAAATATTAAAATATAACTTCCTTGATGGTGTAAGTAGCACTGTTCCACAAAATAACAAACTTGGGAAAGAAAGTTATCAGAAAAAATGTAATTCATGCTCTTTTTAAATCTGCCACATCAGTGAACTGTTGTGAACACACATGTATTGTTCTTTTCCACATTTACAAAATGTAACTGTAGGTAGATGGTTGTCTTGGGAACTCCAAGTCCACTTTTCCAACAGTTGTCTCCTTATCCCCAACCCAAGTAACTCTCTTCAATATAGTCTCAGATTTCATTATCAGATTGCCCTATTGATTCTGAGGGGAAAAAATGATAGAAGATCCTAGGGGAAGTTAAATCAGAATAATGTAAGGTTCTCCTATAGGTTTTCTCATTCATATATTTGAAACCAGAAGGTTCTGCTCTTCCATACAATCGATCATATCAGATATATGCATGCCTGACTAGATTATCTGTGAAGTTGAACGTTAAACATGGCTGATGGGACGTTGAGTGTTGCCCATTTCCTTTCTTCTTACTTTTATTCACTGTGATATTTTTCATATCTCACCCATCGAATTTTATTGATTTAATAACCCAATATAGAATATGTCTCATAAAGGGTGAGAGAAACAACTTTAGAGGAAAAAATAAAGGGAATGTCCTGAGTTAAAATAAGTGGAAGCATAAAGGGCACTAGCAACAAGTAACTGCTTGCCATATTGAGGCACTATGGGAGATTCCCAGGATGCCCAGAGGTGCTATTACATTCACGCTGCCCGACTTTATAACATTCTCTTAGGATTTACAGCAACTGCCAGAGCCAACTGAGGTTTTTCCAGGGTATTCTCCACCTCCTCTTCCATATTCTTAATGTTCCCAAAAGTCATTGGAAGGGATTAATGATAAAGGATGTAGAATATTTTTCCTTTTAAACCTTGAGGGAATTAATCATGTCTGAGGGACTTTTTAGCTTTTATGTGAGGGTACAAAGATCTAAGTAATCTCTAAGGACCTTTTGTTCCAATGATTATACAAAATTTTTAATTAAAATGTTGGAATAGAAAGAATGATAAATTTAGTGAGTGGAAGGTCATAAATTTTTTTAAGCAGGGAAATCAAAACAAACTAACATGCCAACTCTATTGGTAAGAGATACTTCTGGCTGAAAGAAACAAAAATTTCACCCAAGATGATGTTACAGAGTTGATAATGGTAGGTATTGTTGGTGCAGCTGCCCCTCAGTGTCATTAAGGACCCAGATTGTTTCTCTTTTTGTGTTCCACCATCTTGGGTGTGTTAGCCTTTGGTCTTCATTCTTTGACATCATGATGGCAGTGGAGTTTCCACAGCTCCATAGTGAAGTCTGTGATCAATACAGGAAGAAGGGAAGTAGCTCGTATGGCCACACATATCCCTTTTATCAGAAAAGCATAATATTCTTAGAAGGACACTGGCATATAACGCCTTACAACTCACTGCTTGAACGCGGGTCATATGGTCACTTCTAGCTTCATGAAGGTTGATAAACCGATTCTCTGGTATTTTTATCCTTTACAGTGAGAAAAAAGAAAGGCGTGGAGGATTTGGATGGCTATTAGGCAAGATAACCAAGAGTATCTGCTACACAAACTAAATTAATTGGGTTTTATGAATCCTTGCCTCATGTACCATCTTGTGACTCTAGAAGATAAATTCATGAAAATCGGCATTGTGGGAGAAAACTTCCTGCAGTGCTTTATTGTGATAAGCTGTTCTTTCTGTATATAAGTCCTTGGGTTGGTTAATAGGGAAAAAATTACCATGAATTAAAAGTGACTTATTAAAAATGTCATTCTATTAAAAATAATTTAAATCCTAAAAAGAGATTTTGAGAAAATTATTGGAATTGGTTCTCTTTTTAACTTAAAAGTCAGCTGCATAAGCTCTTGACCAAAATTTTCAACTTAAAAAAAGACTAATGTCCTTGTTTGAAAAATAATATGGTAAATAGAGATTTGAGAAATTAAATGGATGTTATTGGAATCTCTATAATCATTAGATTTCTAATGAAGATGCTTCAAACAAACAATCAAGCTTCGATGGTTTGGATGAATCATTCTCATTCTTTGACTTTGTTACTTACAGAGCATTTTCTTTTTTAATTGCAGACTGAATATATTTCAAATTATGTTGCTAATAATTATTGATGAGTGAATTGCACAGGATTGTGAAATTTTGTTTCACTTGAATAAGAAACATCAAACAATTGAGCAATTAAATTCACTCCAATCAACTGAGCTTCTAGAAAATTGGCTTGAAATGGCATTGAGGAATCTAAATGAATTTCTACATATAGTATGCTAATATAACTATGGGCCAAGGATTTAGTATCATTAACTAATATTTGAAATTAAAGAAGAGTTTAGAGATTATCTCCAGTCATCCCAGATGGCAAGGTGGAAGTAAGTGAAGTTTAAATTAACTCCCTTAATTCTGCAGGTAAAGAGTCTTAGTTTAGAAGAGATTAAGTTACTTGATCAAAATAGTTTAAGTAGTTAGTTAAATCAAGAGCTGGAACCAAATTGGCTTAACTCTTGTGTCAATATGCAATCCACTAGTTTTATATTTTTCTTTAAAAATATTGGTCACATAACTATTTTACTTGCTACTTTACTTGCTGCTTCGGAAAACTGATAGGAATAAAATTTATGGGCAAGCCAAGATTTGTAAATAATGTTAATGTATGAGAGACCTGGGATTAAGGGGTTTTCATATACATATTAATGTAGCCCATCAAAGAAGCAGTAATCCATGTAGCTAGAAACAAACAAATTCTTGGACTTAGACAAAAAGTAAGGCATCTTATCAAAATCAGATAACAGAAAAATGCCTCTCCATTGTATTCCTTTTATATTATGTTCTCCAAGAAATCAATTTGAGGAGAGGACAATGAAAATATTTGTTGCAGCCAGGGGATTGAGTTCTCTTCTGGGGAATTGTAAAGGTAGTTAGAGAAAGAAGGGAGGTTTTCTGTTAACCCCATCTGTAATCTCTTATATTTGCTGGGGTCAAAGTTTCCTTGCAAGGCTAAAAATAGTTTGTCATTTTTCCCAGTAAGAGTGTTTTCTGTGTAATTCAACATTGGATAATAACAATTGCTAGCATTTAGTGTGCTCTTTTTTTTTTTTTTTTGTATCAGGAACCGCACCTGTTTTGAATGCTTTTTCTTAATTGACATTCACAAAAACCCTATGAGATAATGTGATATTCATTAGAACTAATCACACATATTTCTTGTTCTTCTAGGCAGTGATAGGATTGCTCTTCTCTCCCCTCTTGGAGTTAGGAATGATCATATGTCTTGCTTTTAGCCAATGAAATGTAAGCAGAAGTGATGAGTGCCATGTCTATGGAAGCTTTAAGAGCCAATGTGCAATTCGTCAGGATCTCTCCTCTGCCATTACAATTAGCAATGTTTCAAAGAGTGGTATTCTCTCTTAGCCTGCATCTTAGAGTGAGAACCACTGGGGCACAGTTCCTAGCTGCCTTGCAATGTATAAATGTACAGGGAGTGAGAGATAAACTTTGTATTAAACCATTGAGATTTTGCAGGTTGTTACTGCAACATAGCCTGGTCCATTCTGAGTGACATAGGTAGTTATTTTTACTATCTTCTTCAATTCACGAAGAAGGAAAATAAGGATAAGTTATTTGTCCATAATGACACCACAAGTTAAATAGAGCTTGAGTCAAACCAAGCAATCTGACTCCTTTGCTCACATGCTTAGCCACCATTTTATATATAACTGTGAGTAATACACTTACTGTGAAGAGGAATGTCCACTAACATGATGCGGAGCCCTGTACTTAATTTCTAAGCATAGAGATGTGATTATCACTTTTAATTCATTTAACCTTGACATATTTTTCATATTTACAAATCATTTTCACGTGCAAAAAGCCCACTGCTTATTAATCCAATAGGATATGCCTGAATGGTGTTGTCCTCAGAGAAGAAAAGAGTATGGTCATCAAAGCATATCTCCAGAGATCATTTGCAAACACCCCTCTGTTAGTCATGTCGAGCTGCCATAACAATATACCACAGACTGAGGTTTTTGGGTCTTTTTTCTCACAATTCTGGAGGCTGGGAAGTCCAAGGTCAAGGTGCCAGCCCATTTAGTTCCTGGTAAGAACTCTCCTCCTGGCTTGTAGACAGCTACCTTATCGTTGTGTCCTCACATAGCAGAGAAAGAGAGTGCATGTCTCTTTCTCTTCTTAGGATAGCATTTGCCCTATCAGATTAGGGCCCCACCATTTTGCCCTCATTTAGCCTTTATCACCTCCTCAAAAGCCCTGTCTCCAGATACAGACACATTGAGAGTTAGGGCTTCGGCATATGAATTTTGGAGAGACACAAACATTTGACCCATAGCAATCTCCTAGGAGGCCTGAACAATTTAAGAAAGCTTTAATAATAAGTACTCACTTCCATTTATTTCCAAGTGTTTCATGTCTCTGTATATGAGACTGGAAAGAAATTCCAATGAGAAGTATTTCATTCATTCATTTATTCACTTATTTAACACATATTTATTAAGCATCTATTTATGTGCCATATTATTCTAAGCACTGAGGAGCAGCATTGAACAAAAATTTCTTTCCTTCACGAAATTTGTTTTAACAGGTATATATCATATATTATGCCAGAGTAATATATTAATAAAAATAAAGCAGATTAAAAGTATAGAGAATCATGGGGGCCAGAATTTCTACTTTTCAATAGTAGTCAAATAAATCCTCTCAGATGAGCTGACTTTTATGGAAAGACCTAATAGTTATAGCTTTAACATCTTCAAATATTAAAACTGAAAAGATAATGAGAGAGCATATTCTCAGATTCCTTCATTTTACAGAAGGATAAACTGGGATATAAAATAGGCATTGGCAAACATTTTTCTTTAAAGAGCCCAATAATAAATATTTTTTATTTTGTTCACTAGACAATCTGTGTCATAACTACTCAACTATAGTGTTGTAGCACAAAAACAGCCATAAATAGTAAGTAAACAAAGAGCATGTTCTAATAAAACTTTATTTACAAAAACAGGCGATGGGTAAGATTTATCTTTCCATCTGCAGTTTGCCCATCCCTAATCTAGAACAATAAAATGACTTTCCCAGGGTCACACATTTGCTGGTTGATGACAGCAGAGAGGACGAGCGTGTTTCTGCTGTGTTTGAAAACACCAAAGACACCTTTAGAGCAGATTGTCACAGATAAGAGACAGAGTTAAATAATAATATGTCATGGGTGAAAAAAACTATCCACTTAACTGCTGGCACCTGAATTTCTTTTAGGGAAGAAACTGTCTTTGTTTAGGAAAACATATTGGTAAGCTACTTCTGGTAGAAGGTGACAGGCTGAGGGCTGAAATTAGCAGGAAGCAGTGAAATCAAATGGATGGCTCAGTGGCTCTGTGGAAAGGCGGAGTTAGAGAAAGGGAAAGAGGGAAGAGCCAGTCTAGAGAACACCGTGGTAGAAGAAGGCATTTTAAGAAAAATACGTCTAATCAATTTTTAATCGGCTGTGTCGTTGCAACACAAACCCTCTATTGTCCTCAAAAATTAAGAAAACACTGATGCACAATTCAGAGACCTTTTATGAATGGGCTTTTGAAGATGTGTGCATGGGAGTAGGAGGAATTAAGTCAGGAAGCTGAGTTTTGTCTGAGCCACTTCTTTGTGTGTGTGTGGCATTTACTCAAATCCCAACCTTTGATAGCTCAACCATCTTTTTTCTCTATTCCTATAGTTAAACACTACCAGGGAAGTCCCTCTTAACAGGGCATATTGGTCCAGTTATAAATTTTTAAAAACTCCATCCTCAAAGGGGCCCTCAACAGTGCCCACAGTCTCTTTGCAACAGTTATTTCAAACTTTACCCACTCTACTCAAAACATCAAGTCTCCCCCTGCTCCTCCCCACCTATCATATGGTAACCATTTTCGATGAAAAGAGAAAGCATCAGGTGGTAACTCCCTTATCTTCCTCCCACCTAACATACTAATGAAGGAACCTCTAACTTTGGAGTATCCTCCTTCCCTTCTGTGAAAAGAGAGGAAAGGCTGCCCCTCCTCCTATATAAGTTAGAAACCTCTGCCTTTTTAACTGTACACTGTTTGTTATCCCTTATCACTCTCATACTTCAAACTCTCTGTGGAACTAAATCCTTCACATCAGTGCTTAAGTCGTTATCATTAAAGAAAAAAAAGGGAAACAAAATCTTCCTCTGCCACTACCATCTACTGCCCTTTCTTTCTTCTCTCCTTAACCACTTAGCTTCTTGAAAGAGTCACTGGCAAAATTGTCCTCATTTCCTTATCCCCCCCTCACTTCTCAAACCCCTCTAATCTGGACTTTTCCCAGCACTGTCATCTCACTACATCCAGTGGAAAATTTAAACTCTTACCTTATTCAAGATTCCACAGCTCTTGACATTGTTGACCACTCCCTTCTTGATAAACTTTAGTCCTTTGGCTTGGAAGTCATTACTGTCCCTTATGATTTTCCCTCTGCTCTAACTTCTCACTGACCACCTTATTTGCAGTTTCATACTCTTCTGCTCCCAGGACACCCAGTGTTGAAGTTTCTCGAAACTAAAACTTAAGTTCTTTTCGTCTTACTCTATGTTCTCTTATTAAGTGATATTATTGTCATTCACCGTTCCAATTAGCACCCATAAGCTGGTGATTCAAGTTTTTATTTCTACAAACAAAACTCTCCTTGGAACTCTAGACCATAATTTCAAATGCTTATTTGACATTTCTTTTTAGATGTCTTCAAATCCACGTCAAAAATCAAATTTATGGTCTCCTTACTTGGTCCTCTTATAGAAGAATGAATGGCATCACCATCCAACTACTTATATAAGGAAGAAATTTAGGAATAATCCATGACTCTTCCTTAAACTTCAATCCTCATGTCCAATTAATCACAAAGCTGTCAATTTTACCTCCTAAATGTATGTCAAATTTCCCATGTCTTTCCATACCTACTGCCACCACCCTAGCCTAAGTAAGCTATGTCCAATCGTCAAGTGGACTACTGCAATAACCTACTTTAATTCTTGGCCTCTCCACTCGCTCCTGCTCCAAATTTGGATAACAGAGATGCTAATTTGAAATGCAAACCTGATTAGACCATATCTCCATTACATCAGTGGCTTTTCATTATTGTTTGGACAGTGACCACAATCCATTACATGGCCTACAATTTCTTACATGACATTGCTATTTTTCCAATGTCATTTCGCACCACAATTCCTCCTGGTTTCTGTACTTCAGCCCCAGTGACCTTCCCTTATGTTTTCCTTCCCAGCATGGGGCCTTTCCATATGGAACTCTCCATCTGCATCAGATGGTAACTCCCTTTTCTCCCTGCCCCCCAACATACCAATCAAGAAACCTCTAACTTTGGGGCATCCTCTTTTCCTTCTGTGAAAAGAGAGGGCTGCCTCTCCTCCTATATAAGGTAAATGCTTCCACCTCATGAACTGTACATTTTCTGTTACCCTTTAGCGCTCCCATATTCCAAACTCTCTCATGGAACTGAATCCTTTACATTAGGGTTCAAGTCATTAAGTCATTAAATGAAACATGGAGTTTTCTTACCCTCTCCTTTAGTTTAGTTAACTCTTGCAATTCTTTTGGGTCACATATTAATGGCAGTTTTTTTTTTTTTTAAGGAAAGCTGTCTCTAACCTCCTAGGCTAGACAAAATAAGTGTTTTTGTAAACATTCTCTTCTCCATCTTTCACTTACCATTCATAATCTTCTAGTTATTTGTATCGTTAGTTAACAGATGTCTCCACCCCACACTAGCCTATTGTTTCCCCTAAAACCAGCCCAGTGTCTCACATGTAACATGGCCTAACAAATAATACGCCCTCAATAAATATTTGGTAAGTGAATAATTGATGCTGTGCAGAATACACTGGATAGTAAAACACTATACAATGACTATTGCAAAATAAACAGGAGAGTAAAGCCAGAGGTGATCATGACCTCTCTGAAAATATGCAGAAATTCAGAAAATGACATTAAACTTTCTACAAGACATGAAATTGGGAGGTAAACAAACTTCTCTATGCTATGGCTGACATCTGGATTGCAGTTAATTTATCCAGTACGTGCAGAGTGTAATTCAAATGGGGAATCGAGAAGTGCTGACACCATTTTTAACTTGGTGATGTTACGTGAGAGCACTGTTGGGGAACAAAATGAGATTTGGCCTAGTCTCCACAGTTGTAAAACAAGGGCTTCACCTGCCAAGTGACTCAACAATTCTGTGAATTTTTAATAGTGTTCACCCTGTTCTGATATTGGATGAGGGTAGCTTCAGTAAGCTTTTTAAAGTTTATCTCATTAAAAAATAAAGAGTTAATTAGTATGTATCATCAAGTAAGGTCCATATCCAGTTTTCACTGGAGTTAACTCACAGAGGGACATCACACCTGCTACATTAAGAGCCAGCCATGCTGAGTGTAGCCTACTTAAAGAGGTCTTAATACCCTTTTTTGGCTGGGAGGGATCACTGCAATCATGGAACGTGTCGTATTTTGCATATTTTATGCCTTGGGTTTTATAAGCGTTAGAATAAGCTATGATTCACAGGTATTAATCTGAGTCCTTCATCAATTCTCTGGCAGGCACCCAATGCCCCATGACTTGGTTCCCCCAATTAATCATCTTCTTTTTCCCTCAAATTGCTCACAGCTGTGATCAAACATTGGCAAGGCTCCGAAGAAGGAGGGGCACACAAGAACTGTTATTGGGCAAATAATAGAAGCTGTCACACAACCTGTGTTTAGTTACAAAAAGTTTGCAAACTTAGCAAATGCTGGCTGTTGGGCTAGTGAAAGAGTCTCATTGGGAAAGGAACCTCATTATTTAGATTTGTATAGCATTGTTGCTGAAGCATATGGTGTTGGAAATCACACCACTTGAGCTGTGAATCATTTTTAGAAGGTATACAAATACCTCATGAATGACTCTTTGAGGGAAAAAATCTGAGTAGAAATTATTATTTGACAAACAAAAAATTTCTTATTCTTATAATTCATGTACAAAGGGCCTTTGAAACAATACAGATATACTTGTCTATCTTGTGTTTCGATAATTAAACTTTAGAAACAGAGGTAAAAATCGTTCCTCTTTCTGCCAACTTTATTTTCTCTGTATGAAGAAAAATACCAAGGTAGAATAATCTGTCAATATACTAGATTCAAGAAAACTTAGGACTTATTCCTAAATTACATTTTATTTTAAAGTTGATGGTATAAGAAATTTGTAAACATTTTAGATCTCTAAGGCTCAAAGAGATTTTCCCTTGTTTATATAGCTAGTAGTGGCAAATCTGGAGTTCATAATCAAGTCAATGTAGTGTAGAACTCAAGCTTTTAAACTGCCTCTCAGGTACCCTGTTATTTTGTTTCACATATTGACAGGACTTAAATATTATTTCAATAAAGAGAAAACAGAAGTTATCAGGAAAGGTACAAATATGATAATAAGATGTCTCCTCACTCTACATAAGGCCAGATATTTATGAAATTATTCACTTTCTAAAGGAAAACTTCATACAACCCCAGAGTGATTTTTTCAGAGCTTTAAATTTCACAGATTGTCATTTTAAATAAAAGGCCCATTAGTTTTATCCAATAGAGGATACAAGTTTGCAAGGGTGTGGAGAAGCAGCCATTCTCACTCAGATCTGGAGAGTGTTCCAATATCCTTTTTTTTCCTTTTTAATTTATTTTTTTATACAGCAGGTTCTTATTAGTCATCAATTTTATACACATCAGTGTATGCATGTCAATCCCAATCGCCCAGTTCATCACACCACCATCCCCACCCCCCCCCCCCCGCTTTCCCCCCTTGCTGTCCATACGTTTGTTCTCTACGTCTGTGTCTCAATTTCTGCCCTGCAAACCGGTTCATCTGTACGATTTTTCTAGGTTCCAGATACACGCATTAATATACGATATTTGTTTTTCTCTTTCTGACTTACATCACTCTGTATGACAGTCTCTAGATCCATCCACATCTCCACAGATGAACCAATTTCATTCCTTTTTATGGCTGAGTAATATTCCATTGTATATATGTACCACATCTTCTTTATCCATTCGTCTGTCAACGGGCATTTAGGTTGCTTCCATGACCTGGCTATTGTAAATAGTGCTGCAGTGAACATTGGGGTGCATGTGTCTTTTTGAATTATGGTTTTCTCTGGGTGTATGCCCAGTAGTGGGATTGCTGAATCACATGGTAATTCTATTTTTAGTTTTTAAGCAACCTCCATACTGTTCTCCATAGTGGCTGTATCAATTTACATTCCCCCCAACAGTGAAAGAGGGTTCCCTTTTCTCCACACCCTCTCCAGCATTTTTTATTTGTAGATTTTCTGATGATGCCCATTCTAACTGGTGTGAGGTGATACCTCACTGTAGTTTTGATTTGCATTTCTCTAATAATTAGTGATGTTGAGCAGCTTTTCATGTGCTTCTTGGCCATCTGTATGTCTTCTTTGGAGAAATGTCTATTTAGGTCTTCTGCCCATTTTGGGATTGGGTTGTTTGTTTTTTTAATATTGACCTGCATGAGCTGTTTATATATTTTGGAGGTTAATCCTTTATCCGTTGATTATTTGCAAATATTTTCTCCCATTCTGAGGGTTGTCTTTTCGTCTTGTTTATGGTTTCCTTTGCTGTACAAAAGCTTTCAAGTTTCATTAGGTCCCATTTTTGTATTTATTTTTGTATTTATTTCCATTACTCTAGGAGGTGGATCAAAAAAGATCTTTCTGTGATTTATGTCAAAGAGTGTTCTTCCTATGTTTTCCTCTAAGAGTTTTATAGTGTCCTGTCTTACATTTAAGTCTCTAATCCATTTTGAGGGTTTTTTTGTGTATGGTGTTGGGGAATGTTCTAATTTCATTCTTTTACATGTAGCTGTCCAGTTTTCCCAGCACCACTTATTGAAGAGACTGTCTTTTCTCCATTGTGTATCCTTGCCTCCTTTGTCATAGATTAGTTGACCATATGTGCGTGGGTTTATCTCTGGGCTTTCCATCTTGTTTCATTGATCTATATTTCTCTTTTTGTGCCAGTACCATATTGTCTTGATTACTGTAGCTCTGTAGTATAGTCTGAAGTCAGGGAGCCTGATTCCTCCAGCTCCATTTCTTTCCTTCAAGACTGCTTTGGCTATTTGGGGTCTTTTGTGTCTCCATACAAATTTTAAGATTTTTTGTTCTAGTTCTGTAAAAAAAATGCCATTGGTAGTTTGATAGGGATTACATTGAATCTGTAGATTGCTTTAGGTACTATAGCCATTTTCACAATATTGATTCTTCCAACAAGAACATAGTATATCTCTCTATCTGTTGGTATCATATTTAATTTCTTTCATCAGTGTCTTATAGTTTTCTGCATACCGATCTTTTGTCTCCCTAGGTAGGTTTATTCCTAGGTATTTTATTCTTTTTGTTGCAGTGGTAAATGGGAGTGTTTCCTTAATTTCTCTTTCGGATTTTTCATCATTAGTGTATAGGAATGCAAGAGATTTCTGTGCATTAATTTTGTATCCTGCAACTTTACCAAATTCATTGATTAGCTCTAGTAGTTTTCTGGTGGCATCTTTAGGATTCTCTATGTATAGTATCATGTCATCTGCAAACAGTGACAGCTTTACTTCTTCTTTTCCAATTTGTATTCCTTTTATTTCTTTTTCTTCTCTAATTGCCATGACTAGGACTTCCAAAACTATGTTGAATAATAGTGGCGAGAGTGGACGTCCTTGTGTTGTTCCTGATCTTAGAGGAAATGCTTTCAGTTTTTCACCATTGAGAATGATGTTTGCTGTGGGTTTGTCATATATGGCCTTTATTATGTTGAGGTAGGTTCCCTCTATGCCCACTTTCTGGAGAGTTTTTATCATAAATCGGTGTTGAATTTTGTCAAAAGCTTTTTCTGCATCTTTTGAGATGATCATATGGTTTTTATTCTTCAATTTGTTAATATGGTATATCAAATTGATTGATTTGCATATATTGAAGAATCCTTGCATCCCTGGGATAAATCCCACTTGATCATGGTGTATGATCCTTTTAATGTGTTGTTGGATTCTGTTTGCTAGCATTTTGTTGAGGATTTTTGCATCTATTTTCATCAGTGATATTGGTCTGTAATTGTCTTTTTTTGTAGTATCTTTGTCCGGTTTTGGTATCAGGGTGATGGTGGCCTCATAGAATGAGTTTGGGAGTGTTCCTTCCTCTGCAATTTTTTGGAGGAGTTTGAGAAGGATGGGTGCTAACTCTTCTCTAAATGTTTCATAGAATTCGCCTGTGAGGCCATCTGGTCCTGGACTTTTGTTTTTTGGAAGATTTTTAATCACAGTTTCAATTTCGTTACTTGTGATTGGTCTGTTCATATTTTTAGTTCTTCCTGGTTCAGTCTTGGAAGGTCATACCTTTCTAAGAATTTGTCCATTTCTTCCAGGTTGTCCATTTTATTGGCATAGAGTTGCTTGTAGTAGCCTCTTAGGATGCTTTGTATTTCTGTGGTGTCTGTTGTAGCTTCTCCTTTTTCATTTCTAATTTTATTCATTTGAGTTGTCTCCCTCTTTTTCTTCATGAGTCTGGCTAATGGTTTATCAATTTAGTTTATCTTCTCAAAGAGCCAGCTTTTAGTTTTATTGATCTTTGCTATTGTTTTCTTTGTTTCTATTTCATTTAATTCTGCTCTCATCTTTATGATTTCTTTCTTTCCTTCTGCTAACTTTGGGTTGTTTTTGTTCTCTTTCTCTAGTTCCTTTAGGTGTAAGGTTCGATTGTTTATTTGAAATTTTTATTGTTTCTTGAGATAGGCTTGTATAGCTATAAACTTCCCTCTTAGAACTGCTTTTGCTGCATCCCATCGGTTTTGGATCGTCGTGTTTTCATTGTCATTTGTCTCTAGGTATTTTTTGATTTCCTCTTTGATTTCTTCAGTGATCTCTTGGTTATTTAGTAACGTATTGTTTAGCCTCCACGTGTTTGTGTTTTTTACGTTTTTTTCCCTGTAATTCATTTGTAATCTCATAGCGTTTTGGTCAGAAAAGCTGCTTGATATGATTTCAATTTTCTTAAATTCACTGAGGCTTGATTTGTGACCCAAGATGTGATCTATCCTAGAGAATGTTCTGTGCGCACTGGAGAAGAAAGTGTAATCTGCTGTTTTTGGATGGAATGTCTTATAAACATCAATTAAATCTATCTGGTCTATTGTGTCATTTAAAGCTTCTCTTTCCTTATTTATTTTCATTTTGGATGATCTGTCCATTGGTGTAAGTGAGGTGTTAAAGTCCCCTGGTATTATTGTGTTACTGTCGATTTCCCCTTTTAGAGCTGTTAGCAGTTGCCTTATGTACTGAGGTGCTCCTATGTTGGGTGCATATATATTTATAATTGTTATATCTTCTTCTTGGATTGTTCCCTTGATCATTATGTAGTGTCCTTCCTTGTCTCTTGTAATGTTCTTTATTTTAAAGTCTATTTTATCTGATATGAGTATTGCTACTCCTGCTTTCTTTTGATTTCCATTTGCATGGAATATCTTTTTCCATCACCTCACTTTCAGTCTGTATGTGTTCCTAGATCTGAAGTTGGTCTCTTGTAGACCGCATGTATATGGGTCTTGTTTTTGTATCCATTCAGCAAGCCTGTGTCTTTTGGTTTGAGCATTTAATCCTGTCACGTTTAAGGTAATTATCAATACATATGTTCCTTTGACCATTTTCTTAATTGTTTTGGGTTTATTTTTGTAGGTCCTTTTCTTCTCTTGTGTTTCCCACTTAGAGAAGTTCCTTTAGCATTTGTTGTAGAGCTGGTTTGGCGGTGCTGAATTCTCTGAGCTTTTGCTTATCTGTAAAGCTTTTGATTTCTCCATCGAATCTGAATGAGATCCTTGACTGGTAGAGTAATCTTGGCTCAGTCTCCCCTGGGGTCACTGCTCCTCCCCCTGGGTCCTGGTGCGCACACTACTTTGTGTGTGCCCTCCAAGGGTGGCATCTCTCTTTCCCCCAGTCCTGTCCAAGTCCTGAAATCAAATCCCACTAGCCTTCAAAGTCTGATTCTCTAGGAATTCCTCCTCCCGTTGCCGGACCTGCAGGTTGGGAAGCCTGATGTGGGGCTCAGAACCTTCACTCCAGTGAGTGGACTTCTGTGGTATAAGTGTTCTCCAGTCTGTGAGTCACCCACCCAGCAGTTATGGGATTTGATTTTACTGTGATCGCACCCCTCCTACCCTCTCATTGTGGCTTCTCCTTTGTCTTTGGATGTTGGGTATCTTTTTTGGTGAGTTCCAGGGTCTTCTTGTTGATGATTGTCCAGCATCTAGTTGTGATTCTGGTGTTCTCACAAGAGGGAGTGAGAGCATGTCCTTCAACTCCGCCATCTTGTTTCAGGGCCCTGATCCAATATTCTTGGTAGGCATTTAAGAATTAAGCTAATTCTGTCTTACAGTGTACACAGTTGGCATTTTTCATTCAGCAGTATTTTGTAGAATTCATTGTACAAGTTCTTGAGTCCAACATAATCCCTCAGATTACATCAGTTTTATCATTGTTATTGTTCAAAGGTGGATAGTTAATATGCACCAACATATTTTTTTTCACTCAAAAAAGCTTCCACTCTCATTAAGGCAAGGTGTTTGTGCAGCAATCTAGTGAGAGCAGAGTGGTTTTATTTGTGTCACTGGAAAAAATGGACTTTGGAATTTTTCAATGGATTTCTGAAATTATTACCCCAGGAGGTAGAAGTTTAAAGGGAGGGGGATAATTTTATTCAATCTGTCTTAAGGTACTGATCCAGATCAAATGCTGTCCTTGGGATTATTTTTCTGAAATATAAGGCAGGGGGCCACTAAATACCCAGAAAAAAATCTCTAGCAATAAAATAGCAACAAAGATGGATATAATATTTTTTAATATTTGTAAACGTGTGAATGAGTCAGCAAGGAAGTAAGGGAGGTCATCAGAGGTCAAAAATAAAATAAAATAATGACTCTAGAGATGTAAGCAAGCTCGCAAACCAGTGCTTGCTCTAGAACTTCAGCCATATGTGGAGCAGGAGGTAAAGCTGAGGGTCATGAAATGTGTGGAATCAGATTGCTTTGAATATATCTAGGGCCCCAAGGGTTATAACCTCAGCAAAAAGATACTTAAATTATATCTCACAAAAGGAGACAGCAAGGAAATTTTCCTGTCTCTAAGCCTTGGATATGGATAGAGGGAGAAGAAAAGAATATCCCTTGAGATTTGGGGCCCTAGTTTATATTTTCTTAGTTATCCAAAACTTCTTAAGCCAAAGAATTTATTAGTGTTGTCTTGGATGATAATGCTTACAGGTGTCTGGCAGAAAAAAATAAAGAAGACTCCTCAGAAGGACACAATTTCTACTCAATTCTCAAAGTATTCCCATAGAAAAAGTTCATACAGATATGAACTTACAAAAAGACATCACAAAACCCCAAAGAAAATAAGACATGAAGAAAAATCAGGAGCAATAACCAACAGCAGGGACCCAAAAGCAGAAGTAAGTGGAAATACACAAATGCTTTGTCAAGTTTACTACTGTCCCATTGGCTAAACAAGTGACAAGGCCCAGCCTGGAGTCGTTGTGAATAGGTGCTCCTAAAAAAGCTCAACTCTGTTAGTAATCAAGGAAACCCTGTGCTCTTACCACTATCCCATTTTCCCCTCCCAGAAACAACACTGAACCCTTTTTAGATGATTCTTTCAGTATTTACCTCCATATTTGTAAACTTGTAAAAAGTATTTTTACTTACTTATTTCTTCCATTTTAAGATATGTCACTCTTTCATTCCCAGTATCGACTGCACTGATGAATACTTTTTATTCTCTCCCCTACTTTCCAATATAAAATGTTTCAGTTTTCTTTAGATCGCTATTCAGTGTTTGTATTATCATGGTTATGAGAAGCTTTTCCACTACATGATTATGAAAAGATAATGTAGCATAATTTTCTTGCACATTTTTTGTTTTCCTTGATGATAATAATCTGTTTTTTCTATATTATTATGAATTCAACCTAAAACTATTAATTATGTAAATTACACTTCAATACAGTCAGATGATTTACAGACATTCTGTGATATTAATCATTTTAAACAAATCGCTCCTGGAGCCTCTGACCTCCTCCAAGCAAGAATGGTTGCCCTCTACTCTTGGGGCAGAGTTATTATCCTGGGATATACCTTTAGTATTATCCTGGGCTTCTCTTCACTTCTTTCTGTGTTGGAGTACCCATCTTCTGGTACCATTTCTTCTTTACCGTCATTTTGTTGGCCCATATCCTATAACAGTTTTCTGATAAACAGTGCATAGAAGGTAAATTTTCTTGAGACTGTTCATGTCGTAAAAGTGTCCTTTCTTGCTGTGTTTTAAGACATTTTTAGAGCAGTTTTAGGTTCACAGCAAAATAGAGAAGGTACAGAGATTTCCTATATACCCCTTCCCCAACACATGCATAGTTTTCCCCATTATCAAAATGCCCCACCAGAGTGGTGCACTTGTTGCAGTTGATACCTCGACACATCATTATTGCCTCAAGTCCATAGTTTACATTAGAGTTCATTCTTGGTGGTGTACATTCTTGGTGGTTTAGACAAAGGTCTAAATGTATAATTACACGTATCAACCATTTTTGTATCATATGGAGTAGTTTTTCTGCCCTAGAAATCCACTGTGTTCTGCCTATTCATCCCTCCCTCCCCGCTAACCCTTGGAAACCACTGTTCATTTTACTGTCTCCATAGTTTTGCCTTTTCCAGAATGTCATGTAGTTGGAACCATACATTATGTAGCCTTTTCAAATTGGCTTCTTTCACTTAGTAATATATATTTGTTTCCTCCGTGGCTTTTTGTGACTTGATAGCCCATTTCTTTTTAGTATTGAATAATATTTCATTGTCTGAATGTACCACAGTTTATTTATCCACTCATACCACATTTTTGCAATTACAAGTAAAGCTGCTATCAACATCCATGCGTAAGTTTTTGTGTGGACGTAAGTTTACAACTCCTTTGGGAAGTGTACCAAGAAGTGTGATTTCTACATCATATTAAGAAACCACCAAGTTGTCTTCCAAAGTAGCTGTACTATTTTGCCTTCCTACCAGCAATGAATAAGAGTTCCTGTTGCTCTACATCCTTGCCAGCATTTGGTGTTGTCAGTGTTCTGGATTTTGGCAATTCTAACGGGTGTGTAGTGGAATCTCATTGTTGTTTTAATTTGCATTTCCCTGATGACATACGATGTAAAGCATTTTTTCATATACTTATTTTCCATCTGTATATCTGCTTTGGTGAGGTGTCTGTTAAGGTCTTTGGCCCACTTTGTTATCGGGTTGTTTGTTTTTTTATTGTTGAATTTTTAAAATTCTTTGTATATTTTGGATAACAGTTTTTTTCCCACATATATTTGTTTTGCAAATATTTTCTCCCAGTCTGTGGCTTGTCTTTTTATTCTCTTGCCAATGTCTTACACAGAGCAGAAATTTTTAACTTTAATGAAATCCGGTTTATCAATTCTGTTTTTCATGCCTTTGGTGTTTTATCTAAAAAGTCGTCACCCAACCCAAGGTCATCTAGAATTTCTCCTGTGTTATCTTCTAGGAGTTTTATAGTTTTGCATTTTTATTTAGGTCTGTGATTCATTTTGAGTTACTTTTTGTGAAGGGTGTAAGATTTGTGTCTAGATTTTTTTTTTGCATGCAGATGTCCAGTTGCTCCAGCACCATTTGTCAAAAAGATTATCTTTGCTCCATTTTATTGCCTTGGCTCATTTGTCCTATGTCTATTTCTGGGCTCTTATTCTCTTCCATTGATATGTCTATTCTTTCACCAATACCGTACAATCTTGATTACTGTAGCTATATAGTAAGTCTTGAAGTTGAGTAGTGTTAATCCTCCAACTTTGTTCTTTTTTAGTAATCTCTTTCATTAAAGTGGATTTTTACTTCTTCATATAAAATGTAGAATTAGTATGTGAATATATGTGAAATAACTTGCTGGGATTGTGATTGGAATTGCATTGAATGTATAGATCAAACTGGTAAAAAACTGACGTCTTGACAATATTGTCCTCCTATCCATGAACAGGGAATATCTCTACTTATTCAGTTTTTCTTTGACTTCTTCCATCAAAGTTTTATACTTTTTCTTATATAGATCTTTAACATACTTTGTTACATTTAAACCTAAGTACTGCATTTTTTTTGAGTGCTAATAAAAATGGTATTGGGTTTTTCATTTCAAATTCTACTTATTCAGTGATATATAGGAAAGAGATTGACTTTTGTATATTAACTTTGTGTTCTGCAACCTCACTATAATTGCTTATTAGCTCTAGGAGTTTTTTAATTGATTTTTTTCTAGATTTTCTACATAGACAATAATGTATCTGTGAACGAAGATAATTTTATGTCTTCCTTCCCAGTCATTATACCTTTTATTTACCTTTCTTATCTTACTGCATTAGCTAGAATTTTCATTATTATATTAAAAAGGAGTGGTGAGAGGGAATATCCCTGCCTTGTTCCTGATCTTAATGAGAGAGTTCTCATTTCTCACCATTAGTTATGATATTAGCTGTAAGTTGCTTGTAGACATTCTTTATCAAATTGAGGACGTTCTCCTCGATTACTATTTTACTGAGTGTGTTTATCATGAATGGGTGTTGGATTTTTTAAAAATAATTTTTCTGAATCTATTGATATGATCATGTGATTTTTCCTCTTTAGCCTGTTGATGTGATGGATTACATTAATTGATTTTCAGTTGTTGAAACAGCTTTGCATACCTGGAATAAATCCCATTTGGTTATGGTGTATAATTCTTTATATACATTGTTGCATTCAATTTGGTAATATGTTGAGGACTTTTACATCTATGTTCATGAGAGATATTTGTCTTTAGTTTTCCTGAAATGTCTTTGTCTAGTTTTGGTATTAGGGTAACACGGGCCTCATAGAGTAAAATAGGAAGTATTCCCTCTGCTTCCACCTTCTGAAAGAGAATTGGTATAATTTGTTTGTTAATTTTGTAGAATTCACCAGTGAATCTGTCTGGGCCTGGTGCTTTCTGTTTGGGAAGGTTATTAATTATTGATTCTATTTCTTTAATAGGTATAGGCCTGTTCATATTGTCTATTTCTTCTTGTGTGAGTTTTGACAGATTATGTCTTTCAAGGAATTGGTCCATCTAGCTTATGAAATTTGTGGGCACAGAGTTGTTGATAGTATTACTTTATTATCCTTTTAATGTCCATGGGATCTTTAATCATGTCCTATTTCATTTCTGGTATTGGTCATTAATTTCCTCTCTTTTATTTTTCTTAGCCTGGCTAAAGGCCTATCAATTTTATTGATCTTTTCAAAGAGCCAACTTTTGGTTTTGTTGGTTTTCTCTCTTGATTTCCTGTTTTCAACTTCATGATTTCTGCTCTAATTCTTCTTATTTATTTTTTTATTGCTTTGAATTTAATTTGATCATCCTTTTCTAGTTTCCTAAGAGGGAAACTTAGATGACTGATTTCAGATTTTTCTTCTTTTCTAATATATACACTCAATGCTAAAAATTTCCCACTAAGCACTGCATCTCACAAATATTTTCATTTTCATTTAATCAAATATATATATGCAGTCTGAGAATGCATTATATATTTCACATAATCAAATATATATATATATATTTTTTTTTTTTTTTTTTTGGCCATGCCTTGCAGCATGCAGGATCTTAGTTCCCTGACCGGGGATCAAACCCGTGTCTCCTGCAGTGGAAGCATGGAATCCTAACCACTGGACAACCAGGGAATCCCTAGTTCAAATATTTTGAAATTTCTCTTGAAATTTCTCCTTTGGCCCATGTGTTATTGATTTCCAGTTGAATTCTGTTGTGGCCTGAGTGCGTACATTTATGATTTCTATTCTTTTAGATTTGTTAAGTTGTGTTTTATGGCCTAGAATGTGGTCCATCTTGGTGAATGTTCCATATGAGCTTTTCTGCTCATATGGTATTCTGCCCTTATTGAATGAAGTCATCTATAGTTGTCAATTAGATCTAGTTGATTGACTGTGCTGTTAACATCAACTATTTCCTTACTGATTTTCTGCCTGCTGGGTTTGTTCATTTCTGATAGAAGGGTGTTGAAGTCTCCAACTATAAGAACGGATTTATCTGTTTTCCTTCCAGCTCTCAGTTTTTGCCTCACATATTTTGATGCTCTGTTGTTAGGTGTATACAAATTAAAGATTGTTATGTCTTCATGGAGAATTGACCTTTATTATTTTTTTATCCCTTTATTATTATGTCCTTCTTTATCTCTGATGTCTTTCCTTTGCTTTGAAGTCTGCTCTGTCTGAAATTAATACAGCTACTCCAGCTGTCTTTTGCTTAGTGTTAGAGTGGTATGTTTTCTTCATCCCTTTGCTTTTAATCTATATATATCTCTATATTTAAAGTGTTTTTTTTTATAGACAAAGAATAGTTGGGTCCTGTTTTTTGATCCACTCTAAAAATCTTTGCCTTTTGATATGAGCATTTAGAACATTGACATTCAAAATGATTATTAATATAATTGGATTAATACTTACCGTATTTGTTACTCTTCTCTTTTTTTAAGTCAGTATAGGAACTTAATTTTTTAACTTTCAGTTTTACTGAGGCATAACTGACATACAAAACTGTAGGATATTTAAATCACGCTAATTTAATATGCATATACATGTGAATGATTTTCCTCCATCTAGTTAATTAATGTCTCTCTGGGAATATTAAATTTCTACTCTGATAGCAAATTTCCATTATATAGTAGAGCGTTATCAACTATAGTTAACATATTTTACATTAGATCCTCAGACTTTATTCATACTATAGTTGAAAGTTTATACCCTTTTACCAACCTCTATTTCCCCTACCTCACAGGCAATGGCAACCACTTTTCTATTCTCTGTTTCTTTCAGTTTGACTTTTAATTGTTTTTCTTTTATATTCCACATGTAAGTAAAACCATGCAATATTTTCCTTTCTCTGTCTGGCTATTTTACTTAGCATAATACCCTTAAGGCCCACTCAAGCTGTTGCAAATTGCAGGATTTCATTCTTTATCATGACTGAATAATATTCCATTATTTATATGCCACATCTTATTTATCCATTCATTTATTGATGGACAGTTAGGTTGTTTCCATATCTTGGCTGTTTTGAATAGTGTTGTGATGAGTGTGGGAGTGCAGATATTGCCTTGAAATCCTGTTTTTGGGACTTCCCTGGTGGCACAGTGGTTAAGAATCCACCTGCCAATGCAGGCGACACGGGTTCGAGCCCTGGTCCGGGAAGATCCCACATGCCACGGAGCAACTAAGCCCATGCACCACAGCACCTGAGCCTGCGCTCTAGAGCCCACAAGCCACAATTACTGAAGCCCGCACGCCTAGAGCCCGTGCTCCTCAACAAGAGAAGCCACCGCAACGAGAAGCCCATGCACCACAACGAAGAGTAGCCCCCACTTGCCACAGCTAGAGAAAGCCCACGTGCAGCAACGAAGACCCCATGCAGCCAAAAATAAATAAATTAAATAAATAAATTTATTTTAAAGAAAAGAAATACTTTTCTTGTTTTCTTTAGAGATATATACCCAGGAGTGGGATTGCTGGATCATATGGTAATTCTGTTTTTAATTTTTTGAGGAATTTCCTTGTTTTTCATAGTGGCTATGTGAATTTGGCTGTTCCCACCAACAGTGCTGAGGGTTCCCTTTTCTTCACATCCTTACCAACACCTGTTATCTCTTGTATTTTTGATGATAGCCATTCTAACAGGTGTGACGTGATATTTCATTGTGGTTTTGATTTGCATTTCCCTGATGATTAGCGACATAGAGCACCTTTTCATGTACCTATTGGCCATTTGTATGTCTTGTTTGGAAAGACGTCTGTTCAGCTCCTTTGCCATTTTTTAACTGGATTGTTAGGTTTTTTGCTATTGAGTTGTATGAGTTCTTTATATATTTTGGATATTAACCCCTTATCTAGATATAGGAATTGCAGATATTTTCTCCCATTCTCTAGGTTGCCTTTTCATTTTATTGATGGTTTCCTTTGCTATGCAGAAGCTTTTTAGTTTGATCTAATTCCACTTGTTTATTTTTGCTTTTGTTGCTTTTGCTTTTGGTGTCAGATTCAAAAAGTCATTGCTAATCATATATTTTCTTCTAGGACTTTTATGGTTTTGGGTCTTACCTTCAAGTCTTTGAATCTCTTTTGGATTGATTTTTGTGTATGGTGTAAGTTAGTGGTCCAATTTCATTCTTTTGCCTATGGCTGTCCAGTTTTCCCAACACCATTTCCCAGCACCATTTATTGAGGAGACTATCCTTTCCCCATTGTGTATTCTTGGCTCCTTTTTTGTAAATTAATTGACCATATATGCATTGGGTTTATTTCTGCACTTTCTGTTTTGTTCCATTGATCTGTGAATTGGGGCATTTAGACCATTGGCATTCAAAGTGATTATTAATGTACTTGGATAAAATCAACCATATTTGTTAATATCTTCTATTTGTTGCCCTGCTCTTTATTCTTATTTTTGTCTTCTACTCTTTTTCTGACAGTGTGATTTTAATTGGACATTTATATGATTCCATTTTTGTTCCTTTCTTAGCATATCAATTATACTTCTACTTTATCTTTTTCATTGGTTGCCCTAGAGTTTTTGGTATACATTTACAATTAATCCAAGTCCACTTTTAAATAACACTTTAGCACTTCATGGGTGGTTTCAGTACCTTATAAAAATCCTAATTTCTCCCTCCAGTCCCTTGTATCATTGCTGTCATTCATTTTGCTTATAGATAAGAATACATATATATGTATATGTATGTATACATATACACACTTAAGATATATATACAAATATATAATTGAATACATTATTGCTATTATTATTTTGACCAAAACTGTTATCTGTTATATCAATTAAGAATAAGTAAAATGAAAGTTTTAATTTTATTTTCACTTATTCCTTCTTCAGTGCTCCTGCTTTCTTTTTGTACATCTGAGTTTCTGGCCTATATTATTTTCCTTCTCTCTAAAAACCTTCTTTTCACATTTCTTGCAAGGCATGTCTACTGGCAACAAATTCCCTCAGTTTTTGCTTGTCTGAGAAAGTTTTTATTTCTTCTCCACTTTTGAAGGATAATTTCACAAGTACAGATTTCTAGGTTGGTGTTTTTTCACTGTCAACACTGTATATATTTCATTCCACTCTCTTCTTGCCCACATGGTTTCTGAGGAGAAATTAGTTGTAATTCTTATCTTTGTTCTTATGTAGTTAAGATTTTTTTCCCATATGGCTTTTTTCAGGATTTTTTCTTTATTTTTGATATCCTAGTTTGACTATAGTATGCCTAGGTATAGTTTTTCTTGGCATTTATCATGCTTGGTGTCCTGTGGGCTTCTTTGATCTGTGGCTTGGTGCCTGGCATTAATTTAGGGTAATTCTCAGTCATTATTGTTTTGTTATGTACTGTATCAAATATTGATATATAATGTATCAGTATTAAATAGTGTATCAAATATTTCTTCTGTTCCTTTCTTCTTCTGGCATTCTCATTACACATATATTACACTTTTTGTAGCTGCGTCACAGTTCTTGGGTATCCTGTTTTTTTCAGTCTTCTTCTTCTGTTTGCTTTTCAGTTTTGGAGATTTTTATTGACATATCCTCAAGCTCAGAGATTCTTACCAGTCTACTAATAAGCCCATCAAAAGCATTCTTCATTTCTGTTACAATGTTTTTTAATTTTTAGCACTTTAAAAAGTATTTCTTAGTATTCTCAACCTTCTGCTTACATTGCCCATCTGTTCTTGCTTGGTGTCTACTTTATCCATTAGAGAACTTCTCATGTTAAACATAGTTGTTTTTAACTCCTGATCTGATAATTCCAACATCCCTGTCATGTATGGCTTTGATACTTGTTCTGTCTCTTCAAAGCGTGTTTCTATGCCTTTTTGTATGTCTTATAATTTTTTCTTGATAGCCAAACATGACGTACTTGGTAAAAGGAACTGTTGTAAGTAGACCTTTAGTAATGTTGTGGTAAGGTAGGGGGCAGGGTAGTGTTTTATAGTTCTTTGGTTATGTCTCTTTTAGTAAGCCTATGCCTATGGGCCATAGATTTCACCAGTGCTTCTCAGGTTTTCCCCCCACTTAGGTGGGATAGGATGGTTAGACTAGGCTGAGTTGGTTATCTCCCTTCCTCCAAGTCAATTAGGCTACAATAAAACCCCAGCAGGTTAGGCTCTGCTGAAGTAGTTTGTCCTGACGACAGAACTTGTTAAAAAGAACAGAGTATAGTTCAAAATGATTCCTTAGGCATCTTTCAGAATGCGATATTTCAAAATTGTCCCTTTTCCCCTCCCCCTGCCAGAAGCTCAAGGATATTTTTCACTGATATATTTTTTAACATCTTTATTAGACTATAATTGCTTTACAATGGTGTGTCAGTTTCTGCTTTATAACAAAGTGAATCAGTTATACATATACATATGTCCCCATATCTCTTCCCTCTTGCGTCTCCCTCCCTCCCACCCTCCCTATCCCACCCCTCTAGGTGGTCACAAAGCACCAAGCTGATCTCCCTGTGCTATGCAGCTGCTTCCCACTAGCTATCTGTTTTACGTTTGGTAGTGTATATATGTCCATGCCACTCTCTGTTTGTCCCAGCTTACCCTTGCCCCTCCCTGTATCCTCAGGTCCATTCTCTAGTAGGTCTGCAACTTTATTCCTGTCTTACCCCTAGGTTCTTCTGACCATTTTCTTTTTTTTAGATTCCATATATATGTGTTAGCATATGGTATTTGTCTTTCTCTTTCTGACTTACTTCACTCTGTATGACAGTCTCTAGGTCCATCCACCTCACTACAAATACCTCAGTTTCGTTTCTTTTTATGGCTGAGTAATATTCCATTGTATATATGTGCCGCCACATCTTCTTTATCCATTCATCTGTCGATGGACACTTAGGTTGCTTCCATGTCCTGGCTATTGTAAATAGAGCTGCAATGAACATTTTGGTACATGACTCTTGACCTAAATAGACATTTCTCCAAAGAAGATATGCAGATTGCCAACAAACACATGAAAGAATTCTCAACATCATTAATCATTAGAGAAATGCAAATCAAAGCTACAATGAGATATCATCTTACACTGGTCAGAATGGCCATCATCAAAAGATCTACAAACAATAAATGCTGGAGAGGGTGTGGAGAAAAGGGAACCCTCCTGCACTGTTGGTGGGAATGTAAATGTAAATCTCCACTATGGAGAACAGTATGGAGGTTCCTTAAAAAACTAAAAATAGAACTACCATATGACCCAGCAATCCCACTACTGGGCATATACCCTGAGAAAACCATAATTCAAAAAGAGTCATGTACCAAAATGTTCACTGCAGCTCTATTTACAATAGCCAGGACATGGAAGCAGCAACCAAAGTGTCCATTGTCAGATGAATGGATAAAGAAGATGTGGCACATATATACAGTGGAATATTACTCAGCCATAAAAAGAAACAAAATGAAGTTATTTGTGGTGAGGTGGATGGACCTAGAGTCTGTCATACAGAGTGAAGTAAGTCAGAAAGAGAAAAATAAATACCATATGCTAACACATATATATGGAATCTAAAAAAAATGGTTCTGCTGAACCTAGGGGCAGGACAGGCATAAAGACACAGATGTAGAGAATGGATTTGAGGACATGAGGACATGGGAGCTGGGAGAAAGGGGAAGCTGGGATGAAGTGAGAAAGCAGCATGGACATATATACACTACCAAATGTAAAATAGCTAGCTAGTGGGAAGCAGCCGCATAGCACAGGGAGATCAGCTCAGTGCTTTGTGACCACCTAGAGGGGTGAGATAGGGAGGGTGGGAGGGAGACGCAAGAGGGAGGGGATATGGAGATATATGTATACGTATAGCTGATTCACTTTGTTATACAGCAGAAACTAACACAATAGTGTAAAGTAATTATACTCCAATAAAGATGTAAAAAAAAAAAGAAAACTGATGCAATTACTGTATGACTCAGCAATTGCACACTCTCATTACTTCAGAGAAATGGAAATCTATGCTCACACAAAAATCTGTATGCACAAATATTCATAGAAGCTTCATTCATAATAACCAAAACTGTGTATAACCCAGATGTCCTTTGACAAGTGAATGGGCAAACAAACTGTGGTACATCCATACCATGGAGTTCTACTCAGCAATTTTTAAAAGCAGACTGTTATTACATACAATAACTTAGATAGATCTTCAGTGAATCATTCAAAGGGAAAAGGCAGCCCAAAAACATTGTATGCTGTAATATCCTGTTTATCTAGCAATCTTAAAATGATAAAATTAAATAAGTGGAGAACAGGTTAGTGAATTTAATAGATCACTATTAAGGGATCCATTTAAGGGACTGAGGAGAGGATAAGAGAAAGGTGAATGTGGTTATAAAAAGGCACAACAGAAACTTGTGCTGAAGGAAGTGTTCTGTATCTTGACCATGGTGGAGGATACACAAACCCACACATGATAAATTTGAATAGAAGTAAATACAGGCACACACACAAACTCACACAAATGAGTATAAGTAAAACGAGAAATTTGAACAAGACTGGTAAATCCTATCAATGTCGTCGTGATATTGCACTATAGTGTTGCAAGTTGTTATCATTGGGGCAACTGGGTAATTGATACATAGGATCTCTCTGCATTATTTCTCACAACTGCATGTATGTCATCAATCATCTAAAAATAAAAAGTTTAATTAAAACAAATTGAAGTCATTTTCACCTATTCTCAAGCTTCCAGCCTTACATGTAAAAAGCCAAATGCCATTCTGATCCCCAGTTCTTCTCTATTTCAAAGGTGCTGAGATCTTCCCTATGTTACTGTTGTGAAATTTCCTGATTGTGTAGGTCAGTATTCACCCACTCTGCTGGGGCCTCAGTTGGTCCTTTCAATCTGGAAACTCATGTTCTTCTGTTCTGAAAAAATTTCTTGATCACTTTTGAGCATTTCCTTCCTTCTATTTTCTTTTTCTCTTAAATTCAAATTATTCCAGTGTTGGTCCTCTTCACCTGTTTTTCATTTCTTTGTCTTTTTGTTCAACTTTAATGGTGGATTTTGTTTGCCTGAACTATCAACTGCTCAATTGTTTTTTTCTTTCTGCTATCATATTTTTAGTTCCAAAAGTTCATTTTTGTTTTGTGAATGTTCTTTAAATTTTTAAGTATCATCCTGTTTTTGTTTCACATGTACAAAATATAGTATCTATTTAACTTTCCTTCTGCTTGCATATTCTTAATTTCCTACAAGTCATTTTTTGGTTTATTCATTTTTTCTCTCTGTTTCATGATAGAGGCTTTTCTCAAATATCTTGTAATCTTTGTGTTTCTCAATCATCTGAACTAACTAGAAGTTCTGGTGGGGTAGGGTGGTAATTACTGACTGTGGGCCTCAGTGTAGGCAAGTCTAAGTTGAACCACTTAGGTGGAGAAACCTTGATGTCATGATTTTATGTTCTTTCTTCTTTTCCTGGTCCAAAATGTCAGAAAATAATTCTTTAATCTATTGTACTGAGGATATGGGCCTTGATGCCAAATTCTGGGGAAATGACTGGGAGCTCCATTTTCAGCTAGTAGAAATTCACTTAATCCAACTGTGTTGTTGTCATTGTTTTATATTCTCTCTTTGCCCCTGGCTGTGCCTAGTGTCGTCCAGGTTCTCTCTTTTGTCTTCTTCAAATCCTAGATGATTATCCCTTTAATTTTCTCCCAGAATGCCAAAGGAATTCCTGACTCGCTCTAATGATTAGGAAGATATCTAGGGATATAAGTGCTTTATATTTCACATATTCTTCTTTTTTCAGCCTCACCTACACTTTTGGTTCCAAAAATACCAGCATTGCTGATTACTCAATGTTAATCTGTTGCTTCTTAGCTTTTCCCACTACCAGCCTATGATTCAGCTTTCCTGGGTCTGCTGGGAAAGATTCTACTCATCTATCTGGTTTCACACTTCAAAATTTTGTTTCTGTTGTCTTCTTTTAATTCCTTTTTCTTTGTGGGTTTATGCCTTTAAAAATCCTTTACTGCTGTTTAAGTTGACTTTGGGGAAAAGTAGATGTAAAGGCATGTATTCAATCTGCCATTTTACTGGGACATCTGGAAATATAATTTTCCACTGTCAAAGCTGGCACCAAAAGAAATTAAAGTTTGATTATGCCCAGTTTTGGTGAAATTATGAAACAATTGGAACATTTATACACTGCTCATGGAAGTATAAATTAATATAAATATAATTTAGTAGACTAATATGTATCAGTACATAAGTATTAATATTAATTAGTATTACTGCTTTAGGAAACAGTATTAAATTGAGAGATGTCTATAACCAACAGTGCAGAAACTTTATCATAAATGTATTTCAACATAGAAAATTACATGCCTATACATATAGTAAAAATATAATAAAAAACATCCATGCACCCATGACCCAGCCTAATAAGTTGAATATTACCAAACAAGTGAAGCTCCCTGCACGTTTATCCCTTTTCACAGACATCGTCTTCCTTTAGCTCTAGAAGTAATCACCAACTTCAAAGAGGTATTATTTGTGAAAACAGTTGAACTAAATATAAGCAGCTTTAGAGTATAGTTCCTTTAAAGCAATGTTTCTGTACTTGAATGAAGAACATTAAGTTCCAATATTTTTTAAAGAGTTTTTTAAATAAATGCAGCATTTTGTGTCACCTTTTATGTATCAAATAAAGATATTTTTTTAAGGTGAAAAAGTAACAACAAAGGGACTCTTTGGCCAGCCTACAGAATAATCTTTAAGGCTGTCTTTCTTGATACAGTTGTAATGGTAGGAATGTTTTTTAATCCCAGAAGACTGATGAAATCTAGTCCATGTTTTTCATCCATTAAAGACATGGAAGATGTCTGCAGGAGACTGCCTTAAGGAAAAACATCATTTTCCTTTCAGTTACCAAAGTAGAAGAGTTTCCTGTAACTCCCAAACTGTCTTCACTTATTTTATTTTATAGTTACTTTGAATATTCTAAAAAGGTAACAAAGTGATTCAAAAGAGCAGAGGTAACAGCAACTGTATTGACCATTCTGGTCATATTCTCCAAACTAAATGTCAGATCATGCCCTTGTTAGTACTAAGAGGGAACAATTCTGGTTCTAAGCTTGATTACGTAAATACCTTCAAATAATGTACGAAGTGTTCACTGAAGCATTCTGAAAGCTCCAATTAAATCCACAGTTAATGCTTACCTCATGTGAATGGAGAAATATGAAATATACTCTCAATCATAAAAAGTGTCCAGTTTCAGATAAACAAATTATTCATTCATTATCTTGTCTTTTATAACTGAAAAGTAAGATTTATTTGTTTCTTTAATTTTATTTCCCCAACTCAAAAAAAAAATAAAATATCTTAATAGCTTAAACACTTTATATCAAATACATATTTATTAGTTTGAAAGAGATGATAGAAAATACTTTCTGTGTCAGTAAAAGTGATACTATAATTTTCCAATTATAACTTTCCAACTGCCTCTCTATTTTTGTAGACACTTGAAAGGTTTCCATATCTCTGAATTAGTATGCAGAGTCCTAAGCTATATCAGCTTAGAGTTTTGGATGACAGTATTTTAATTTCCTGTGAGAGTTACATTTAATTCATGTATACATGTACCTCATAATCCCCTTCTGGGAAGGAACTTCAATCTGGGCTAAAGGGAAAGGTATAATTCTAACAGAGAAGGAATCTGAGTTTTTGGCCAAAATTTCTACTTCCAAGTAAAGATATCAGAACATAACAGGATCAATCATACCATCTTCTTCCTCAGGCATACACATGCCAATAATAATATACTAATACTAATAATAGATAACATTTATTCCAGTTGCATGCTCTTCCATCGTTTTGTATGCATCATTTCATTTAATCACCGCAAAGGCTCTATGAAACAAGAGGGCTGGATTGTCTGCTGTCAACTTGTCAATCACCACCCCCTTCTAACTTCTCCTAGTGCACTGCAGAGGAGAAAATGGGAGCTACGTTTTCCAGAATGCCCTCTTTGTAGTTGGTTCCAGGGTTGAGTCTGCCAAAAAGATGGAGATTGAGGAGATTTGGGGAGCTGTGTGAACACACATGAAGTTCACAGAGCTTCTGGGGGGGATCCCTGGAGAATCATTCACCTAACTGATGCAGGTTAAGGTGGTTGTTGGCATCTTCCAGGGATTCTTTAATTTGCAGCAGTTTCCATGTTAGTCCTTAAGAACCACCTGCTTGGGTGCTTCATACCAAGATTTTTGCTGACCACTTCCCTGAACTTTGCTCCCCCCAGATCTTCCAAAGTTTATATAAGTTTTTCATTTCCTCTGTTAAAACCTTTCATACTTGAGATACACAGAGCAACTTCCATTTTCTTGGCTGTAAGAGGAAAGAAGAAACTACCATTGGGACTTGACATCTTTCAAGCTGCACATCTCCGTCTGGAGCATAAGCCAAACTCCATGGGAGTGGAGAAGACCACTGGGCAGATGGAGGAAGCCCTGAATATGTAGCAAAGGATAATTAAGAGAATATAGAGCACAAGTTTCCCCCAAGAACTAACCACAGCCAGCTCTTCCTAAGTTTTCCTTATCCTCCTCTCCCAGGATTGCCAGCTACATAAAAATGGATAGATAGGAACATGTAGTCATCATACTCTTACTTTAAGTGGGTGAAAACCAAGCATCCTCACTGAAGTCGAGAAGAAATCACCTACAATGTATTCAAGCTAATAGAAGTTCTTGACCAGTGATTCTCAAAGTTGGGGTAGCCTCTGCCACCTCTTAGGGTACACTTGGGAAAACCCTTGCAACTCCATGGTAAGCCACATTGCATTCTATGTGTGGCCCCACCTCAAAAATCATGCAGCTTCACTTTCACTGAACTCTCTTGGTTACAAGCAAGTCACAGAGACTTGTCCGCAAGTCACAGAGACTTGTCCAGTTTCAAGAGAATGGGATATATAGTTCCTTCTCTCCTTGGGAAATGTGTCAAAGAATGTGTAGACATGTTTTAAAACTACCAGACTATCTAAAATTACTCTCACCCTCAACATTCCTTATCTCTCTTCTCTGACTTATTTTTTTTACAAAGCATTAATATTATCTAACATATTATATATATGCCCTCCCTTACCAGAATGTAAGCTCCATGAGGATAGGGGTTATCCTGTTTTGTTTACTAGTGTATCCTCAGCACGTAAAACAATGCCCACTATACAGAAAGCACTCAAGTGTATCTGTATAATGAATGAATGAGTTTCTCCACATGAACTTGTAATATCTCAGTGCTAATTCTGTAGCTTTCCCAAGTTTTCTGTTGATAGCTGCTTTAATAATGCTGCCAGAAAAATAGAGGACAAGCAAGTCATTGTGTAGTGAATTTGATTAAAATAACCTAGTCACGAACTTGGATAACTAAAGCCAAGTATTTTTTCCCTATTAAATTGGAAATTATTTGCATATTGCTCCAATAAGGCCCTCAGCCCTTATTGATTCTTATTTGTATTATTTATTTCTAAAGGTAATTGACTTGGCCTCCAATAAAAACGCCTTGTCCCTTTCCCTTTGTAACCCAGGGAAATAAACAAATCTAGAGTCATTCCAAGGAAATGAAATAGGAAAAGACAAGTCAGGGTTGTGCTCATTGTTTAGGTGAAGCAGTGTGGCTACATTCTGGATGTAGTCAGTGAGTAAGAGGTTAATGCAAAATGATCGTCAAAAATGAGATCATGGTATCACAAAAGTCAACTGAATGACTTTGCCAGAGGTTATTTACAGTCATTCCAATCAGTATTTCTGGATATCAATCATGTTGCTACCATCAAGCTATTGTCCAGACCTGAATATTTTAACCTGACCAAGTTAGAACAAATGCATTTCCACTGTTGTACAGATGTGCATATAGTTGGTAAAATATGAAGAATTTAGGCAACTAGGTAAACCTGTAAAATGAATGTTGGATGCAAACACACACACACACACACACACACACACACACACACACAGCCCTGGGATTTGGTAAGATCCTGCCCTTTCTAACTGTAAAACATGTGATAGAGAAAGTTAACCCCTGTGAGCCTCTGCTTCCTCATCTGTAAAATGTCTATCATAATATCTTCCTCTTACACTTTTGTGAGGATTAAATGAATTATGTACCTAAAGCTCACACCCTGGCACATATCAGCATGCAGTACTTGATAACTGTTATTGCTAATGGTTAAAAACAAAGATAATACTTTTTCTCAAGATATCCAGATAAAGCAAGATTGGTTCTACAAATTTAAATATTCTGATAATGGCCACCGTCTTCTGCTTTAGCTCCAGTGCAGAGAAACTGTTGTGATTAAGAAATGTGGATATAAGCCTACAACTCAGGCCTCTCCAGTCTGATGTTACGGTCACAACCTCACTAGCCCACCAGTATCAGGAACAAGCTGTAGATCTCAGAAGACGAAAGGGATTCCCACTCTCATTTCTTGACCAAAGACATCAGCACCATTCTACAGTTATTTTCAAATTCATTTTCTCATCATTCTAGCCACAGGGGTAATGGGGATTGTTTCACCGAAAGAAAACTGTGGGGTTTTGCCCTGCTGTGAGTAGTTATGTTCTTTAAACTGTATGGGAATATGTATAGTCATGGAGTTTAAATCTCCCTTGAGTCGTTTCTTTGTCTGCTTTGGCGTGCTCTGTGCTGGTATTTTCCAGCTGCATACTAATGAACTGCATGGTGAGGGGAGAAGCGTGCTCAAGAAAGGCGCGATCGCTTGACTCCACAGCTATGTGACACTAATGCCTGTATCGATTACCTCTGGTTAATAAGCCCTACCCTCCTTGCATGACTAAGTTTTGACACTGAACATGTACCTACATTGAGTCAATCCCCGTTTTTTTAAAGGGAAGATAAAGAGGTTTAATTACTCTTTCGCTATCAGAAACCTTTTCAAATGGCTGCTCAAATAGAAATGAAACTGACAAAAGTTTTATTCAGGATTTTCATTTTTAAGTCCCTCCCCAAAATGTGTATGTCCTAGAATGATACAGTTCTGATTCACTTATAACGAGCTGTTTTATGTGGCCCATGCTCAGGTTTAAAAGAAACCAGGCTTGCAGAATAGCTCTGGGTTCTGGGAAACACAGGTTAAAAGTCAATCGACATCAGGGCCATAATTTATTTTGCTCAAGTTACTTTCTCTTCAAACACATCGATACTAAAAGAGCAAATATGAGAGATTTTAAGACTTTAAAACAAGATTCTATTTTTTCCATTAATGCTAGGAAAACACACTACAAATAAAGAACTAAAAGCTAGTTTTTTATCTCCAAAACCCAAGGACATAGTGTATTTTTTCAGATCAGTTTTTATGTGTCCCTCTGTATTAATTGGGTTCTCTCTATGGCCTTAAAAGAGAGAATCAAATTCTCAGGGGCTCCTATTAGTAAAGGCTGATATTAAAGCATGGATAACATCAACGCAAAGATAAACTAAAGACATTTATAATTTATTCATCATTTGTATCTATTTTTCATAAATGCCCACTACTCTTTTTATTCCTTCCAGCGGTGATACTTTCTTACCTGCTTTGTAAGAACCATTCACAGGAATAATCTGTTTCATTGAGAAATACTTTAACCACTCCATCAAAGATAGAAAACCATGCCTTCACCTGTAATTTCCACAGTGTTTAATTGAAGAATAAGAATAATCTGGATTCTGATTAATGAATAATTAATATCATGCTGTTGCTACTTTCAACTCTTCACCTATCTCTGTCTGTGATTTTTATATGCTTTGATTGACGTATACATAACTGGATGGATAATTGATCATTTTTTTGGCTGGTGTGATAGAGATTGATTTAGCAGCTACAAGGTAACTTTAGAAAAGTACTTCGCTAAAGAAACATGTCTCAGAGTCTAATTACATCTATTTCCTGATTCTAAATATGCCTTATTGTTTTTTCTAAACCTACATTATACACAGAAGTCAGGTACAGAGTACAACTACCTTTAGGTTTTGAAACCTTTTATGTGGGTTTGAATTTCAGGCAGAAGTTAAAGTGTAGGGACATAATCACTGAACCATTTGAAAGGGTGGGTTTTCCCCCTCCTCCTTGACAAACATGGGTAATACTTTACCAGGGACCAAAAAAATGCTAGCAAATTTCAGCGGAGGATATATTTACATAATGCATCTTTTAACAAGGGAATGAGTGAGGGCATACGTGACAATGCTAGCATGATGTTCTCACCCTCCTGTCAATTATCCTTGAGTCACACTGCAGTTTAAGCTTTAGGTCAATAAAATGAATTTCAAAGCAAAAGCCTTCAGCACCATGAAGGAATTAACTCTGTGGGGCTGCTTCAAAAAAAGCATTGAATTTTCCATTGCTTTTACCTTATGCAATAATTTTTTTTTCCAATTTTAGCCTGCTGTCAAAAGGGTCCCTTATTCACATTTAATTCCATTTCTTTTTTTTTTTGTGGTACGCGGGCCTCTCACCGCTGTGGCGTCTCCCGCCGCGGAGCACAGGCTCCGGACGCACAGGCTCAGCGGCCATGGCTCACGGGCCCAGCCGCTCCACGGCACGCGGGATCCTTCCAGACCGGGGCAAGAACCCGCTTCCCCTGCATCCATTTCTTGATAAGAATTCACTTCTATAAACAAATACTTCTCTTCTTTAAATATAACAAAACTGGGAATTTAAATTGCAGTTTTTAAAGTAAAGGACATATGTAATGAATCCCTGTGAAATATTTGCAAGTAACTGTTTTACATTGAACATCACAATACTTTATATATTTCTTTCCAATTTCCTATGCCATGCAATATGCTGTCTTCCCACGCCGAAAGATAGTTAATTTTGCATGGAGGGGAATCAGGGTTTAAACAGACTCTCCAGTTGATGGGGACAATCTGAAACCATCTTGTTATCCTCCTTTAACAAATTCATTTTTTTTTATCCTCCCGTAAAACAATGTGCAAACCAATCACTTTCATTTTTCTTTCACTTAAAGTTGGGTCAGCAAAGGATTTTTTTTAACTTGTTATTTTAGAAAGATTATAGATTTACAGAAAAATTACGAAGGGAGTACAGAAAGTCCCTGTATACACTACACCCAGTTTCCCCTATTATTAATATATTACATTATATGGTACATTTGTTACAATTAATTAACCAATATTGACCCATTATTATTAGCTAAAGTCCATACTTCATTCAGACTTCTTTACTTTGTATCTAAGGTCCTTTTTCAGCTCCAGGATCCCATCTAGGATACCACATTACATTTAGTCATCATGTCTCTTTGGGTTCCTCTAAGATGTGACAGTTCCTCAGATGCCCTTCTTTCTTATGACCTTGAAAATTTTGAGAACTACTGATTAGATATTAGATATATATAATGTTCCTCAACTGGGATTTTTCTGATGTTTTCTTAAGATTAGTCTGGGGTTACAGGTTTTTGGAAGGAGGATCACGAAGGTAAACAGTTATTTTCATCACATAGTATCATGGCTACAATATACTATCAATATGACATCGTTGTTGATGCTGACCTTGATCCCTTGACTGAGGTAGTATTTGCTTTCTGTTTCCTGTACTATGATTTTTGGAAGGAAGTCATCGTGTGCAGCCCACACTTAAGGAGTGGGGAGTAATGCTCCATTAATTGAGGATGGAATATTTACATAAATTATTTGGAATTCTTCTGCATGGGAGATTTGTCTTTTCTCCTCCATTTAGTTAGTTAGCTATTCAATATATATATTGAACTTGTGGGTATCTATATTATATTTTGGATTCTAATCCAGTATTTACATATTTATTGATTTATATATTTGTTCAAATTGTTTCAGCTTTGGCCATTTGAAGCTGTTTCAAATGTCCTTTTGAAAAGGACGCTTTGGCTCCTATGTCCCTTTGACATATCCAAATATCCAAATCATTATGGGTACCTTTTTCTTTGAGTACTTGCTTACTTTCTGGAACTGTAAGATGCTCCAGCCTCATCTTCTATTTTGCCTGCCCAAGTCCTTTCTCTAAGGAGCCCTGGTTCCATTTATTGGAGAATGGTATTAGAAACCACGAGCTGGGTGCTAGGTGTGCTCTTTGCTACTGAGGTATCATTGCTCCTATGTTCTCTCAACTGATAGAGTAAGGGAATATATGTGTATCCCTAATCTGGGCATACACATATATCTATAGTTATTTCTATGCGTAACCATCTGTCTCTATATTAACCTGCACAAAAGTCTATACTGATGTCCCCAGCTCTAATCAAATACCAGAAGAAAAATCATTCTAACCTCCTCCTCTTGCTTAACTGTAAACTCCCACTCCAACATTGAGAAACCTGGCTCCCACCATCTGCTGTCTATTTACTTCATTGTTCAATTCCAGTATAGATGTATAGTGGTATCAGAATTCTTAACCTACACCTCCATAGTAAAAAATCTTTATCAAAACGTTGATAAAGTGGAGTGAGTATGTATGGTTTCTTTTGCCTTTAATCTTTTTTTATTTTATTTATTTATTTATTTTTACATCTTTATTGGAGTATAATTGCTTTACAATTGTGTGTTAGTTTCTGCTTTATAACAAAGTGAATCAGTTATATATATACATATGTTCCCATGCCTTTAATCTTATAGATTCTACTCATTTCCAGAGTTACTCAGGTCACTACAGTCCCCTCCACCCACCTTCAGTGAAGTTGTTTCACACATTTGTAATGCTGTTAGATTATCTTGTCACATTATGCATTCTCTCCTGGGATTCTTTGACCTCCTAAATGATTTTGTTTTTAATTTGGATACGTTAAGGTTGACTCTGTGCTGCAAATTTCTGTGGATTTTGATGAATCGTGTGTCACATATCCACTATTATAATATCATACAGAATAGTTTCACTTCCCTAAAAAAAAAAAAATCCCCTGTGATTTATCTATTCAACCCCGAAAAGCATTGGAAAGTTTAATATCTCCATAGTTCTGCCCATTTCAGACTTGGGAATTATATAGGATTGGAATAAACTTGGCTCCTTTTAGATTTCAGTATGCATTTAAGATTCGTCTTTTCATGGTTTGATAGCTCATATATTTCTATCATTGGATAATATTTTATTATCTTGAGGTCTCAAGGTCTGTTTAACCATTCACCTGTTGAAACACATCCTGATTATTTCCAGTTTTTTTTGACAGGTATGAATAAGGCTGCTATAAACGTCCAAATGCCCATTTTTGTGTAGACATAAGCTTTCAAATTAATTTTGTAATTATCAACTTTTCTTTTATAGATTGTGTTTTATGTTGTAGCTAAAAAAGTATCAACAAACCCAAGATCACTTAGATTTTCTCCTATATTTCCTTCTAGATGTTATATAGTTTTCTGTTTTATATTCAACTCTATGATCCAATTTGATTTAATTTTTGTGAAAGTTGGGTCTGTGATTAGATGATTCATTATATTATTATTACTATGATCATCATTATGCATCAAAATGCATATTTTCATTACGCATATGGATGCCCAGTTATTCCGTCACTATTTGTTAAAAAGACTATCCTTTCTTCATTGAATTGCCTTTAATGCTTTGTCAAAGAACAGTTGACTATATTTGTACGGGTGTATTTCTGGGGTCTCAATTCTGTTCCATTTATCTATCTCTTTATTATTTTGCCAATACCATGCTGTTTTGATTACTGTAGCTTTATAATAAGTCTTTTATTTTTAACATCTTTATTGGAGTATAATTGCTTTTTTTTTTTTTTTTGCGTTATGCGGGCCTCTCACTGTTGTGGCCTCCCCATTGCGGAGCACAGGCTCCGGATGCGCAGGCCCAGCAGCCATGGCTCACGGGCCTAGGCACTCCGTGGCCTGTGGGATCTTCCCGGACCGGGGCACGAACCCATGTCCCCTGCATCGGCAGGCGGACTCTCAACCACTGCGCCACCAGGGAAGCCCTGTAATTGCTTTACAATGGTGTTAGTTTCTGCTTTATAACAAAGTGAATCAGCTATACATATACATATATCCCCATATCCCCTCCCTCTTGCGTCTCCCTCCCACCCTCCCTGTCCCACCCCTCTAGGTGGTCACAAAGCACCGAGCTGATCTCCCTGTGCTATGCGGCTGCTTCCCACTAGCTATCTGTTTTACATTTGGTAGCGTATATATGTCCATGTCACTCTCTCACTTCGTCCCAGCTTACACTTCCCCCTCCCCGTGTCGTCAAGTCCATTCTCTACCTCTGCGTCTTTATTCCTGTCCTGCCCCTAGGTCCTTCAGAAACTTTTTTTTTTAGATACCATATATATGTGTTAGCATACTGTATTTGTTTTTCTCTTTCTGACTTACTTCACTCTGTATGACAGTCTCTAGGTCCATCCAGGTCTCTACAAATGACACAATTTTATTCATTTTTATGGCTGAGTAATATTCCATTGTATATGTGTACCTCATCTTCTTTATCCATTCTTCTGTCGATGGACATTTAGGATGTTTCCATGTCCTGGCTATTGTAAATGGTGCTGCAGTGAACATTGGGGTGCATGTGTCTTTTGTTTTTAATTTTATTAATTTATTTCTATACAGCATGTTCTTATTAGTTATCTATTTTATACGTATTAGTGTATATACGTCAATTCGAATCTCCCAATTCATCCCACCACTACCACCGCCTCCCCCCTCCCCCCCCCGCTTTCCCTCCTTGGTGTCCATACGTTTGTTCTCTACATCTGTGTCTCGATTTCTGCCTTGCAAACCAGTTCATCTGTACCATTTTTCTAGATTCCACATATATGCGTTAATATGCAATATTTGTTTTTCTCTTTCTGACTTACTTCACTGTGTATGACAGTCTATAGATCCATCCACGTGTCTACAAATGACCCAATTTCGTCCCTTTTTATGGCTGAGTAATATTCCATTGTATATATGTACCACATCTTCTTTATTCCATTCCTCTGTTGATGGACATTTAGGTTGTTTCCATGACCTGGCTATTGTAAACGGTCCTGCAATGAACACTGGGGTGCATGTGTGTTTTTGAATTATGGTCTTTTCTGGATATATGCCCAGGAGTGGAATTGCTAGGTCACATGGTGGTTCTATTTTTAGGTTTTGGGGTTTTTTTAGCCCAGAAAAAGATGTTCTTATTCATTTGATCCTTTTTATTCTTTTTTTGAACATCTTTATTGGAGTATAACTGCTTTACAATGTTGTGTTAGTTTCTGCTATATCACAGAGTGAATCAGCTCTATGTATACATATATCCCCATGTCCCCTCCCTCTTGTGTCTTCCTCCCACTCTCCCTATCCCACTTCTCTAGGTGGTCACAAAGCACCGAGGTGATCTCCATATGCTATGTGGCTGCTTCCCACTAGCTATCTATTTTACATTTGGTAGTGTATATATGTTCACACCACTCTCTCAATTCGCATTTGATCCTCTTTTAAAAGGCCAAGCAGTTACACAATCATTTTGACAAGCCTTTAACTCTTTAACAGGGGATCATGCAAATGCTCAAGACGTTAAATGTCAGTTCAACAGTGGCTGAATCAAATGCAGTCTGCTTAATATACAATTTGGGAGGAAAATCAGCCTCAATGACAATGCTTCAGTCATGTTTCAGGAGAAAGGTTACTTTCTGGGGTCAGTTTTTTGGTTTTTTTAAAATTTTTATTGGAGTACGGCTGCTTTACAGTGTTGTGTTAGCCTCCATTGCACAGAAAAGTTAATCAGCCATACACATACAGATATCCCCTCACTTTTGGACTTCCCTCCAATTTAAGTTACCACAGTGCATTAGGTAGAGTTCTCTGTGCTATACAGTAGGTTCCCATTAGTTGTCTATTTTTACGTAGTATCAATAATGTATATGTGTCAATCCCAGTCTCCCAATTCCTCCCACCCCACCCCTTTCCCCTTGGTATCCATATATTTGTTCCCTACGTCTGTGTCTCTATTTCTCCTTTGCAAATAAGATCATCTATACCATTTTTCTAGATTCCACATATATACGTTATTATGTGATATTTGCTTTTCCCTTTCTGACTTACTTCACTCTGTATGACACTATCTAGATCCATCCACATCTCTACAAATGACCCAATTTTATTCCTTTTTATGGCTGACTAATATTCCATTGTATATGTGTACCACATCTTCTTTATTCCATTCCTCTGTTGATGGACATTTAGGTTGCTTCCATGTCCTGGCTATTGTAAATAATGCTTCTATGAACATTGGGGTGCCTGTGTTTTTTTGATTACAGTTTTCTCTGGGTACATGCCCAGTAGTGGGATTGTTGGGTTATATGGTAGTTCTATTTTTAGGTTTTTAAGGAACCTCCATATTGTTTTCCATAGTGGCTATATCAATTTACATTCCATCCAACAGTGGAAGAGGGTTCCCTTTTCTCCACACCCTCTCCAGCGTATATCGCTTGTAGATTTTTTTTTTTTTTTTTTGCGGTACGCGGGCCTCTCACTGTTGTGGCCTCTCTTGTTGCAGAGCACAGGCTCCAGGCGCACAGGCTCAGCAGCCATGGCTTATGGGCCCTGCCGCTCCGCGGCATGTGGGATCCTCCCAGACCAGGGCACAAACCCGTATCCCCTGCATCGGCAGGTGGACTCTCAACGACTGTGCCACCAGGGAAGCCCTTGTTTGTAGATTTTTTGATGATGGCCATTCTGACCGATATGAGATGATACCTTATTATAGTTTTGATTTGCATTTCTCCAATAATTAGTGATGTTGAGCATCCTTTCATGTGTTTGTTGGCCATCTGTATGTCTTCCTTGAAAAAAATGTCTATTTAGATCTTCTATCCATTTTTTGATTGGGTTGTTTGTTTTTTTGGTATTGAGCTGTATGAGGTGCTTGTGGAGATTAATCCTTTGTCAGTTGCTTCGTTTGCAAAACTTTTCTCCCATTCTGAGGGTTGTCTTTTCATCTTGTTTATGGTTTCCCTTGCTGTACAGAAGCTTGTAAGTTTCATTAGGTCCCATTTGTTTATTTTTGTCTGAATTTTCATTACCCTAGGAGGTGGGTCAAAAAAGATGTTGCTGTTGCTGTGATTTGTGTCAAATACTGTTCTGCCTATGTTTTCCTATAAGAGTTGTACAGTGTCTGGCCTTACATATAGGTCTTTAATTCATTTTGAGTTTATTTTTGTATATGGTGTTAGGAAGTGTTCTAATTTCATTCTTTTACATGTAGCTGTCCAGTTTTCCCAGCACCACTTATTGAAGAGGCTGTCTTTGCTCCTTTGTATATTCTGGCCTCCTTTATCATAGATTAGGTGACCATAGGTGTGTGGGTTTATCTCTGGGCTTTCTATCCTGTTCCATTGATCTATATTTCTGTTTTTGTGCCAGTACCGTGCTGTCTTGATTACTGTAGCTTTGTAGTATAGTCGAAAGTCAGGGAGCCTGATTCCTGCAGCTCCGTTTTTCATTCTCAAGATTGCTTTGGCTATTCGGGGTCTTTTGTGTTTCCATACAAATTGTGAAATTTTTTGTTCTAGTTCTGTGAAGAATGCCAGTGGTAATTTGATAGGGATTGCATTGAATCTGTAGATTGCTTTGGATAGTAGAGTCATTTTCACAATGTTGATTCTTCCAGTCCAAGAACATCGTATATCTCTCCATCTGTTTGTGTTGTCTTTGATTTCTTTCATCAGTATCTTATAGTTTTCTGCGTAAAGGTCTTTTGCCTCCTTAGGTAGGTTTATTGCTTGGTATTTTATTCTTTTTGCAATGGTAAATGGGATTGTTGCCTTAGCTTCTCTTTCTGATCTTTCTTTTTCAGTGTATAGGAATGCAAGAGATTTCTGTGTATTAAATTTGTATCCTGTGACTTTACTAAATTCATTGATTAGTTCTTGTAGTTTTCTGGTGGAATCTTTAGGAATTTCTAGGTATAGTATCATGTCATCTGCAAACAGTGACAGTTTTAATTCTTCTTTGCCGGTTTGGATTCTATTTATTTCTTTTTCTTCTTTCATTTCTGTGGCTAAAACTTCCAAAACTATGTTGAATAATAGTGGCGAGAGTGGGCAACCTTGTCTTGTTCCTGATTTTAGAGGAAATGCTTTCAGTTTTTCACCATTGAGAATAACATTTGCTCTGTGTTTGTCATATATGGCCTTTGTTAAGGTAGGTTCCCTCTATGCCCACTATTTAGAGATTTTTTGTCATAAATGGGTGTTGAATTTTGTCGAAAGTTTTTTCTGCATCTATTGAGATGATCATATGGTTTTTATTCTTCAGTTTGTTAATATGATGTACCACATTGATTGATTTGCATATATTGAAGAATCCTTGCATCCCTGAGATAAGTCCCACTTGATCATGGTGTATGATCCTTTTAGTATGTTGTTGGATTCAGTTTGCTAGTATTTTGTTGAGGAGTTTTGCGTCTGTGTTCATCAGTGATATTGGCCTGTAATTTTCTTTTTTTGTGATATCTTTGGTTTTGGTATCAGAGTGATGGTGGCCTCATAGGATGAGTTAGGGAGTGTTCCTCCCTCTGCAATTTTTTGAAGAGTTTGAGAAGGATAGGTATTAGCTCTTCTCTAAATGTTTGATAGAATTCACTTGTGAAGCCATCTGGTCCTGGACTTTTGTTGGAAGACTTTAATCACAGTTCCAATTTCATTACTTGTGACTGGTCTGTTCATATTTTCTATTTCTTCCTGATTCAGTCTTGGCAGTTTGTACATTTCTAAAAATTTGTCCATTTCTTCCAGACTGTTCATTTTATTGGCATATAGTTGCTTGTAGTAGTCTCTTATGATCCTTTGAATTTCTGCAGTTTCAGTTGTAACTTCTCCTTTTTCATTTCTAAATTTTATTGATTTGAGTCCTCTCCCTTTTTTTGTTGATGAGTCTGGCTAAAGGTATATCAGTTTTGTTTATCCTCTCAAATAACCAGCTTTTGGTTTCATTGATCTTTGCTATTGTTTCATTCATTTCTTTTTCATTTAGTTCTTCTCTGATCTTTCTGATTTCTTTCCTTCTACTAACTTTGGGTTTTGTTTGTTCTTCTTTCTCTAGTTGCTTTAGGTATAAGTTTAGGTTGTTTATTTGAGATGTTTGTTGTTTCTTGAGGTAGGATTGTGTTGCTATAAGCTTCCCTCTTTTGGTGCATCTAATAGGTTTGGGGTCGTCGTGTTTTCATTGTCATTTGTCTCTAGGTATTTTTTTATTTCCTCTTTGATTTCTTCAGTTATCTCTTGCTTATTTAGTAGCATATTGTTTAGCCTCCGCGTGTTTATGTTTTTTACAGGGTTTTTGCCCTGTAATTGATTTCTAATCTCATAGTGTTTTGTTCAGAAAAGATGTTTGATACAATTTCAATTTTCCTAAATTTACCAAGGCTTGATTTGTGACACAAGATGTGATCTGTCCTGGAGAATGTTCCATGTGCACTTGAGAAGAAAGTGTATTCTGCTTTTGGAATGCCCTGTAAGTATCAATTAAGTCTCTCCGGTCTAATGTGTCGTTTAAGGCTTGCATTTCCTTATTAATTTTCTGTCTGGATGATCTCTCTGTTGGTGTAAGTGGCTTGTTAGAGTCCCCCACTATTATTGTGTTACTGTCAGTTTCCCCTTTTATGGCTGTTAGCATTTGCCTTATGTATTGAGGTGCTTGTATGTTGGGTGCATAAATATTTACAATTTCTATATCTTCTTCTGGGATTGATCCCTTAATCATTATGTATTGTCCTTCCTTGTCTCTTGTGACAGTCTTTATTTTAAAGTCTATTTTGTCTGATATGAGTATCGCTACTCCAACTTTCTTTTCTTTTCTATTTGAATGGGATATTTTTTTCCATCTCCTCACTTTTAATCTGTATGTGTCCCTACGTCAGAAGTGGGTCTCTTGGAGATAACATATATACGGGTCTTTTTTTTTTAGTATCCATTCAGCCAGTCTGTGTCTTTTGGTTGGAGCATTTAATCCATTTACATTTAAGGTAATTATCGATATGTATGTTGCTATTACCATTTTCTTAATTGTTTTGGGTTTGTTTTTGTAGGTCTTTTCTTCTCTTGTGTTTCCTGCCCAGAGAAGTTCCTTTAGCATTTGTTGCAAAGCTTGTCTGGTGGTGCTGCATTCTCTTAGCTTTTGCTTGTCTGTAAAGCTTTTGTTTTCTCTGTCAAATCTGGATAAGAGCCTTGCTGGCTAGAGTAATCTTGGTTGTAGGTTTTTCCCTTTCATCACTATTTAAAGTGATATCCTGCCACTCCCTTCCGGCCTGCAGAGTTTCTGCTGAAGGATCAGCTGATAACCTTGTGGGGATTCCCTTGTATGTTATTTGTTGCTTTTCCCTTGCTGCTTTTAATATTTTTTCTTTGTATTTAATTTTTGACAGTTTGATTAATATGTGTCTTGGTGTGTTTCTCCTTGGATTTATCCTGTATGGGACTCTCTGTGCTTCCTGGACTTGATTGACTATTTCCTTTCCCATATTAGGGAAGTTTTCAACTATAATCTCTTCCAATATTTTCTCAGTCCCTTTATTTTTGTCTTCTTCTTCTGGGACCCCTATGATTCGAATGTTGGTGTGTTTACTGTTGTCCCAGAGGTCTCTGAGACTGTCCTCAATTCTTTTCATTTTTCTTTATTCTGCTCCATGGCCGTTATTTTCACCATTCTATGTTCCAGCTCACTTAGCTGTTCTTCTCCCTCAGTTATTCTGCTATTGATTCCTTCTAGTGTGTTTTTCATTTCAGTTATTGTGTTGTTCATCACTATTTTTTGTTCTTTAGTTCTTCTAGGTCCTTGTTAAATGTTTCCTGTATTTTCTCCATTCTGTTTCCGAGATTTTGGATCATCTTTACTCTCATTACTCTGAATTCTTCTTCAGGTAGATTGCCTATTGTCTCTTCATTTGTTTGGTCTTGTGGGTTATTACCTTGCTCCTTTGTCTGCAGCATATTTCTCTGTTTTCTCATTTTGTCTAACTCACTGTGTTTGAGGTCTCCTTTCCACAGGCTGCAGGGTTGTGTTTCATCTTGCTTCTGGTGTCTGCCCCCACTGGGTGAGGTTAGTCCAGTGGCTTATGTAAGCTTCCTGGTGGGAGGAACTGGTGCCTGCCTTCTGGTGAGTGGAGCTGGATCTTTTCCCTCTGATGGGCAGGGCTACATCAGGTGGTGTGTTTTGGGGTGTCTGTGGGCTTAGTATGACTTTAAGCAGCCTGTCTGCTGATGGGTGGGTTTGTGTTCCTGTCTTGCTTGTTGTTTGGCATTTGGTGTTCAGGACTGGAGCCTTCAGGCAGCTGCATGGAGCCCGGTGTTGGAGTTGAGATGGAGACCTATGTAAGAGCTCTTACCAATTAATATTCCCTGGGGCCAGGAATTCTCTGGTGTTCCAGCTTCCTGGACTCGGCACTCCCACCCCAGAGGCTCAGGCCCAAACCCTGGCTTTAGAACCAAGACCCCACAAGCCACACAGTTCAGCAAAAAAAGAGGAGAAGAAAGAAAAGAAAAAAGAAAGAAAAAATGGGCGGGAAGAAAACAAATGAAAACAAACAAAACCCAAGAGAAATAGCAAATACAAAAAGAAGCTAACAGCAAGAGCAACAATTAAAAACAAACAAGCAAACAGACAAACAAAACCCCAGACAAATGGTAAAAGCAAAACCAAACAGACAAAAACAAAGAAACACACACACATACAAAATTAGAAACAAAAACAGAAAAAATAAAAAGCAAGAGAACAACCAGACAGGGAATCCCAAAATGAAATCAAACAATTAATATCAAAACTATCGGGCTTCCCTGGTGGCGCAGTGGTTGAGAGTCCGCCTGCCAATGCAGGGGATACGGGTTCATGCCCCGGTCCGGGAAGATCCCACATGCCGCGGAGCGGCTAGGCCTGTGAGCCATGGCTGCTGAGCCTGCGCGTCCAGAGCCTGTGCTCCGCAATGGGAGAGGCCACAAGAGTGAGAGGCCCGCATACCGCAAAAAAATAAAAAAATAAAAACTATCAGAAACAGAAATATAAAACAAAACAAAGCAGAATGCAAACTGAAGGAAAAAGCGAAGAGAAGAAGCACACAAAAATGATTAAAAAAAGATAAAGAAGATAGGAAGAAATAGAACAAGGGGGAAAAAAGGTAAATACAAAAAAAGAACAAAGGAAAGAGAAAAAACAAGGAGGAAAACACAGAAAAACAAAAAAAGTAATGTAGAGGTAGAACTATATAAAAAAATATTTTAAAATTCAAAAATGCAATAAAAATAAAAACAGAACAAAACATAAAAACTAGTAATAATTATATTTTCCTTGGGTCTCAGCTGTCAGGGTCCTTGCCCCCACTGTGAGTCACAGCCAAACTCTGCCTCCCCAGGAGGCCCTCCAAAACCTGTAGGTAGGTCTCTGGTCCCTCTGTGTGCACTGTGGGGGCAACTCAGATTCTGACCTGGCTCAACTCCCACATCTACTAGTCCCCAAAGTCCACACTTGCTAGAGCTAGACCAGTTTCAGTTGTGGGAACACTCATCCATTCAGATATTCCATAGATGCAGGGTTTACCAAGCTGATCGTGGGGATTTAATCTGTGGTTTGTGCAGCTGCACAGAAAGATTTTCGTTCCTCTTCCTTAGTAGCCCAGCCCCTGGGGCTCAGCTGTGGTCTTAGCCCCACCTCTGTGTGTGGGCCACCTACAGGAGCCTGTTCCTGAGGCTGCCCTGGAGCACTTAGGTCTTCCCCAGTGAGGACAGGGTGTGGAGGTGGCATGGTTGGCTGGGTTGTGGGGACCCCAGTGGAGACAGGTGCACGGGAAAGTCAGTGGCCATGAGTGCAAGAGATTTGGCCCTAGTGGGAGCCTTTCCTAGCACCTGGTGGCTGGCAAGAAGGCCAGCCCTAGTGGGGGCTTTTCCTAGTGCCTGGTGGCAAGCATGAGAAGGTCAGCCCTGGTGGGGTCATTTCCTAGTGCCTGGCAGGGCAGGGGGCCGGTGCATGGGGAGAGAGAGGCTGCAATAGTGGCTCCACCCCCTGCACATCACTGAACAGTGGTGCCTTGCTTCTATGGCAGTGTGGGTTCCCTCCACATGCATTCCCATTTGCGGATTTCCTCCCTCCCATTCCCCCAGGCTGTCTCCTCAGAGCCAACAGCAGTCCTCTCCCTGGGTTTTCTCTCCAATACCAATGTTCCAGCTCTCAGCCCATGTGCACTGGCATACACACGTCCCAGTCTGGGGTGCACAGGGCTGTGGCACACAGGGCTGTGGCACAGACTATCTGTGTAGGTCTCACTCTGTCCTGTCTGCCCCCAGACCGGCCGTTTCACCCTCCTCTGACAGCCTCAAATGCTCCCTTTCTGTCCCAACTGATTTCCCTGTTGGTGAGGGGTCTTCCCCAGATGTGGGAACCTCTCCTTTGCTTCAGCTCCCACTCAGGTGCGCAGATCCCATCCCGCTTGCTCTCCTCTTCTTTTTCCCTTCTTTCTTTCATCCTGTCTGGTTATGTGGGGATCTTTCTTGTCCTTTCAGTGTCCAAGGTCTTCTTCTGGTGTTCAGCTAGTGTTCTTTGAGAATTATTCCATCTGTAGATGTATTCTTGATGCATTTGTGGAGAGAGATGAACTCCACATCTTCCTACTCCACTGCCATCTTGGCTTCTCTCTCCCAGAACAGTCTTGACAAAGAAAAACAGAGCTGGAAGAATCAGGCTCCCTGACTTCAGACTATGCTACAAAGCTACAGTATGGTACTGGGATAAAAACAGATATATAGATCAATGGAACAGGATAGAAAGCCCAGAGATAAACCCATGCACCTATGATCACCTAATCTATGACAAAGGAGGGGAGAATATACAGTGGAGCAAAGACAGCCTCTTCAATAAGTGGTGCTGGGAAAACTGGACAGCTACATGTAAAAGAATGAAATTAGAACACTCCCTAACACCATACACAAAAATAAACTCAAAATGAATTAAATGTAAGGCCAGACACTATAAAAAAACATAGGCAGAACACTCTTTGACATAAATCACAGCAAGATCTTTTTTGATCCACCTCCTAGAGTAATGAAAATAAAAACAAAAATAAACAAATGGGACCTAATGAAACTTAAAAGCTTTTGCACAGCAAAGGAAACCATAAAGAAAACAAAAAGACAGCCCTCAGAATGGGAGAAAATATTTGTAAACAAAGCAACCAACAAGGGATTAATCTCTAAAATAAATACTCACTTTTATTTATTTTTTTTTTAGTTTTGAATTTTATTTATTTATTTTTTCACACACACACACACACACACACACACACACACACACACTGTATTTTATTTTTACAGCACATCCTTCTACTCTGCCATCTTGGTTCCTCCTCTAGTTTTGAATTTCAATACTCACTTTTACATCCAGGAGTTTCTTTGGTTTTTTTACTCTTTGGAATTTTCTACACAGACAATCATGTAATCTGTAAACAGTTTTATTTCCTCTTCCTTCTAAATACATATAACAGTTACTTGATTTTCTTGTCTTTTTGCACTGATTAGGCCTTCCAATGTGATGTTAAATAGCAGAAATAAGATAGGGTATCCTTGCTTTGTTCCCAATCTTAGGGGAAGAATGTCCAGTTTATCACCATTAAGTATGATATTAGCTATAGGTATTTTGTAGTTGTTCTTTATCAAGTTTAGGAAGTTCCCTTATATCTCAAGTTTGCTGAGAATTTTTATCATGAATGAGTATTGAATTTTATCCAATTTTTTAATCTATCAATTTATATAATAATATGATTTTTCTTATTTAGTTTCTTAATGTGGTATATTATTGAATTGATTGATTTTTTAGTATATAAATACATTTACACAACTACAGTAAATCTCCATTGGTCATAGTGTTAAAATACTTTTATACGTTGTGCAGTATTATTTTGGGGAATTTTGTATCTACTTTCATGAGAGATAATAGTCTGTAGTTTTCCCTTCTTATAATGGGTTTATCTGGTTTTGTTATTAGAGTAATGCTGGCCTCATAGAATGAGTTCAGAAGCATTTCCTCTGCCTCTATTTTTTGGAAGAGATTATGGAAAATTGGTATCATTTCATCCTTAAATATTTGGTAGAATTCACAAGTGAAACCATCTGGGCCTGGTGCTTTTTTTTTGGAAGGATATTAATTATGGATTCAATTTCTTTGAAATACATATGCCTATGCGGATAATCAATTTCTCCGTGTAAATTTTGGTAGTTTGTGTACTTCAAGGGATTTGTTTATTTCATCTAAGTTATGAAATTGGGGGTGGGAGCACTGAATTGTTTATAGTATTCCTTTATTGTCCCTTTAATGTCCATTGTATTAGTAGTGATGTTTCCCCTTTTGTATCTAATATTGATAATTTATTGCCTTCTCATTTTTTTCTTGGTTAGACTGGAGAGATTTATCAATATTTTTCATCTCTTCAAAGAACCAACTTTTGGTTCATTCATCTTCTCTATTGTTTTCCTGTCTTTTTTTTTTTTTCGGTACACGGGCCTCTCACTGTTGTGGCCTCTCCCATTGCGGAGCACAGGCTCCAGACGCGCAGGCTCAGCGGCCATGGCTCACGGGCCCAGCTGCTCTGCAGCATGTGGAATCTTCCCAGACTGGGGCACGGACCCACGTCCCCTGCATCAGCAGGCAGACTCTCAATCACTGTGCCCCCAGGGAAGCCCTGTTTTCCTGTCCTTAATTTCACTGATTTCTGCTCTAATCTATATTATTTCTTTTCTTCTTGCTTTAGGGTTAATTTTTTTCTTTCTCAATTTCCTAAAGTAGATGCTTACTTAGGTTATTGATTTTAGCACTTTCTTCTTTTTAATATGTGTTTTTAGTGCTATAAATTTCCCTCTAACTATTGCTTTTGCTGTATCCCACAAATTTTGATAAGTTGTATTTTCATTTAGTTCAAAAGAGTTTTTCTTTTCTCTTGAGTCTTCTTTGACCTTTGTGGTGTTGAGAAGTATGTTGTTTAATTTCCTAATATTGGGGGATTTTCCAGCTATCTTTTTGTTACTGTTTTCTAATTCAGTTCCATTGTAGTCCGAGTAATATAACTCAGAGTATGATATCAATTCTTTTAAATTTGTTAATATGTGTTTTATGGCCCCAAACCTGTTCTGTTTTGTTGAGTTCCATGTGAGCTTGAGAAGAATGTGTTTTCTGTTGTTGTTGGAAGTATTTCATAAATGTCAGTTAGATCAAGTTGATCAACCTTTCCTTACCTATTTTCTGACTGCTTGAGCTATCAATTACTGTTGTAGGCAGATGTCTAAGTCTCCAAATACAGTATTGGATTTCTGTTTCTTCTTTCAGTTCTGCCAGTTTTTGCCTCATATATTTGACCCTCTCTTGTTAGGTGAACAGACATTATTCTCTTCTTAGAGAACTTATTCCCTTATCATTAGGTAGTGTCCTCCTTTATCCTTGATAATTTTCTTATTCTGAAGTCTGCTTTACCTAAAAATAATGTAGCTACTCCATCTTTTCCTATTAGTGTTCTTATAGTACATCTTTCTCCATCCCTTTACTTTTAACTTATCTGAATCTTTATTTTTAAAGTGGGTTTCTTATAAACAGCATAGTGTTGAGTCTTTTTTTGTAGTCCACTCTGAAAATCTCTGTCTTTTAATTGTTGTATTTATACCATTCACATTTTTTAACATCTTTATTGGAGTGTAATTGTTTTACAATGGTGTGTTAGTTTCTGCTTTATAACAAAGAGAATCAGTTATACATATATATATGTTCCCATATCTCTTCCCTCTTGTGTCTCCCTCCCTCCCACCCTCCCTATCCCACCCCTCTAGGTGGTCACAAAGCACCGAGCTGATCTCCCTGTGCTATGCGGCTGCTTCCCACTAGCTAGCTATTTTATGTTTGGTAGTGTATATATGTCCATGCCACTCTCTCACTTTACCATTCACATTTAAAGTTATTATTGATGTAGCTGGTTAAAATCTATCATGTAATTGCTTTTTATTGATTTACTTATTTTTGTTTCTTTTTTTTCTCCTCTTTTTTTCTGCCTTCTCTGGTTTAAATTGATTATTTCATATGATTCCATTTTATCTCCAGTCTTAACATATCAATTATGCTTACTTCTATAAATTTTAGCAGTTTTTTCTAGCGTTTGCAATACATATTTTTAACTAGTATAAATCCACCTTCAAATAACACTATAAGGCTTCAGTTGTAGTGTAGGTGCACTGTAACTGAGTATTCCCAATTCCTCCCTCACATCATCCCTTATGATATTGCTGTCATTCAGCTCACCTATCCATTGTTACTAGTAGTACTTTATACAAAGAGCCATATTTTAGTTCAATAAAAAATTAAACTATTTTATTTTCCTTCATTTATTGCTTCTTTGACACTCTTCCTTTCCTTATTTTGATTCAGGTTTCTAATCTATATCATCTCACTTCTCCCTGAAGAACTTTTTAAAATGTTTCTTGCAAGGTAGGTCTGCTGGAAATGAATTCTCTCAGTTATTGTCTGTATGAGAAAGTAGTTCTCTTTCACTTTTGAAGGATAACTTTGCTGGATATAGAATTCTGGGCTGGCGTTTTATTCTTTCAGCACTTGAAATATTTCATTCTCTCTCTTCTTGCTTGCATGGTTTCTGACAAGATGTATACTGTAATTCTTATCCTTGTTCCTCTATAGATAAAATGTTTCTCCCCCTCTGGTTTCTTTCAGATTTTCTTTGTCTTTGGTTTCTGCAGTTTAAATATAATATAAATAGGTACGGCATTTTTGGTATTCATCTGCCTGATGTTCTCTGAGCTTCCTGGATCTGTGGTTTGGTTTCTGTCATTAATTTTTGATAATTCTTGGTATTCTTACTTCAAATATTTCTTCTGCTCTGTTCTCTCTTCTCCTTTTTGTTTTCTTATTACAAGTATGTTACACTTTTTGAAGTTGTCCCACAGTTCTTGAATATTCTGTTTCCATTAGGGAGGTTCCTGTGGACCTATTTTGAAGCTCACTGATTCTCTCCTCAGCTTTGTCAAAGACATTCATTTCCATTTCAGTGCTTTTTAAATTTTTCTAGTATTCTTTTAATTCATTCTAAGAATTTCCATGTGTCTGCTTACATTACCCATATTCCTGCATGTTATCTACTTTTTTCATTAGAACCTTTAAGATATTAATCATAATTATTTTAAATTCCCTGTCTGATAATTCCAACATTTCTGTCATTTCTGAATGTGGTTCTGATATTTGTGTAGTCTCTTCAGAACTTTTTTTTTTTTGCCTTTTAGAATGCCTTTTTAATTTTTGTTGAAAGCTGGATATGATTTATCAAGTAATAGAAGCTGAGGGAAATAGGCCTTTAGTGTGATGTTTTATGTTAATCTGGTTAGGAGTTGGGCTGTGTTTAATGTTTGCTGCAGCACTAGAGGCCAGAGGATTCAAATTCCTCTTGTGTCCTTGTCTTTTTCTCACCTATAGACTTTAACCTTCCCTAAATACTCCTTCTCAGAGAGAGTCTGTCTTGTAGCTCATTCGGCTTGATTCACTGCTGGTTTATTGGATTCCTGTTTGATGTAGTGATAAGGGGTAGGGGAGGGCAAGCATGCCATTACCTTATGATTAAATCTCAGTCTTTTATTGGACCTGTGTCCCTAGGTTGTGACCTTCATGAGTGTTCCTTAGTTTTCCCTCCTTGGGTGAGACAGGAAGGCTAAAGGTAGCTGGAATGAGAGAATGTCTGTCCCCCTTGTGGGACAAGACCTTTGTTATAGAGAACACTCTGGGCATATTTCAAAATGGTTACACTTCTCCTCCCCTTGCCAGAGCCTTGAGGGCATTTTTCTCAGCATTTCACACTGGTGATGTTTTTGGAGGTAATTTCTATGAAAGTGTGGGTGTGCCCAAAGACTCCAGGATTTTCCTGTGCTCATGCTAGCCCATACTTAAGCTCTGTCAATTAATGAAGATTACTATTTGAGTGTCCTACTAGTAATGACGCAGTGGCTTCTGATCCAGGTAAACAAACCTTGACAGTAACTCTGCATTCACCTGTCCCCCCAGATTTTGGAATGGCAGTTTGCTGTGTGGCCTTAGTTCTCTTATGAGTCCTTAAAAAGTAATCAACTTTCAGTTTGCTCAGCTGAAAGGACAGGAGTTATAAGGACAGGAATGACAACTTCCAAGATCTTTATATTTTGGGCCTAGAACTGGAATTCTCTGCAAAGTTTTTCTCTAAGGGGCCATATATTAAATGTTTTCAGCTTTGCAGTCAATATGGTCTCTTTTGTAACTAATCACCTCTGTTGTTGCAGCATCAAAGCAACCAGAGACAAAATGTAAATGAATGAGTTTGGTGGTGTCAGTGGTATTCCACTAAAATTTTATTTACAAAAAAACAAGTAATTGGATGGATTTGTCCCGCAGGCCATAGTTTGCTCACCCCTGTTTTAAAGAATAGATGGAAAATCCTCAGTGCTGGAAATCAGTTGACAATATAATTTGTTGAATTCAATAAGTGAATGAATCTGTCTGCATGTTAAAATGTCTTCAAGAGATTTGATGATGCCAATCATATTCTTCTCTGTTAAAACTGTCAATTAGGAGAGTTTTAATAACCTATGTACTTCTGCTGTTACAACCTTCATCATTGGAGTTACTATGTATACCCAAGTTCAGATGAAAAGGGGAAAAAGTCACTTAGTTTGCTCTTGAAATTACTTTTTTTCTCTACTTGGCCAAAGAATAATATTTGAGTCTAAATAATACATGGCAAACAATGTGATACTTCCACTTAATTGCCATTTAAAAATGATAATTTTCCAATGCCTGCAGTAAGAAATGTAATAAAACCTAAAGCACCTAGGATTAAAGAAACTGTATTCCTCAAGAAATTAGCATGTTTAAAAAATAAGAGGCCTTCACAGTGTTAGAGTTAAAAGCTTCACAGGATAAGAGAAAAGCAGTACTGTCTAGCCTCATGAATTTAAACTATTTGAAGAGGAAGAGTTATGTGAATGAAAAGCATACATTTTAGCAGACCAAAGTAATATAACAGGTTTAAAGAATGGGATAACAAATTTAGCTTTTTTGTTACCTAAGTTAAAACAGTCTAATGTCTATAGTAAAAATATAATATTTGGGGGAAATCATTCATAGAATAAATTTTCTAAAAAACCATAAGAGGAAGATGCTTCCCTGTGAAATATGTAAAACGTTATTCCCAAACATTTCCCTCTCTGTATCTACAAATTTCCTCTCAAATTGCAAATCAGGAAAAGACAGAACCTCAGGTGAGTAGTATTTAACTAAAATATTTTATGTATGTGATGAATTTGCTCTCTGCAAACTTCTTAGACCTGGATTCCACTTTGACTTATCGTTCTCTGGCTTCTGGGAGCTAATCTATCTTTCCTGAAATTGCCTAAATCTTCTCTTACTTATTCATTACCTCAACAATTAGTTCAAGTTGCTAACATACATAAAGGCAGGTGACAGCCTATGTCAGCAAATGAATATCCGCTGTCTGTCTCATTGAAGCTAGGTGGTTCACGTCAACGACTACTCTCACTTTTTGTCCAAGTTGGTATAAAAGAGAGAGGCATAAAGGATGGCAGTAACTGAGTATCAAAATTCAACTTTTGGAAAACCCAATTTAGGTATTTTGGCCAAGATCAATGGCTTGTCATTTAAATTTAAAAAATTTTAGTCTTGCATATTCTTGTTAAGAATAATGTTTATTTAAATTGTATTTTTATTATTTAAATGGGTTGTAATTTTCCATTACATTTTGAATTATTTATTGCTGGTATGTAGGTAAGCCTTTGAATGTTTATTCAGAATTACCTTATCAGTATTAAAATTTTTATGTTAATTATATTTGGTTTTCTCAATAGACAATCATTATGGCATCAGCAGAGCAGGGACTGGATGTCAGAAGTGACAGGAGATGAAGTAAGAGAGGATATTAGGTCCATAGTAGTCATGTTTTGCTAAGTGACTCCATCCCCCTGGCCACAGTTGACTGAACCATGTATAGATACTTGATACACACTGAGTTAGTTATTCTCTTTCCTTGGAATTTAGAATTGGAACTTAAAAAAAAAACCAAAATATTCTCTGCAAGTGCATACAACTATAATATGTAAAGTAAAAGCCTTTATGGCAGTCATATAAAAAGAATATTGTGCATAGTAGAAAATTTATACAGATCCTCAGAGAGAAGAAAAGACAAGTAGAGAGTCCTAGCTGCTTTCCAGATATTTCCTTAAACTGGCTGCATTCCTGCCCTTGAGTTTCACAAGACCCCTCTGTATCCTTGTAACACACCCCTCTCTTTTGCTAAAGCTAGTTTGACTTGCTTTCTGTTACTTGTGACCAAACAACCTAAGATAATGTGTCTTACCATTATCACAACATCTTTACCAAATTCTACTGTAATTATTTACCTCCCCATCGAGATTCTTGAAGTAAGTGGCTAAAACTTATTTTTTCCATATCCCCAGCACTGAGTCAGTACTCGGTAAAGATCTGCAAGGTGATGAAAGAGAAAAGCTTGTCTGGGTGGGAGACACGGCATGCTGAAGCCTGCTATAACAGTTATTACTTCTCAAATGGAAATGTTTCTTCACGAACTATTGTTTTAAACCCTTAGAAGAGCTTTTCACAAATTGCATTCAGTGGCTCCCCACTGGCTCAAGATGGGAATAAATGTTCAGTGTAAAATGATTCCACGGTAGTTATGTATGGAAAATACCGTGTTACACAGAGTTAGCAACTTTCTTTACCACAGTAATTCTCAGAGCCTTTAACATGATGCAGGTATACGGCAATCTTTAAGAAGGTGATAAAACAATCAGCGTTTCCCATACTCTTTGACCATGAGGTCCTTTTACCACAAAACTTCACAGATTTCAACTTAACAAAAACAACAACAGAAGCCCTGATTTAAAAACAGTCGAAGGACTAGAATAGACATTTCTCCAGAGAAGATATTAAAAAAAAGCATATAAAAAGATGCTCAACATCACTAATCATTAGTGAAATGCAAATCAAAACCACAATGAGATGCCACCTCACACCCATTAGGATGGCTACTATTAAAAAAAACAGTAAGTAACAAATATTGATGAGGATGTAGAGAAATTGGAACCTTTACACACCACTGGTAGGAATGTAAAATGGTACAGCCATTATGGAAAACAGATGTGCAGATTTCTCAAAAAATTAAAAATAGAATTACCGTATGATCCAGCAATTCCACTTCTGAGTATATATCCAAAATAATTGAAAGCAGAGTCTCAAAGAGATATTTGTATAACCCTGTTCATAGCAGTATTATTCACAATAGCCAAAAAGTAGAAGCAACCCAACTGTCCATCTGTGGATGAATGGATTTTAAAAGATGTGTTATAAACATACAATGGATTATTATTCAGCCTTAAAAAGGAAGGAAATTCTGACATATGTTACAACGTGAATGAACCTTGATGACATTATGCTAAGTGAACTAACTGGCCAGTCACAAAAAAACAAATACTGTATGATTCCACCTACATGAAGTATCTAGAGTAGTCAGATTCATAGATACAAAAAGTACAATGGTGGTTGTCAGAGCCTGAGAGGAGGGAGGAATGGGCAGTTGTAGTTTAATGGATATAGAGTTTCAGTTTTACAAGATGAAGAGCTCTGGAGATCGGTTGCACAACAATGTGTATTTACTTGATACTACTGAGCTGTACGCTTAAAATAGCTAAGATAGTAATTTTATGTTATGTGTATTTTACCACAATTAAATTTTTTTAACTTCACAGAACAGTATTCTCAGAAAAAAATATTTTTAGAAACAATGACAAGACAATTTCATGGTGTGTTGCTCCCAAAGCACATATATGGGAGCAAAGCCATTCTTACAGTAAGAAATGGTGATGGTTAACTTTCCTTTGCTGTGAAATTTCCAACATAATGAGTCTTAAGATAATCAATGTAATGGAGCACCCACTTGTTTCCTCTTACTTGAGAGTGGGTGAAAATCACAGTTACATTTTGTTTCCTGATAGGTAACTCTTAACATTATATTATTATGTTGGCCTCTTCTCTCCATCTTTAAATATAGGGTGTCAGGGAATGATGACATAGAGAGAAGGTTCAGGGCTGATCAAGAGCAACCATTTCCTCTACCTACTCTCCTAATTTAGTAGCCACAACACATAGCCCCAAGGGGGCTCTGAGGGCAAGTGTAGACTTCTAAGGATCTAGCAATACTGGGTAAAGTTCTAGCTACCAAGGTTTGGGGGAATTTATCTAATCTGAGCAAAATCTTCCGAACCTCCAAAGTTTCTCTTTCACTTTTGACCACATATTCTATGAGACATGAAAAACTCAGTTAAAATCCTACTGCTGCCACTTGCAAGCTTCTATCCCATCACATAATCTTTCAGTGGTGGCTGTCATCTTCTCTGAAACCTGGGGCCAGTAGCAGAACAACCTGCTTGCATCTGTCCTGAAGAGTAATGAATAGAAATGAGTTATAAATATAAAATGATGTATAAATCTTTTAGCACCAGAAACTTGGGATGTTTTAAGTACACAAAGCACAGACTAATAAGACTAATCAATCCTGTCTCCAATGTATAGACATTTAGAAACTGGGATCCCATCCATCCCTGGCTCTTAGAGTCTCCATTAAAAAAATATATCTATGATTTCCATCAATGTAGATAAATGTGCCCTTTTGCCTTTCTTTCTGGAGCTAATTTAATGAATTTTCCTGTAAATGCTAAGTTACATTTTATCTGCAATTTAGCTAGACTCATTATGGACAGTTTTCTTAACGCAGAGAGTATTTGGCTCCACAGAGATGCTGCTCTGCTAGCATCTGGCTACACTGAAGGCCTCAGATTGAGTGAATATTAATGATAACATTGTTTGCATATTATAAACTGAAAGAAAAAGAATTCAAATTAAAAAGGATCAAGACTGACAGTTTAAAACCTTAATGGGGTACTATTTTCAACTGTGTTGAGTTTTACTACTGAAAAACTGGGCCTTCATTAAGGGCCCAATATTTAAAATTACATTTCTCTGTGAGTTCTGAAAATATGATAAAAGATGACTGATAGTCATTCTGTTGTTCAAGTAGTGAGCAACTCTCAACTGTGCCAAATTGCAATTATGTAACTTTTTCAAAACGATCTGTAGGCTTATACCTACCCAAATTTTACTTATAAGTAAGAAATCCATGTTAAAGGGGCATGTGTTCTTATGTGCAACTAACTTAAGGGTTGTTGCATAGACCCTTCTTGCATAGAGGTAATAAAAAAGAAAACCATTTAACTAGTTGTCCTGAAACCAAAAGTACCTTCCTAGTCTATTAGAAGAAATATATATTGGCCCAGTCAGCTTAATCATTACCACACTGATAGAGTATACTGGAAATCTGTCTTCAACGTCCAACACTCTACTTTTTGAGGAAATAAGGGAAAGGAGATGCATGTCCCTGCAGGTCTAGTCCTGTAGTAAAGTTGCTGGTATCCCATTCCAAATACATCTTCCTCTCAACTTCACATTTGTATGCGTGTCTGGAATGCTAGAGAAAATGTTTCAGCTGTTGAGGAAAATGAGATAGCAATAGATACACTTTTTCTTCTTTTTTCTTTATGAGCCTGAGAAACAATGTTCATATAGCCTTCTTAGGTGTAAAAGAAATAATGAAGTAGATTAGCCACTTCTTTTCTTTTTTATACTGTAAATCAGAATTGAGCGAAAAATAAAAATAACTCTTTCCAGAAGAAAGCAGTAAAATATTCCTCACTTCTATTTTCCCTTCTTCCACCTTTTCAGAGCCTCCCTCTCCACTCTGACTAGCTTATTCACCAGGAGATAGGTGCAAAGGTAAATAGTATAAACAGAACACTGGCTGTAATTGAGGAAAGGACCTCAGAGAAGCCATCATTTTACAGCTAAGCAAACTTTTTCTGTTACCAAGTGACTTCTTCAAGGCCAGGTTGAGCCACCTCAATTGAGTCAAATCCATGTGTGCATGTACTTAGAAGCTGACCCAAATCAAAGCCACAACAAAAACTTAAAAATAAAAACATTGTGAAATCCGTAGTTGGACCACCAGAAAGACAGATGGACACTCTGTTGAACATTATCAGAGGCCATTTGGGATGAAATATATCTCATATTCTTTCCCCATTTCAGCATCACCACCCAGATAAATGAAGCCTACCTAATCCCCAATAAATCATCAGTGACTTTTATTCTTTAAAATGACAGTTTGTCTTATTATCATTTCAAACCAAAGAGCCTACTAAAAATACGAGGTACTTTCCTAGGGAATAATAGCAGGTAAACTCTGACCTCTAGAACTGAGAGAAGCGTTTCAGTGATGACTATAAAAAACTATTTTCAATCACTTAGTGAGAAAAAAACCCTCCATTTGTATTTGTGAATCATCACTGCCATTTCTGGTTAAGATGTTCTTCTCTTTAGTGATCCTTGACCGGAAAGGGTCAATAGAAACACTTAGACATATACAGTCACAAGAAACCTTGCTTCTGAGCCCATATATGTTCTAAAGACTTTTCTGGATAGTCTTGAAGACAAAAAAAAAAATTCTTTTTAAAGGGCAAAAATCATCTTCAAAACCCATTTTTCAGATTATAAAGGGTTAATTCCTTCTCTTCTGACCTGATTAAAACTTTGGAGGCCCAGCTACAGCAAGAGGCTTATGATATTCCATTTGGCACAGACTAGCCCCCTATGATTACAGCTTTAAAATGTTTTCTAGGCTTCATACACTTGTCCAGAAAAGAGCAGTTTGGGTGATAATAATAATGTATCGTTCAAAAAAAAATTCACCTTCTAAAATTCAAGTCTTGGTGGCTTCTCACAGAAATCCAGCTCTTTCTCACATTTTGTGGTCAGGGCAAAATCAATGTCAGTAGTAGCAACATAAACTTTATTATTCAGTGACCTGGGCATAGGGATGGTTCTCTCTAGTTTCAAGGAGGGAAGAATGCCAGGACCACAAGCACTCCCAAGTGAAAGGCTGTGCTTGACGCACTTATCATAGGAGTTGGATGATGTTTCAGGGCACAGGTGCCAGGAGTTTTATTTTGTTTTTCTTTAAATTTCATCATGCTTTTAAAACCATTTTTCTTTCCGCAGGTCCCTTTAATGCCTTTGAAAAGATCCATTCTCCTGAGTCATCCAAGAGGATGGAGAACAGTGTGAGCTTTGAGCTGAACAGAAGACTCTCCCTCCTCTGCCTGGTAAGAAGCGGCCCTCTAAGTGCCTTATATGTTCAACCTTCAGTTAATTCCACTCACACTCTACCCCCACTGGTAATGAAGACAAATAGCACTGCAGTCTTTGGGTACAGCCTCAATGTTTACTTCTGGTTACAGCCAAGGATCTGCTGCTCAGACTCCAGGAAGTATAAAAATCATTCTGGAGAAGAAATTTTGGACTCTCTACCTCTTCTTTCTCTTCACCACAGAGGAGGAAGGCCACAGCAGTGGTTAAGAAAGCTGAAACATGGAGGGAGGGTGCACAAAGATCTGAATTTCCCCTTCATCTGACTTCTGACATTCCATTATATAAAGTTCATTGCAACTGTTACTTACCAAGTATGGTAGATCTCCTCCCCACCACCACACCCATATTCCCTCAGCCCTTCACATTTCAGTGCCCTGCCAACTGCTAGCATCTGCCTGCCTTTGCCCTTGGGCTTTCTCTGGACTTCACCTCCTCAGCACTTCTACTCTACCATATAAACACGAGGCCAGAAATGCCAAGACATAAATGCCTCCCTGTAAGAACAGCCTTTGACCAGTGACTGACTGAAGTTGGTGCATAAACATCTCAGTGCCCTTGGCCCTCAGGTGGCATTATCTCTGAGGTGTTGTTATACTCTGGGTCCCAGGGTCCCCCAGTGAGATTAAGTTCCAGTTGCCCACAGTAATAATGACACAACATTTTATTGCCTGGATGCCATTCTTTGTTTCACTTCCCCCCTCCTCTACTGTGTCTCCTGAGATCACACCCTAAATAAACTACTTGCCCTGGAATTTGTGTCTAGGGTTTGGCTTGAAAGACACAGTTTTGGGATGTGGACACTAAAAGCAGAAGATGAGCTGCTTTGTTAGATGAGGTTCATATTCATTCGGTCCAACCTCTTTTATATTAGCCTCTTGTGGCAGCTTTTCCCCTTATGATTAAATGTTCCTTGATTTCATTTGGATATAAATGGTGGGACTGGCTCCTGCCTTGTACGCCAGCATCCGCTTAGTCTCCACCTGTTGCATGTTCATGGATCTTCTGATAACCACCCCTAAGCTACTCCTAGGTTTATCTTCACTCAACTTCTGAGTCCTCATGGAGGTCTTCCAACATATACACACAGATTCTTAACATTTTATATGCTATGAAATCCTTGGCATCCTGTGGACACATCTCAGGATGTTTTAAAATTCATAAATATAGTGGATTACAAATTTAAAAAGTTACAATGAAATGTGGTTTGTAACCTGGACTCCAGATAAGAGTATATTCCTATGTACATATAAGCTCAAGGAACTGCGACACTTATCATTTCTCTTCGTTTCCCTCATAAAGCTGTGGGACTTGTTAAAACATGATTTCACATAATTGCTGACTTTCAGGACTCTTCAGGCTCACCAGTGCCAAGATTAAAGACTTTGTGCCCCAGAAGAGAAGTTCTGCTTATCTATGTTGCTCCTGATTAAATGTCTCATCTCTGCCTTTTTTCCCTCTTCTAGGTAGGACCCACTTATATTAGTACCATCTCTGTGGATTACTCAGTTGCCTGAGCAGCTTTCTGCCCTGACATGAGATTGTTGCCTGTCTTAAATCCCTACTTTGTCCTTGTGGCTTCATATCTTTCAATATTTCTTCCAGTATACCTCCTCATTATACCTCTGGCTTCCCTAGCTAAGGCCCTCTTGGTTATGAACAGAGATACCATTTACAACATCTGTAGTTTTCTTTAAAATACTTCAGTGTAGACTGCTTGATGCAAATGTGTCACTTTTAATCTACCCTTAGGAGCAATCAGTGATCCTAATCAAGAATCCACATCCCAGGAATGGTGAGGTAACAATGACTAAGAAAAGCCATTCCAGGGATGGCTACTACTACAAATATCTTCACTACATTTATCTTCCATCAATACTAGAAGTTTTGCTAATTAGCGTAATCAATGGTAGAAATGGATTTTCATTAGTGAAATTTATAGTTTGCGAACTTGGCTAAGAAATGTTAGAAATGGGTGGTCATAGGTACAGGTACAGTTGGTGGTATTCAAGATGGTGGCTAAAGTACTTTAAAGACACCACCCATCTTTGAGTAAGCAAGGTATAAGAATCTAGCAAGTCCTTAACATTTATCATTAGTTTTGGCACATGTTTAACCCTAAACCCAGAACCCAGTTGTTGTTCCAGAATATTCCCGATCATCTTTTTATAGTGGGTGGTTACCCCCACCACTACAATAATACTGTATTTGTCCCAGGTGAATATTTTATGCATGTTACTTATGGACCACCAGAAAGGACAGAATCGAGGATTCTTTAGTTTGGGATTATATGGCTCTTCTTGCCTGCTTGTTAATAAATGTCTATGTGTGTAGCAGGATTTGGTCTGAGACTTTTTTTTTTTTTGGCTGCGTTGGGTCTTCATTGCTGCACGCGGGCTTTCTCTAGTTGCGGTGTGCGGGCTTCTCTTGTTGCGGAGCACGGGCTCTAGGTGTGTGGGCTTCAGTAGTTGTGGCACGTGGGCTCAGTGGTTGTGGCTCACGGGGTCTAGAGCGCAGGCTCAGTAGTTGTGGCGCACGGGCTTAGTTGCTCCGCGGCATGTGGAATCTTCCCAGACCAGGGCTCGAACCCGTGTCCCCTGCATTGGCAGGCGGATTCTTAACCACTGTGCCACCAGGGAAGCCCCAAGACTTTCTTTTATTACCAAGTTGTAGAATAGCTGCCAACCCTCACCTACCTCTAAGATTTGGTGATTTCTGAGAGTTTCCAAAATGAGCCTAAGAATTGTGATGATGAAACTGCCTTACCTCCTTACTCTACTCCTTAATCACAGAATAGTATAGATTTCCCATTATGTGCAAGATCATCTTTTTTTTTTTTACATCTTTATTGGAGTATGATTGCTTTACAATGGTGTGTTAGTTTCTGCTTTATAACAAAGTGAATCAGTTATACATATACATATGTTCCCACATCTCCTCCCTCTTGCATCTCCCTCCCTCCCATCCTCCCTATCCCAACCCTCTAGGTGGTCACAAAGCACCGAGCTGATCTCCCTGTGCTATGCGGCTGCTTCCCACTAGCTATCTATTTTACATTTGGTACTGTATATATGTCCATGCCACTCTCTCACTTTGTCAGAGCTTCCCCTTCCCCCTCCCCATATCCTCAAGTCCATTCTCTAGTAGGTCTGTGTCTTTATTCCCGTCTTACCCCTAGGTTCTTCATGAAATTTTTTTTTCTTAAATTCCATATATATGTGTTAGCATACGGTATTTGTCTTTCTCTTTCTGACTTACTTCACTCTGTATGACAGATTCTAGGTCTATCCACCTCATTACAAATAGCTCAATTTCATTTCTTTTTGTGGCTGAGTAATATTCCATTGTATATATGTGCCATATCTTCTTTATCCATTCATCCGATGATGGACACTTAGGTTGTTTCCATCTCCAGGCTATTGTAAATAGAGCTGCAATGAACATTTTGGTACATGATTCTTTTTGAATTATGGTTTTCTCAGGGTATAAGACCATCTTGTTGAATACCCTGGTGCCAACCATTTTCCACAATGAGGATTGAGATTGTTTCATCCCATTGGGCTATAATCTTTGGTCCAAACTCTGGATTTGGGTGCCTTCCCTAACCTTCATCTTGTCCTGGATGATAGGTTTCAGTCCTGTTATGGCTAATTCCTTAGCATTACTGGTGTCAAATTCATTCACTCATTCATTTAGCAGTTATTAATTGAACACCTTCTGTTTACTATACAGTATTCTAGATCCAGTGGATACTGCAGTCAGTAAGACAGATAAGATCATGTGATTAAAGATGATTAAAAGTGAACAAGTTGATAAAATAATTTCAGATAGCAATAAGTGCTATACAAAAATAAGATTATGGGATGTGGCATTAGAGCAGGGGGTTGGCTATTTTGGAAAGGTCAAAGAAGCTACTCTTAGGGTTAATAAGAAGTACACTTAGCAGAGATCTAATAATCCTTTCCATTTGAGCCATCCAGAGTTATAATAAGATCAGAAATTAGTGTGGTTTGCAATACAGAGTGGCCCAGAGAGCTCTAAAAGGTTCTTTTTTACCCTTTTAGGAATAGCCGGATCCTCATCGGTGCCTATACGTCACCTCAAGGTTTAACCAAAGCGTGAAAGAATGCCTTAAAGAACCAAAATCCATTTAGCTTTCTTTGAGACAGTATAATGCATAATTAGCACCTTGACTTTTTCATTGAATTGATCAGTTTGTATAAACTGGTTGGTTTAGCATTTTGTGGTCCACAAATAGACAAAGAAAATCAGTAGAAACCAAGCTTAACTTAATTAATATTGATGGAGCACTGAGAAACATAAAATCTGAGATTTAGAGGGCCTTTAGAAATAAGTGTACTCAGGAAGAAAATGAGTACCAGAAAATTAACCCCCAAATGTTCAGCTTGTACACCAAAAGCTCTAATGTTTATATGGCTACTCAGCCATAAACATTTTTCAAAGAATGTTGGCATTTATATCCCACTTACTGTAAAGCAGTTTATCATGAACTGTTTTAAATTTTTTAATATAAAAGTAATATGAGAACATTAAAGTTAAAAAATAGGAAAATAGGGCTTCCCTGGTGGCGCAGTGGTTGAGAGTCCGCCTGCCGATGCAGGGGACACAGGTTCGTGCCCCGGTCCGGGAAGATCCCACATGCCGCGGAGCGGCTGGGCCTGTGAGCCAAGGCCACTGAGCCTGCGCGTCCGGAGCCTGTGCTCCGCAACGGGAGAGGCCACAACAGTGAGAAGCCCACGTAATGGAAAAAAAAAAAAAAAGGAAAATAAACCACCCACTAATCTACTGCTGTTTTATATTTATCATTCACATTTGGTGCATTCGAATATTTATATTATTTTAATCATAGTGTGCATAAAATTTAATACATGCTTTTAAACCTAGCATTATATGTCTTCTCCATATTGCTATATAGTGTCTATGTTTTGTTTCATGCCTATAAAATATTCCATTGAGCAGTTATACCCTAATTTAATTAGCAAGTCTCCTATTTTAGCTATTTGGACTGTTTTTAATTTTCATTGTTATTTGAAAAATATATTAATGCATAAGACTGTTCCAGAGTTTGGATTATTTCCTTAGGCTAAAGTCCCAGAAGGAAAATTACTACATCAAAGGATCTGAGTAGTTTTACAGTTCTTAAAAATTAAAGCTGTTACATTCTGTAAAATGTAGGCTAATATTCAGAGCAGCAGTAATATAGAAGGATATCGGATTTAACACATACTTACCAGCATTCATTTTTAAGGCTTTACTAATTGAGTGAAAATGTTACCTCTTTTTTATTGAACTTTTTTTGTTGAATTTTATCTTTTGTGAATTATCTGTTCACATGTTTTTCCTGTTTATTTGCTGATCTTAGGATTGATCCATTTGTTTGCACCCTTTATAGATTAGAGATGTTCACCCTCAGGTATTTTTGCTGCAAATATTTTTCCCAGATGGCTTTTTTCTTTTGTACAGAATATGCAGAATTATTTGTCCATCCTTTACTTTGTGACTATTTCTGTTTCTCCTATACTTAGAAAGCATCCTCTACAGTTTTTGATAAATAATCAGTAGAATTCAATTTCTTTCCATTTTACGTTTGTTAGATATTGTTCCTTTATTTATATTAGAAGTTTATTTATACATAACTTTTCATTCAGATTTAGTGTGATGTGTTGGGTTGGCCAAAAACTTCGTTCAGGCTTTTCCGTAAAATGTTATATCACACTCATATATAGGACATATTTGCTGCAAATATTATTCCCTCTTTCCCCTCCTGCCTTTCATAGCCCCTTCCTACCAACCCCAGGTAACCACTAGCCACTATAGATTGATCTCAGTTTTAAGAATTCTGTATAAATGGCATCATACAGAATGTACCCTTTCACTCTGGCTTATTTCACTCAGCGTATGTATTTTGAGATTCATCCATGGCGTAGTGTGTATCAACAGTTCATTCATCTTATTGCTGAGTAGCATTGCATTAGATGGATATACCCTAGATTGTTTATCCATTCTTCTATTCATTGGCATTTGGTTCACTTCATGTTTTTGGCTGTTACAAACAAAACTGTTATGATCATTTGTGTGCAAGCCTTCGTGTGGATTATGCTTTCTTTTTTTTCAGGTAAATATATGAGTGGGACACTGAATCATACTGTCAGTGTGTGTCTAACTTTTTAGGAAACTGTCAAACTGTTTTCCAAAGCAGTTGTCTCATATTATATTCCCACCAGCACTGTATGAAAGTTCCAGTTCTTTTGCACACTCACTGACATGTGGTATGATCAGTCTTTTTAATTTTAGCCGTTCTTAGTGGGTGCATAATGGTATCTCATTGCAGCTTTGATTTGCATTTCCCTAATAATTAATAATGTTGAGCGTCCTTTCATGTGCTTATTTGCCATCTGTGTGCAAAAGTTTAGAGTAATAATGGTCTCTTGATGAATTAACCCTGTTCTCATTCTGAAATAATCATCTTTTTCCTTGGTAATATTATCTCCTCTGAAATCTTTGATATTAATATAGCCACTCAAGTTTTGAGTAGTGTTAACGTGGTATACATTTCCATTCTTTTACTGTTAACTTACTTCTGTCTTTATATTTACAGTATGTTTCTTGTAGACTTTTGAATTTTTATCCACTGTAACAATCTCTAACTTTTAATTGGAACAATCAGAACTTTTATATAATTATTGATATAGTTAGGTTGAAGCCTTTTATCTTGCTGCTTGTTTTCTATTTTTCCAAACTATTCTTTGTTGTCTTTTTCCTCATTTTCTCTTGTCTTTTGGATTAATTGAATATTTTTATTCTGTTTTTTTTTCCTTTGTTAGATTATTAGCTTATAACTCTGTTCTCTTATTTGAGTGATTACTTTAGGGTTTATAGTATAGAGCTTTAACTTATCTGTTTACTTTCAACTGTATACCACTCACGTGTAACTGTGCAAAACCTCACACGTAGAATAAAAAAACCTTACCGTAGTATACTTACATTTCTCCCCTCCAGTTCTGTGTGTGTGTTTCCATAATATGTTGTTATTTTAAAAACAGTACTCTTTTATTGTAGAAAATATGTATACCATCAAATTTACTGTCTTAACCATTTTCAAATGTACAGTTCAGTGGCATTAAGTACATTCATATTGTTGTGCAATAATCACCACTATTAAGGTCCTGAACCTTTTTTTATCATCCCAAACTGAAACTCAGTACCCATTAAACAATAACTTCCCATTCGCCCCACTCCTCAGGCCCTGGTCACCACTACTCTATTTTCTGTCTCTACAAATTTGACTACTCTAGATTCCTCATATAAGTGGAATCATACAACATTTGTCCTTTTTGTGTCTGGCTTATTTCATCATTGACCTTACCATACACTTTTCAAGGTTCATCCACATTGTAGCATGTACCAGAATTTTCTTCCTTTTTAAGGCTGAATAATATTCCATTGTATGTATATACCATATGTTGTTTACCCATTCACCTAACAATGGGTATTTGGGTCGTTTCTACCTTTTGGCTATTGTGAATAATGCCGCTGTGAACATTGTTGCATAAATGTCCTGCTTTCAATACCTTTGGGTGTATACCTAGAAGTAGAGTTGCTGGATTACATGGCAATTCTATGAAAAACAGTTAATTATCTTTTGAAAAGATTTACATAGAAATTTAAATTATGATTTAAATTTAAAAATCTTCTATATTTACCCATGCAGTTAGCATTTCTGGAGCTCTTCATCCCTTTGTGAGGATTCCTATTTACAAATGTTAGCTATTTGTTCTCACAGTGGAACTGTAGAATAAAATTGTCAACTCGCAGAAAAAAATCATTTAAGATTAAAAATTGAATTCCAGGTCATCGAAAACATAACTTGGAGAGAACAATGAGAAAATATTCAGTATTTCCATCTGATAATATGTCACGATTTGCCATTTATTCAGGTCCTCTTTTCAATATACAAATAAAACTTTGCAGTTTTATTTAGTCAACTTCTATACATCTTATAAACGTTTATTTCTTCTGCTTTGAGGGGCATTATATTTCTGTTGAATGGGCCTTCTTAAAATTATGTTTTAGTTCTCTTTTTATAAAGGTACAGAGTACTACTGACTTCTGAGTATCAGATACTGTTACCTTGATTAAGCTTTCATTAATACTAGAGATTGTTATTTTTAGCTGAGTGCCTTGGATTTCTAGGAATATAATCAAGTCACCTTAAAATAATAATTTTATGTATTATTTTCTTTTACTACTATTTCTTTGACATGACTTACTGCATTAGTAAAAATTTCTAAAATGCTACTATACAAAAACAGTGAACATAGATACTTGTTATTACTGTTCCTGAGTTTACAGGGACTTTGTCTAAGACATCTGCTATTGACTATAATGATGACAGGTTCAGGATAAGGACTATTAATTATATATATTAATGGAAAAGCCTTCCATTCCATTTTTTTCAATACGTTTAAATGTTCAATTTTAGCACATCCCTTCTTGCAGCTATTGTATTATCAACATAATTATAGTAATGCATGTCCTTATATTTTATCATTCCTGCATTCGTGAGATAAGCCCTGCTTTACTGTAGTGGGTTATTCTTGTATTGTTACAGTCCCTGTGTTAGTATCTTCTTTAAGGTGTTAGTTAATGTGCACTATTGGGTTTAGGTATTCTTGGCAAAGAAGCACAGAACCTCCTGCTACTGTACAACTAGTCTTCAGTGGGGGGAAATCCAAAAGAAAACAATGTGTGGTGGCTTTACTAAACAGCAAAAGACAAAGGAGTTTTTTTTGTAGCATTTTTCTTACCATAGGCCTAAGAAGTGGGAATCCTTAAAATTTTGGTGACTAACATACCTACGGCTGGGAAATAAAAGGTTTAGCTTAAAAAATGGGAAACAGGTAAAAATCTTTGAAAATCTGCCCATCTTCTTGCTGTTTCTAAAGCCCAAACAAAAAAGCATTAAATCCATTTTTAGGACAGTAATCTGCAATCCCAACATCGAACTGTCCATACAATCTGGGTGGGCTGGGAAGCAGTGGTAAGAAATTGTTTTAAACTTTAGAATACACATGTTAAAAGTACTACCTCAAAGCTAAGGTTCAGAAAAACAACGTTACTGAGAAATTTCCCTAAAAGTGAAAAACTAAACAATCCCGTCTCTTTTTTTAAAAAATTTATTTATTTATTTTTGGTGCGTTGTGTCTTCGTTGCTGCACGCGGGCTTTCTCTAGTTGTGACGAGCAGGGGCTACTCTTCGTTGCAGTGCGTGGGCTTCTCATTGCGGTGGCTTCTCTTGCTGCGGAGCACAAGCTCTTGGTGCGCGGGCTTCGGTAGTTGTGGTTCGTGGGCTCTAGAGCGCAGGCTTAGTAGTTGCGGCGCACAGGCTTAGTTGCTCTGCGGCTAGTTGCTCTGCGGCATGTGGACTCCTCCTGGACCAGGGCTCGAACCCTTGTTCCCTGCATTGGCAGGCGGATTCTTAACCACTGCACCACCAGGCAAGCCCACAATCCCATCTCTTAATTCACTGTCACCTTCCATGCTTTCCTATTCTCGGTAACAGTTTATTGGAAACAGGAATTGTAGTTTTTGGTTTGTTTTGTTTTTGTCTTCATATACCCAGAGCCGAGGACACATTAAACATTTTATAACTGCCTGAATAAATTAAGAGAAAAATGGGGCCATAAAAGGTGGCTACTAAAGATCGACAAAATGGGGCTTGAAACACAGTACGGCAGCAGATGGAGCAATTGGAGAACGATTTATTTTTTTGTCCTATAAAATGAAATAAAATGGGGAAAATATTATGATTTTTGTGCTGTAACTTTACTTAAACCAAGTATATTACATTTAGCCAGTGTGTGTCCATTTTCTAATACTGATAATTCAGGAATTTTGGGGGGCGGGGTTTGTTTTGTTTTAGAATCCACATGCAGTCCCTTTGGCAATTGAAGTTGCCCGGATAGCATCTCTTTTGTTGACATAAACCATGGGAACTTCAGTGGCATGATCTCATTATCTGATTACAGCTGTGACTTTGAAGTAATCTCTCAGAATGAGCATTTTTGGAAGAGTTGTTGCTCACAGGCCAAGCCCAGGGTTGTGGAAGAGGATTTGCAAAGGTATTTGTTAACTCTGCTCTTTTTCCTTTGGCTTTCTCCTGATCTATTCCATTAGTTTCTCATCAGGCAAGAAACTACAGTGGGACTGATTTTAGTTCTGTACACAAAGGGCACTCAGCTAATATTGCTTTACCAAGTGGTCAATGGGAGAGCACCAGTAGATTGTACTGTACAAAGTTCCACAGGGATCCCTGACACCGTGTGGAGTTCAATCCTCTAAAGTCCTCTTAAAAAGAAATTCCATAATGACCTTGTGCAAATCATTATGTTTCACCCACATCTTTGAAAAGGTGATTTGTTTGCCCTTGGTAAGTAGCAACTTTTAGTTTTAGAAAGATAAGTTTGAAGCAATTATCCTAGGATCCATGGTTTTTCACTCTGATGATCAAACACTAGTCCACGGAACATCTCCATTAAAATCACATAGAAAGCTATTTAAAACAATGGATTTCTGAGCCGGGCCTTTGGAATAAATATTTAGTTAGTTAGTTATGTTCTAAAATTAAGACAAAAACCCTCGTGGCATAAAATTCACCATTTTAATCATTTTTAAACTGTACGACTGAGTAGGGGTTTTTGATATTTACAGTGTTGGCGACCACCACCAGTATCTAATTCCAGAATCTTTTCATCACCTCTAAAAGAAACTATGTATCTCCAAATTGCTCCCTTGCCTCATCCCCTAGCAATCACTGTTTCACTTTTCTGCCTGTATAGATTTGCCTATTCTGCTGTAGCATAAAAGGCATCATACAATATATGACCTTTTGTGCCTGGCTTCTTTCACTTAGCATGAAGTTTTCAAGGTTTATCCATGCTGTAGCGTGGATATTTCATTCCTTTTGATGGCTGAATAATATTCAATCATTAGTTTTGCTTATCCATTCATTAGTTTTCATTTGGGTCGTTTGCATTTTTTGCCTATAGTGAGTAATGTTGCTGTGAATATTTGTGTACAAGTTTTTGTGTGGACATGTTTTCAATTCTCTTGAGTATATACCTAGGAGTAGAATTACTGAGTCATATGGTAACTTCATGCTTAACTTTTTGAGGAGCCGCCAAACTGTTTTCAACCGTGGCTGCACCATTTTACCTTCCCCCAGGGCATCAGGAAAGATGACTGAAAGTGTTCTTCATTCCCCAGCAAGGGGGAACCCTAATGGCCAGAAGGAACATAGGAACCACAGCCCATGGCACAGAACAGGTAAGAAAACAAAAAAGTCACCAGGGCACCACTGTAGCTAAAGGAAAGTGACCCATAGTACCTTTGGTTCCCCAGGAAGCAGGAAGACAGGTGGCCTGAGGACCACCAAAACCACAGCACTGGGCAGGTAGGTGTTTAGAGGGTTCCTCCAGGGCACTATCAGGAGGAAATGATGTAAACAAAAGGAGCCACAGTTTCCCAGCATGTAGGGAGTCTTGTGTCCCTAAGGATCCCAGGAATCCCAGGAGGCAGGCAGGCTACTGACCAGATGGGCCCCAAGGGCATCAGCGCTATGCAGGGAAGGTGACCTAAAGTGCTCCTGGTTCCACAGCAAAGGGGAAGGCCAGACCCATAGCAGATCCACAGGCTGATACAGGAAAGTTTCCCCCAAAGGCACCAGCATGAAGATAACTACAGGCAGAATGAACTACAGTTGTTGTTTTTTTAAAAATCACATAGGCAGGCTTGTGACCAAAAGTAAGCCAGAAAACCCAGAGGGCAGGCAGGCTAGTGACCAGATGGGCACTCAGGACAGCTGTGCGCTGCAGGTAAGGCAGCTGAAAGTGATCTCAGCTTACCAGTGACGGGGAAGGCTGATGGCTGGAAGGACAACTGGAAACATAACACAGGGGCAGGCTGGTGGTCAGAAGGTTCTCCAGGGAGATCAAGGCGAGGATAAGGACGAAAGAAACCACAGTTCCCCTGCACGTAGGCAGGCCTGTGGCCCAAGGAATCCCAGGAGGGAAGGCTAGTAAGTAGATACACCCCCCCACCCCCACTCCCCAAGCACCAGCGCACTGCAGGGCAGGTGGCCAAAATGTTCATCCGTTTCTCCAGCAAGGGAGAAGGCTGGTAAGTGTAAGAGCTAAAGGTATCCTAGCACACTTGCAACCACTGGTTCTCCGGAGGCACCAGTATGAGGACAGGGCACTGGCTGATAGGAGTCACGTTTTCCCAGCATGCAGAGAAGCTTGAGGGCATAGGGATCTCCAAAACCCCGGGTGGCAGGTAGGCGGATGACCAGATGTCCCCTCTCCCTCCATCCCCACAGGAAATCAGCGCACTGCTGGGAAAGAAGCTCAAAGTGATATCAATTCCTCAGCAATGGGGAAAGCTGATGGCCTGAAAGACATAGGAACCACAGAACGTGGGCAGGCTGGTGCCCGGACGGTTGCCCCAGGGCACCATCACGAGTAAAGGGTGTAACCTGAGGGAGTCACAGTTCCCCAGTAAACAGGCAGGCCTGTAGCCCAAAAGATCTTAGAAATCCCAGGGTTACAAGCTAGTAACCTCAGAAGCCCTCGGAGAACCAGCGTGGTGTAGGGAAGGGGGCTGAAAGTTCACCCCTTTCCCCAGCAGGGGTAAGGAAGGTGAGCTTAAAAGCCCTGGAACGCAAACACGAGGACAGGATGGTACCCGGATAGTTCTTCAGAAGCACCAGTGAGAGGATACTACGGTAGCCTACAGCAGCCATACTTCCTCAGGTCGCAGGCAAGCTTGTGGCCGAAATAGTCGCCAAAATCTCAATGCGAGAGTAGGCTAACGACTATATAGGTCCTCCTGAGAATCACTGCACTACAGGGAAGATGACTGAAAGTGCTCTAAGTTCCGCAGCAAAATGGAAGACTGACAGACTGAAGTATACCGGAACCCTAGCTCTAGGGGTAGCTGACGCCGGGAAAGTTACAAGATGTACCATCATCAGGCTATTATGGTGGACAAAAAGAGCCAAGTTTCTCCCAGAACACCCACAGGCTTGTGGCCTAAAGTATCCCAAGAGCCCTACCGTGTGGCCAGGTACTGGCGGGAAAGTGGATGAAAATTTTTTCCGTTTCCCTAGCCAGGGGGAAAGTGAAAGCCAGAAGGACCACCGGAACTTTAGCACTAGTGCCCGGAAGGTACCATTCGCGAACCACTTTGAGGAAACTACGATGAGCGAAAAGAGTTCCCCAGCATGAAGGCAAGCATTTGGACCAAAAATTCCCAGAGAGGTGGACAAGATAGTGACCAGATAGGACCCTGGTGCGACAGCGCTCTGCATGGGCAGTGGGCTGAAGTGCTCTTCATTCCACAGCAAAGGGAAAGCCCATGATGGCCAAAAGAACAGTCAGAACCATAGCACACGTGTTCACGCTGGTGCCCGGACGCTTTCTCCAGGTGGACCAGGGAGGTAATATGGTAAGCAAAAGGAGCCACACTTCCCTAGCTTGCGAGCGTGTTTGTGGTCCATAGGATCAAAGGAGAAGGCAAGCTAGTGATAGATGGGTTCCTGAAGCAGCAGTGCTATTGAGTGAAGGTGGCCGAAAGTTCACTCAGTTATCCTGCAAGTCAGAAGGCTAGTGGCCCAAAGGAGTCTGGAACCCAGGTTCTACAGTAAACTAGTCCCTGGAAGGCACCCAGAAGAACCCTCAGGGCACCAGTGCAAGGCACGGACAGTGGCCAAACAGAACCAAGATTTTCCAGGCTGTCAGCCTGATACATGCAGAGCCCCAAGTTCCCTTCGCGAGCATGCAGATAGAGTTCCACATGAGACCCTGTAGCTGAGGCAGGATGGTGGCCAGAAGACATCCAGGACCGTGAAAGGACAGATGGCATGTGGACAAAAGATTACATGGGTCCGCACTACGAGGGTCATATGGTGGCCGAAAGGACTGTGGTTTCCCTAGCGTGGAGGCCGTCTGATGGTCTGAAGGAACCCACAACCAAGCGTGCACACAGGTAAGTGACTTGAAGGGTTCCCAGGGCTCAGCCACATTGGAGGGAGGGTGACCAAAAGTGCCTTCGGTTCCCCAGCAAGCTGGAAGGCATGTGGCCAGAAGGAACACCAGATAGACTTGTTTAAGTACCTGCTATTCAACAAATAGTTACTTAGCTATCTGAAAAAGCTGTTTCCTTCCCTCCAGGAGCCTGTATTATAAAATACAAAGTATGGTTTTTTTTTTTAAGCCATGTGATTGCTAACAAATGCTCCAGGGCAATGTTTATCGTACTTTAAAGTGCAGATGAATCACCTGGAGAGCTTGTTTGAAATTCTGCTTTAGCAGATCTGAGGCGGGGCCTGAGACTCAACATAGTTAATGATAGGCTAATCAGGCGATGCCAGTGCTGACTGACCACTCTTGAGTAGCAGAGACCTAGAGCTAGCGATCCACTAGCCACATGTGGCTGGTTAATGTAATTACACTTAAAATCTAGATCCTCAGTCTCACTAGCCACATTTCAAGTTCTTAGTAGCCGCTTGTGGCTGGTGGCTGCCTTACTGGACAACAAAGGTACAGACCGCTCTCATCTTATGCAGACAGTTCTCCAAGGAATAAATGACCGTATATTGTTGGGCAATTCAAGGAAGTCTTTGTGAATTTTGTCTGGACCTAGAAATGTAAGTATGATTGTGATGGAAGAAACATTCAATGTGGAAATAAATGCTAGAAGGCAGCTTTGCGCATTGGAAATAAAGGGGGTTCTGGATTGAAAGATGCCTGGCATTGAACCGTGCCTGTGACATTTATAAGCTTTGTAATTCTGGGGGAGTTACTTTAACTTTCTCAGCCTTGGTTTGCTCAGTGTAAAAATGTCTATGTCACAAAGTATGCATTAGATATATGTGTGAAAACATTTGCAGTGTCAGTCCCAGCAGGTTCCCCGACCCTGCAGTCTGCCTTTTCCTTCTCACAGCTGGGGTCACTTAATCCCTACCTGTGATCTCATCCCTGCCCTTGATCCCCAAGTTCAGAGTTAATATTTACGAAACTTTCCATTGTAGGGTTGTAAAATCCTGGAATTGATATGGAGGACCTTGAGTGCCAAGGCTGAGCGGTCAGTTTTCATTGGATAGGCAGTAAGGAAACAATGCTTTTTAGCATGTTATTGTAAAAGGTGAGCTATCCTCTTGGATGATTAGAAATAGCATTCAGCAGAAACTAGATGTGAGTAATAGAACTCAATAGAAGGCAGGTGAGAATAGAGAGGTTTGTGGGACCAGATCAGTGGAGAGCCCTGCCTGTCTTGTTAAGGAGTTTGTACTTTATCCCGTTGGCCATGGGAACTTGCTCAGAAGTTGTAAGATTTCATAGCCAGGCCATCTGGTTGAAGTGGGAGGAGATATTTGAAGAGAACTGTCTGTGAAGAAGTGAAAGCGGTGGAGAAAGAGAACTCTCTAGTGAGAGGTGACTTCACGTTTAGAGATTTTGAAAATGGAGCCCTTCTGAGTGATGACAAGAGCTGTGAGGCTGTCTAGGGACTAAAGAGGAATAAACTTAATTTAAATATAAGCCGAGACACCCCATTATTTGAGAAGGTGGGTGAAATGGGCATATTTCATTTCGAAAGTAGTCAAGGAAGGACTGTCTCCAAGGAAATTTCTTAGGTTTAAGCTCCAGGTGCCTGAATTTCAAGCACTATAATTTAAAGCACTGGATTTTTCTGAAATAACGTGTGACCCATCGTTTGTTCTATGTCCTTGCTCCCTAACCATTATTATGATGAAAATCTTGCCTAGAATTAGTTTCCTTAGTCATAGAAAGCCACATTCCTTCACATTTAGGGGGAGGAGTCAGGGGAGGTACTCAGTGAATGATACAGGAACATATAGCATAAACAAGTTGACCTCTAAATATTTTTGCATGGATTATCTGTCACTGGGGGCAATGATAGCAGATATGTAATTCCTGTTGATCATTTCCCTGCTTTCTGAGCTGTTTGGTTCTCTCTAATGTCACCCTCAAGTTTCCCTCCTCCATGTAATTGAGTAGTCCTCCATAGTAATATTGCCTGAAAGAAGTGCCACTGAGAAGAAAATATAAAACTAAACAGCCTGTATTGTACTTCCAAGGCAAATAAAAATGACTTGGGGACCAGTCACTAGTTGGAATTATCTACCTCACCTCTCTTCTACTGTTGAAAAGTGGCAGGGCATTTCTTTCTGGCCAACTTAGTCTTTTTTGTGATCCTTCCCTCTCTTTTATTTCTGGGCAGAATCATATCACGTTGTAAAACACTAGACCACTTAAAACAATCAGAAGAAATACAGCAGTCCTCGCTGTTAGTAGTCAGGGTTTTTTTTGTTCCTTTTTGTTTTTTGGTAATATAAAAACAAATGACTAATATTTTAGGGATTACTTGTTGTCTCAGCTTTAAAATAAACAGCCACACTGTTTTTCTATCTCAATTTCTTATATTTTGAGCCTATTCCAGTTTTATATCTGGGACTATTATTTGGAATTGGGCAGAAAAATGGAGGCATTAGAACTTGGTTTTGTTTATTTTGTTTTTTAAATTTTATCGAAGTATAGTTGATTTATAGTGTTGTGTTAATTTCTGCTGTACAGCAAAGTGATTCAGTTTTACATATATATATTCTTTTTCATATTCTTTTCCACTGTGGTTTATCACAGGATATTGAATATAGTTCCCTGTGCTATATAGTAGGCCCTTGTTGTTTATCCATCCTATATATAATAGTTTGCATCTGCTAATCCCAAACTCCCAATCCTTCCCTCCCCCACTCCCCCCTTGGCAACCGTAAGTCTATTCTCTATGTCTGTGAGTCTGTTTACGTTTCATAGATATGTTCATTTGTGTCGTATTTTAGATTCCACACATAAGTGATACCATATGATATTTGTCTTTTTCTGACTTACTTTGCTTAGTATGGTAATCTCTAGTTGCATCCATGTTGCTGCAAATGACATAATTTCATTCTTTTTATGGCTAACATTCCACTGAATATATGCACCACATCTTCTTTATCTATTCATCTGTCTATGGACATTTAGGTTGTTTCTATGTTTTGGTTCTTGTGAATAGTGCTGCTATGAACATTGAGGTGCATGTATCTTTTTGAATTATATTGATAGTTTTCTCTGGGTATATGCCCAGGAGTGGGATTGCTGGGTCATATGGTAGTTCTATTTTTAGATTTTTTAAGGAACCTCCATACTGTTCTCCATAGTGGTTGTATCAGTTTACATTCCCACCAGCAGTGCAAGAGGGTTCCCTTTTCTCCACACCCTCTCCAGCATTTATTATTTGTAGACTTTTTAATGATGACCATTCTGACTGGTGTAAGGCAGTACCTCATTGTAGTTTTGATTTGCATTTCTCTAATAATTAGCGATGTAGGGCATCTTTTTATGTGCCTATTGGCCACCTGTATGTCCTCTTTGGAGAAATGTCTATTTAGGTCTTCTGCCCATTTTTCAATTGGGTTGTTTTTGTTTGTTATTGAATTGTATGAGCCGTTTGTATATTTTGGAAATTAAGCCCTGTTGGTTCCATCATTTGCAAATATTTTCTCCCAGTCCATAGGTTGTCTTTTCATTTTGTTATGGCTTCCTTTGCTGTGCAAAAGCTTATAAGTTTGATTAGGTCCCATTTGTTTATTTTTGTTTTTATTTCTGTTGCCTTCGGAGACTGACCTAAGGAAACATTGGTACAATTTATGTCAGAGAATGTTTTGCCTGTGATCTCTTCTAGGAGTTTTATGGTGTCATGTCTTATATTTAAGTCTTTAAGCCATTTTGAGTTTGTTTTTGTGTATGGTGTGAAGGTGTGTTCTGACTTCATTGATTTACGCTCGATTGTCCAACTTTTCCCACCACTTGCTGAAGAGACAGTCTTTTCACCATTGTATATTGTTGCCTCCTTTGTCAAAGATTAATTGACTATAGGTGTGTGGGTTTATTTCTGGGCTCTCTGTTCCATTGATCCATATGTCTGTTTTTGTGCTAATACCATGCTGTTTTGATTACTGTAGCTTTGTAGTATTGTCTGAAGTCTGGGAGGGTTATGGGAGGCGTTAGAATTTGAACACCAAGGTGTTAGTTTGAAACTATGTACTGGTTTATATGAATTTTTTAATGGCCAAGGAAATTTTCAACACTTTAGCTTCCAGCTTTTATACTTTCAAAGTTTATTTCCAGCCTCTCTCAAACCCTTGACTGTTTATCACTTTCTCAGAATTATTAATGCCAGACATACACTTCCGTGAATATTGTTGTATTTCCTACGTAGCGCCGAGGCTCCTAGTTCACTTTTGTTCCACTGTAAAAGAAAAAAATTTTAAAGCTACCTTTCTTCCCTGTGTTTCCCACACAAAAGTCACTGCTTTGTGGAGATTACCATCTGTAAGCTAATTCTGAAATTGTTAATGGCAAGAATCAGAGCAATTGGCATGTGTTTTAAAACACGCAGTTTAAGGTTTAAGATGATCTCTCCCACTCATTTGTGAGAGCTGTGTGACATAGCAGTGTGTTCTCTCTAGGGGGTTCCAGCAAAGACTTTTATTTCAATTGCTTTAACTGGCTTTTTGAGCATTTTTAGAGAGTGTAGATTAACTCCTAAAGATAAAGCAAATCTGTGCTACTTGATTTGTTGTAAAACCATAACGTTTTCCATTGATTTCCAGCCTAGCCACAAACATTCTTCAGACTTCCCCTCATCCCTGAGCTTGAAAAAAACTTGAATAGAAAAGCAGCTGTGATGCCTGTCTTTTCAACAAATTCTGATTCCAAGTGCCCACGGGAGAAATGACAAGGAAAAGAGTTCATGTTTCTATAATAATACAATTCTAGAAAAGGTACAGATATTCTCAAAGAATCCTGTACAAACTTTGCAACAATCTGTTAATAGGCAAATATTTTCACTAGCCTACAGAATATCCTGAAACATTTCCACCCTCAATAGTGTCTTGAGAAAAGCATGACAAATGACTGTGAAAAGCCAAGAACGAAAATATTGTTGAATACCAAAGGTTTTAATTTCTTTTTTAAATTAAAACTTTACCTTTCTGTAATCTAAGTTCCTTAGGATTTGTTCTTATTTTTGTTTCAAGCCCCAGAGAATCTGTGCTATTTTTTTTTTAGCTCTTGTGCAAAACATCTTGCTAACATTGGATAAGTTAGCAATAGCACCAAAACCAAAACAGGTTATTTTATTTTTTCAGTTTTTCATTCCTCATTAAGCATCTTGCAGGGATCTTAACTAGGAGTGCTCCTAAGATGACATATCAAGATTTTACATGTCAAGATTTCAAGGAACAGAACAGGCAAACATTTAAAGCTAAAAATGTCACACAGAGAGAATATGGTACTTTCCAACAGAGCTTTGTAATTGTTGAGCCCTAGATTTGACAATCATTAATTTGCTATTAATAAATGTTACTGTTAGGGGGACTCACTTCACCAGCCTCAGGAAGTTTGTTCTTTAGACAACCATTGCTTTAAAGCAGCCTGTCAAATTGATTCAGACATTCAAGGTAAGAAAGAGATGTAATTAAATCTTTTCAATATACTGGCTAAGCACTCATCTGCTGCCACTGATAGAATCTGGGAGTTGCTATGCCTTCTTTATCCTCTCCCTTAATACATTTTTTAATGATCTTTAATGCGTTAAATATCTATCAGCCCATAGTTGAATTGGTGTTACTTGGATATGTAAGACATTTCTCAGTTAGATGAATAAAGAAAATTCATCTCAATAAACTAGCCGGACAGTTTTTCCTAACTCTGATAGTGTGTGGCATATATGACATGTATACATTGGTATATATATTGTTGCCTTACATTTTTGGTTGCTATACAATGGAAATGGCAAAGACTAGATTATCTGTCAAAGTAAGTAATTATAGATTGTTTTCCCCTGACTTTTTGCCCAGGCATTAAAAATTAAGTGAAAAAAGAAACTTCAGTTCAGATTTGGGGGTGGGGGGGTGGGAACACTGTTTCGGGTGGGGAGCTCGCACAGTGTTACATGACTCGGTGCTCTGTCTCTAGCTCTGTGTTTGGATCCCCTACCTGCTGTGACCCTACAGAGCTCACCTGTGTGCAAATGCCATCTCTTCTCACTGGCTCCCTTGTTTCTCTTTCTCTCATCACGCCCTTAGTTTCCTTTAGCTCTGTCATATATCCTTGACCTTCCTACCTCAGGGAAGACAGAATAAATTCCAGGACTGTGTGTCTTACTATAAATGTGTGGGAAAGGTTGGACTGAGCACAAGTAAAGGTCACCTTGCGGCTGCCCTGCTTGATCTGTGCCCTTTTGTGAAGAGTAATAGTAAATATATCAGCTCTTAGCCATGAGGTAGCTCTAAATACCAGATTCATGGAGAAATCCAATGGGAAAACAGTAGTCTCTCCATAAAGGGTTTTTCCGGCCTTGTGCTACTAAAATCAGCTATTTTGCCTTGAGAAAATGGCCTTTTCATTTATGTGCGAAAGTTGTTCTACCATGAATGGAAAAGTGTTTTAAAACGCCAGCAGTGCCCCCATGTGAAGAATTCTCCACTCGCTCCATTCTTCTGATTATCCTGTTGATTATCCTGTTGAGTTGCTTAGCCTCTGTGCTTCTGAAACATATTCTGAGATTGCTACTGAAATGCAATGTTTGTTGCTGAGAGCTGTCAATAGTACAGTAAAGACTTACTCCAGTGTGTAGTAAAGGGAAAACACTGGCTTCTGAAACTAGGATATATTGAGTAGTTACAGTGTTTTGCATTTAGGGGACACCAAAAAAGGTAAAAACATGTATCAAACTGTACAAGTGTCTTCCAGTCTGGTGGAAAGGGAAAATATATACAAATAGAAAAACAGCAGAGCAACAGATAACATATGTAATAACCATTGTATCAGTGAGCTAGTGCTACTAACCACCACAAAATCTCAGTGGCTTACAGTAAGAATTGATTTCTCTGTGATTCAGCTGGAGTTTGGATGTAGGCTGAGCTCAGCTGGGTTTGGCTCCAGGCCTTGAGTTTGATTCAGACTTGGTCCACTTGGGTGTCATGCTTGTACCAAAGGGCTACCTGGGCATGTTTCTTCTTAAGATGAAAGAGGTCAACTCTCCCAGAGAAGAGAGTAAACAAAGCAAGCAGTGCCTCTTTAAGGCATAGCCTTGAAGCAGTACACAGTCAGATGTGCCAACATAACATTGGCTAAAGCAAACCACATGACCAAAGCCAACAACAGTGGGGCATGGAAGTGTACTCCTCCTATAAAGTAGGGAGGGGAGGGAGTGAATAATTACTGAAGAAATAACCCTAACTCACTACAACTATATTGACTTTTCAGTGCAGAAGTAACATGAAGGACTAGAGGAATCTGTATGGTAGGTGGGTTACAGCAGGAGGTTTGAGAAATCTAGGAATTGCAGATGTCTTCTTGGCAGTTATGGTAATAATCCATGGCTCAGGGCCTATCTATAAGCTGTCTATAAAATTTTTTTCATGGTTCATTCAGCAAGAAGATAAGTTACAGTTTTCTCATCTTAAATGAAAAGGGGGGGAAATGCAGTAAGTCCTCTAAACCAGAACATATTAGAAAAAGAAAACTTATTCTTCCATCATAAAATTAGTGTTCAGCTATTTGTTCAGTGGTATTTTTATGGAGAAGTTTGCTGACATTTCAAGCTGTTCATGAACACCTCCTTTAGAAGACCTTGCTAGTTGTTGCAACCAGCCTCCAAGTTGCACTCCCCCTGGATTAAAATTTGTGTTCTGCTCACCACCACTCTGGCCCTCCAAGGTGGTCCTCCCTGAAATTTATTTTCATTTGACATAGTCTTAGTGACATATCCAGGGATGGTTACGTAGGGGAATATTTCTCTGTTATTTTCACGTATTTACCTTGTCTCCACTTACACCTTTCAGGGATGTGTGCTTTATGAGTCTCCAGCATGTAGTTCATAGTGAGTATGTGTGTAAGAAGGGTGTGGAGCAAAGCTTTCACTCTTCCCTTTAAATAGCTGTAATAGGATTAATTCATCTGGATAACAATTAAAATGCATTAACAAGAAGAGAACATTTGAATATAGAATTGGAATGCCAATATGTGAAACTTTATAGTAAGGAGTTACAACTGTATCTCTAGCTACATGACCTTCGGAAAACCACATTATCTAGGGCACAACTTTTCCCTGTTTTTTTTTGTTTTTTTTTTTTTTTTTTTTGCGGTACGCGGGCCTTTCACTGTTGTGGCCTCTCTCGTCGCGGAGCACAGGCTCCGGACGCACAGGCTCAGCGGCCATGGCTCACGGGCCTAGCCGCTCCGCGGCATGTGGGATCTTCCCGGACCGGGGCACGAACCCGTGTCCCCTGCATCGGCAGGCGGACTCTCAACCACTGTGCCACCAGGGAAGCCCTTCCCTGTTTTTTGAAAAAAAGGATTGGAATAGATGGACTTTAGAATTTTAGTGCTGGTTCTTTCAAGCTGAAGCAGTAACAAGTTTTAAATTCTACCATCAGGTTAACATAAAATAAATATAGGCAGCAAAATCATTATAGGGAGCATAGAATCTAAGTTGACATAGGGAGAAAAAAGTGAACATAGTTAGGATTCTGCCACTGAGGACAGAAGTACAAGTCACAGAATAAGGGAGTTCAAGAAGCAGAGTCAGACATACAGGACAGAAGTTTCAAGGTGAGCCACTTGGCCCACCCTGGCAGCCAGCCTGTGCATCACTGGTCTGATGCTGGAGCTCTAGGTTGCTCCTAGAAGACCATTTACCTTCAGCACCATGGACAAGATGTTGGATAATAGGGCTTTGTAGATGATAAAGTTATGTACCTCTTAAATTGGTAGTTCAGAGATGATGCTTTAAGTCCCTGGCTGTACGTACCATAGACAGTGTTCTTTTTTATCTGTTAGAAAAGCTTTTGTTTCTCACTGTAAAATTTGGCTAGATCCTATCTTTGAGTCTCGCCAGAGTTATGATTTCTTGAAGAAAGAAGACATTAGTTCCGTTGAGTCCTTGAAATACATTGCGAAGTATTTCCCATTGGGAACTCCTTACTTTGATTTTCAGTATAAACCACCCGCATGTGGGTTCCTTTAATAATTATAATGATTTCATGTTTGAAAAGAAAGTCATAAGAATACTCTGAAATTTAGTATGCCACTGTTTTCCTGCAGGAAAATCCAGGCTATATGATACACAGAATGGTATGGGTTTTGCGAACTGTATGATGTTAGTGAATCATCATTAATTTTGATATTATAGAGATATGGGGATAATGTTCAAGGTAGTTTATAGGACCTTTATCCAGTACTCCAAATTCTAGGATATTTTATGCAGTGATAGGAAAAAGGCAATGACCAAAGACTTATGAAACACAGGTAGTTAGTATATTTCTCTGAATGGAATTATTTATTTATTTACTTTTTCTATTTGCAACATGTCTTAAAGGTATCCTTCATGTTAAGGTCAGTAACGATTAATTTAGAAAATGTGAATGTTAATTGAAGGCATGCTCAGAAGAAACCTTTTAAACATTTGGCTCATGCTGGTTAATTAGAAGAACAAAAATTACTCCATTGTGTAAATATAGGGAGAGCGTCTTCTTCCCAGTAATGTGAATACATATCTGTTTGGTTTGTATGGGAAGAGAGGAAGTCATTAGGCAAGTGTAATAGGTAAGGTGACACTGACTTTGAGGTTTTAAATTATTTCCAGTATTAGGCTTTATGGAGCTATACCAGTGTACCTGGTCGTCATCCAACAGAGGCGATAGCCAAAGTTACAAAGCTATAAAAAGGATGGAACCGTATACCGTGGTTTTCTGTTTGTATGGAAATGCAAATCCAATGGCAAAAATGTTCTAGGATTTCTCCTGCTATAACTTTTTAAATTTTATTTATTTATTTTATTTATTTTTGGCTGCGTTGGGTCTTCGTTGCTGCGCGCGGGCTTTCTCTAGTTGTGGCGAGCGGGAGCTACTCTTTGTTGCGGTGCACGGGCTTCTCATTGTGATGGCTTCTCTTGTTGCAGAGCATGGAATCTAGGCACGCAGGCTTCAGTAGTTGTGGCACATGGGCTTAGTTGCTCCGTGGCATGTGGGATCTTCCCAGACCAGGGCTTGAACCCATGTCCCCTGCATTGGGAGGTGGATTCTTAACCACTGCGCCACCAGGGAAGTCCTCTCCTGCTGTAACTTTTGATCCGACTAATCAGTGATGTAATTTGTAGAACACCACAATTGGTCAGATCTTGAAAGTGTCTATTACACAAATGAAGCTATTTCTTTATATTTATTGTTGGCTTGACCAAACCTGTAATTAAACAGTTTTTTAGGACTCCTCTTGCTTCCCTTTCATATAGCCTAAGATGTAAGACATCTATGGATAGCTAAGATTTTGTGTAAAGTCTTCAAACCTTCTCCAAATCCTTGTCATGAGGTAGAGGCAACCTGAATCACTGAGGGAAATTGTATCAGGTTGAGAAATTTGCAACATGCTAAATTATTGCTGTGTGTGTGTGTGTGGGCGCATGCGTGTGCAAAGCGAGATACACATATAGGATTTGTTACACTCACATGGGAGACCCCTAGGGCCCTTCCTAGGAAAACTAATAACATATCACAGTGATTCATTGTGTTCCCTGCTCACCACTCCATCCCAAAGAGGTAAAAATCTGTTAAAATTAGCACTAAGGGCAACAGTGACAAGGATAAGGCTGAGGGAGATCATGGCTATAGTGCTAGGGTAAATGGCGATCAGGATATGGTTGTGAATTGATGAATTGTATTCTCTTACAGTAATGCGTTCTTCTTTTCTTTTCTCATCTGTACACCCCCATTCTGAGTCATTGGGGCACTCTGAATGCCTGTTAAAAGTATCTGAATGCCCCAATTTGTCATAACTTAGAGATAATGACTAAGAACCAATTTCCAGTCCAGCCTTTGTTTTTTGTTTTAATTCATAATTATGTTTAATAGATACAGCCATTGAGTAGAAATTATAGAGCCTACCCATTTCTATTTTGAATATCTTTCTTTCTGATAAGTTGAGCATGAAATTAAAATCTCATGAGTTTTGAGTGAGTTATATTAAAATCTATATATTGACTGTTTAAGTTTTGACAATTGTTTTTTGCAATACACATTATTTTACTTATTTAAGACGATACATTGCAAAAATTAAAACATATTTTAAAACACACCCATAAACATCTTTATTGGAGTATAACTGCTTTACAATGGTGTGTTAGTTTCTGCTTTATAACAAAGTGAATCAGTTATACATATACTTATGTCCCCATATCTCTTCCCTCTTGCATCTCCCTCCCTCCCACCCTCCCTACCCCACCCCTCCAGGCGGTCACAAAGCACGGAGCTGATCTCCCTGTGCTATGCAGCTGCTTCCTACTAGCTAGCTGTCTTACATTTGGTAGTATATATATGTCAGTGCTACTCTCTCACTTCATCCCAGCTTACCCTTCCAAGTTCACTTGATGCTGGAAAAAAAATCCATATATTTTATTCCTTCAGTAATATCATTTAAAAAGATTGTGCTGTGAGGAGGGAAAAAGAAAAAAGTAAAACATTTTTTTCATTGTGATTCCCATCCTGTATAGTTCTATTAATATTTGACAGGAATTAAAATGAATTTGGTATTGGTGAAATTGATTTGCTTATTCATATAAATTCATATAATGAATCAGCAGAGAGTTTCATTCCTAATTCAGGTAGGAAATGATTATGACATAAATATAACAAAATGTTTTAAAATTTTTAAGAAAGGACTAAATTTCTTAATCATTTAGATAAAACAGTGGGGGTTTTTGTTTGTTTTCTAATATGGAACCAGTTTTTTTTTCTGTTGAGTTCTGTTATGTAGGATCCAAAGCTAAATACATCATGGTGGGTTGTGAGTTAAGGGAGGGTCTTCCCCTCCTGTGAGTTAGAGATGGAGGCATGGGTAATTAAGAGGTTCTAATATATACATTACACCCTTGAGACCATTCTGCATTAATGCATAGTCATCTGCATATCTAAATTATTTTTCATGAATCATGTAGGTGAACAGTTTGGGGGGGAGCTGTAGAAAAAGCATTTCAGTAAATATACTGAAAGCGTGTGCTTTGTCAAAAATATTATTAATGCATCGTAAAAAGATTCTAAGAACATATGTGAATTCATAAAGTCTGTCAGGGGAGATGTATGCTCATAAAAAAAAAACAGGTGCAATTATTGCTGAGTGTTTGTGGTATTTCATGAGTAATGGAAAAATAACTACAAATATTAATGTGGCCAAAAACCTCAATTTGAGCAGAGCAAGAAACCATAGCAACTCATCTTTTTCACCCTGACATAACAGAAAAATTGTAACCCAACAATGATCTCAAAACAGCATATTCCTGCTCAAGTATTATTTGATTTTTTTTATCATGTATCCTCAGTAGAATCCTTCAGTCACAGTCTACATTTTCTAAATGTTTTTCCTCTTGGAATTTTATGGAAAAAAGGGAAAGATCTGAAACTTACTTTATTACTTCTGATAGAAAAGCACATATTTTAGTATTAATACTTTTTCCCCAGGAATACCTAAAGTTCTATATAATAAAAAATTGGAAAAAGATAAATGATTTTATATAAAACACTAGGAAATCAAGATGGCAGAACATAATTTGGGGGTTTTAAAACCCACATGGATAAGCCAATGTAGATTCTCAAGTCATATCGGGAAATGATGTTATAATCCGCAGAGCCTGTTTCAACTGCTTATTTAGCTCATGTAAACACACAAAATTTCACGTTTGCCCTTCCAGATATACCTTCGAGAGCAAGCTTGTGCTGCCTTTGGGCCAGGAAAATGGTCCTGATTCTCCGGGCAAGAAGGATTGCCCCCTTCACTGGCCCAGCCTCAAAGAGCACTCCCATTGCCCTACAGGTCTTCCAGGCAGTTTCTTCTCCCACCACCTCCTCAATTAAAGCAGCTTGAAATTTTCATGCTACCCTTCCTAGTTTAAATAAAGCATTCTAATCAAAAATATGTGAAGCTTTTGGACCAGTTTATGGCTAGCAGCTCATTCACTTGCCTTCTTTACCCCAGAAATCTTTCCGTGAAAGTACTAATAGATATAGTTTTATGAAACATGGTATAAAGACACACTTTCATTTACCTTATTTAATTTCAATGTTGAAGTATAAATATTTTCAGAGGTAAATTTGAGTATAAATTAAAATCTAAAAAACTAGAGAGATTTTTATTACTTCAAGTATAAGTTAGATCACAAAGCCTTATTTACTCCTTTCTAAACGATGGGTATGTGGATTGGGGAGGTAATTTGTCTCTTCAACCTTCATATATATTCATTTAAATATTTCAGGACCAAGTATAACATGGCTATATAAAAAAGTTGGTCCTAGTTATATTATACATAGAAATTAAGCTTTAAGACACCATATGCTGTATAACTTTTAATAAGATTTATACTTTTTAAATGCCCTTTTCTGTTAAGAAAATGGCATTCAATGTGGAGAGAATGACAGAAAACACAAATGATGAGAAAGCATAAAACTTGAGTGTTTATGAGTATGCTTGTGTGTCTTGGGCAGAGGATTTGCATAAGGAAATAGTAAGGTAGAAGATTGGAAAGAGTTTAGAGACAAACTGTGAAACCATTGACTTTCAAAATTAGAAAAATCTGAAAGATCATTTATTTATACCTTTTCTCTGATGCACAAGCTCCCTCTCCAGCAGCACTGATAAGCAATCATCCAGACTGTTATACCTCCCATGTCAGCAAGTGCATGACTTCAAAGCCTTCATTGTTTGACAGCTGCAATGACTAAAACTTCTTCCTTGTGTCAGAACTGAAACTTCTGCCATTGGTCTTAGTTTTGCTTCTGGAATGCAAAAGAATCCTTTTTCTAAGTCAATTCTTTTGAAGGTTAAAAGTCTTTCAAAAGAATACTCTGATACACTTCTTGTGTGATTTATGGCAGTCAGATTCCATAACCTATGACAGTTTGCTCTTCACCTAGAAGACAAGAGAAGTGCTTAATATTAACACTAACAAAAACATGGGTATTTCTTATTATGTGTCAGGTACTCTAATTTACATATACCAATTTATTAATCCTCATAACCTCCCTATGAGGTAGGTACTCTTATAATCACCATTTTTTCAAATGAGGAATCTAAGGTACAAAGAGGTTAAGTAACTTATCCAACGTTACATAGCCAGCAAGTGGCAGAGTGGGACCTTCAAGATAGCAGACTCGAATACAAATGATTTCTTTACTAACCCATTTCCAGTAGCTTTGCATTTAAAGAGGAAACCAGGAGATGTAAAGAAAGGAAAATACTAAAACTGGAAAAACCCATCAGTGGATTATCAAAGATTAATCTTAGTGCTGTATTTCTCATTTCCAGGTTACTCGGCAATTAATCCAATTCTTTCATTTCATATTTGACTTCGTAACTTTGTTCTCTTTCAACACATATTTCTGTTTAATTTCTTATATCCAATTCCAGAATAACAAGAGAGTTGGGATTGCTGCTTTATTGTGTTGTAGGCATCTTGTACCTTAGTCTGTTTTTTTTCAAAATCAATAATTAAATACTTATATTAGGCAAAATCCATATATCTTAGTAGTTTCATTTTAGAAAATGGCAGTGTTTTAGAGCACAGAATGTGTTTTTTTTAATTAATTTTTATTGGAGTATAGTTGATTTACAGTGTTGTTAGTTAGTTTCAGATGTACAGCAAAGTGAATCAGTTATACATATATCCACTCTTTTTTAGATTCTTTTCCCATATAGGTCATTACAGGGTATTGAGTAGAGTTCCGTGTGCTACACAGTAGGTTCTTATTAGTTATCTATTTTATATATAGTAGTGTGTATACGTCAACCCCAGTCTCCCAATTTATCCCTACCCCCTTTTCCCCCTTGGTAACCGTAAGTTTGTTTTCTACATCTGTGACTCTGTTTCTGCTTTGTAAATAAGTTCACTGGTAGCGTTTTTTTGATTCCACATACAAGCAATATCATATGGTATTTGTCTTTCTCTGTCTGACTTACTTCACTTAGTATGATGATCTCCAGGTCCATCCACGTTGCTGCAAATGGCATTATTTCATTCTTTTTAATGGCTGAGTAGTATTCCATTGTATATATGTACCACATCTTCTTTATCCATTCATCTGTTGATGGACATTTAGCTTGCTTCCATGTCTTGGCTATTGTAAATAGTGCTGCTATGAACATAGGGGTGCATGTATCTTTTTGAATTATGGTTTTCTCCTGATATATGCCCAGGAGTGGGATTGCTGGGTCATATGGTAGTTCTGTTTTTAGTTTTTTTAAGGAACCTCCATACTGTTCTCCATAGTGGCTGCACCAATTTACATTCCCACCGACAGTGTAAGAGGGTTCCCTTTTCTCCACACCCTCTCCAGCATTTATTGCTTGTAGAATGTGGTTTTTTCCTCTAGATATATCTGAGTCAGTTTTAATGGTTACATGCAACTTTTCATATTTATCTCTACACTTTCAGCATTTGTGTACAGGATTACATCACCATGGATCACCATTTACTAATGTTTTAAATCATCGATATATTGATACATTGAAGTTTGAGACTTCTAAATACCAGTATATCTATATACTGAGATAGGTTCCAAAAAGGTAGAAAACCTCCTTCATTGGAATAAGTAACTTGTCTAATTATAAGTAAGATTCTACCCTTTCAAACTCAAAGCATAGATACAGTGGGTGTACTGCCCTTGTTAGGGTGTATCTGTATGCAGTAGGCTCTGTCAGAACCCTGCTCATATGCCTTTGCATTCACTGTTCCTGCAACCACAAGTCTTTGTTTCAGCGATTTCTCTGCCCATGGTAGTATGCTTAGCTCAAGCACAGGGCTGGTTGGAAGGGTCTGGACGTTGTCATTGGTTAACCCGTTAACCAGTAGCACACTAGAATTGGTGGATAAATACCTGCTTTGCCGCTCAGATGGTGCAATGCTGAGGCATGTTATATACTGTCTCCCAGAGGTTCTTAGTAAGGTTGAGCCCCCAGTTGCCCACAGTGGTAATCACTCATGAACACATTCTGTATTGGCTGCTTTAACTTTTCTTTCTCACTTCTCCACTCCCTGCTGGTAATCACCTCCTAAATGTGTGCTAAAACTGTAGTCTGAGGGTCTTAGTTACGGGGAATCCAGGCAAAGATTCTTTTAACACAAGGAAGCTCCATATAGGCAAAGTTGTCTAGAGGGGGACCACCACCTTTGGAGACAGTGCTGTCTCAGTTTTTCTTGCTGGCACTTGGCACTTGTACTTGTGACTATGTATATTATCTTTGTGGATGTATCCTCTCTCTTGCCACCATCTGCCATTATCACCTAAATTTGGATTTGTTTCCTTTACTTTTTTTTTTTAATCTTCTCCTATTGTCTGACAAATCACAAGAACACTTTGCTTGGCAGGCCTAAGTTCTGGGCATGAGTAGTAAATCTGATAGGCATTAACCCTTGTTTTCTTTATCTTTCCTATTATAGTCAACTCAACCCCAAAACTGACCCTTCCCTCACCCTTATCTCTGTTAAAATTAAGTTCTATCAGTTAAGCCACACAAATATGTCCTAAACAGTTCAATCCCCTACCCTCACACACTCCCAGCTTTAGACCTCATCATTCCTTGAAAACCTCAATGCCTACACCAGCCCCTCAAATCTCTATGTACCCTCACTCTCTCCATTTTGGTCCATCATCTACCCTGCTGCCAGAGTATTTTTCAATATTGTAAATTTGATTGTGTTACATTTTTGTCTCAAAACCCTTCAGGGGTTCCGTATTACCCTGAGAACTGTCCCTGCTCCTTAGCATGGAACACAGCATTCTTCATTGTCTGGCTCCCAACCACCTCTGCAGACATGTCACTCTCCACACTCAGCATGCACTCTGCCATCCAGGCATGGTGAGCCATTTGTAGTTCCCTGAACACATGGTGACCTTTCAGAGGGCCTTCCAAATATGCCTGAGTCTAAAGTCTGTTCTTTTTTCCCCTATACCACTCCCATGCACTATTCCCATGCACTATTTCCCAAATGCACCCTGAAGCAAAAATTTCTTGGGAACAAGAATGAGAAGGAAGGGAATATTATCTCAAACCCTTTACAAAATAATTGTAGACACTGCACTTGGGAATTTCTAAGTGCAATAGAAATCTGGGCGAGTAGGTAAAATAGCTACATAAATAAAATGCACACCTTTTAGGTCACATCAGGAGATTGCCTTGAGGTTTAAATGGCTGAGATCATTTTCACGTTCCTCACAGCTAGCCATCTATAATTAAACAGCGGCGCCAGTCAGCACACATTCATCATCTCCAAAGAAAAGGAAAGTCACCTCCATAAATCTCAAAAGATGGGATATTAGAAGTTTGTTTTTATAATAGCTGACATACAACCATTCGTGCTAACATCTGCTTAACCTGAATCCATGTCCCAGGGTTCAGGATTTACTCACGTAATAAAGAAAGCCTGCTAGTTTTTTCTTTGCTAAAAGCAAAGAAAAATAAACTCTAATAATTTAAATGATTTTTAAACTTAAGTTTGGATTTTGATTGGCATTAGTAAACTTACTGTGTTTTATAAAGGGTACCAATCAGCTTATGAGAAACACTTCTCAAGGTTCCACCCCAGTTCATACCTTTACCTCATGCAGTTCTCCCTCTCGTTCCCTGGATTGATTGTAGAGTAACTCTCCTAAGTATAATTCCCCTTCTGAAGAGCTCTATGTAATTTTGCCAGATTCTCTTACAATTCCCTCTACTTCCTATTACCTTAAGTATCAAAAAAATACTCTTTCTCCCTGAAATAATAACATCTCGTGAAGTATCAGATTCATAGAAAGAAACAAGACAGCCCGTTCTACATTGCTTGTGCCTTGGTCACTTTTCAGGGAACAACACTATATATGATTATTTAGACCTGGAGTTGGCAAAGTTTTTGTGTAAAAGGCCAGATAGTAAATATTTTAGGCTTTGAAGGCCATACAATCTCTGTTAAAACTACCCAACTCTACCATTGTAGTACAAAAGCAGATAGACAGCACATAAAAGACTGAGTGTGTCTGTGTTCCAATAAAACTTTATTTACAAAAACAGGCACCAAGCATGTTTGGCCCATGGGCCATAGCTTGCTGATCTCTGATCAGCCCCTTAAATCCTTTCTGACATCCTCTTAGGACAGTAACAAAAAGATTACTTGATTTGTTTTAACACAGTTTTGTTGAGCAAAACACATAAAAATAGTCCTCTTTCTCTGAGGATTCCCAATCTCAAAATCAAATAAGGTAAATATACTAATAGTAGATATGTCTACAGCATTTGAAATGATTAGAAACAAGACAATAAGGAGATTGAAGTATATACCATTAATTACAGGTCAAAGAGAATATATATTTCGAGACTGGAAAAAATAATTCTGGCCCTTTCCTGTCCAGACTGAAGGGGGATATCAGTCAATTTGGAAGAGTGGAACAAGTATGAGATCAGATTCCAAGGCTGGGTTCTTTAAGTTATCGATGGCCATCAGAGTTTGAATAAGTCATAATATCTCTCAGATGTCCATTTTCTTCATCTGTAAAATGCAGATTTTTACCTACGCTGATGTCTTTCTCAAGGCTGTTGAAAGACTGTATATATGAAAACCCTCTTTAAGAAGTAATTTTAAGCTATGAATGCTCACTTTAAAAACTCAAAGTATGGAGGAAAATCTATAGATCTGATGATTCTTTTGAAGAATTTTACTTGACTCCAATATGCTGTGGAAGCCCCTTGATCATTTATTTGCCACTCTCTTGAATTCTTCCATCTTTTTTACATCTTCCTCTTGGAAGAATGCCCAGAACTAAAACATAATACAGACTTTTCTTTCAAAATAGCAGGATCTCTTAGGGATTACGAGTCTTTTTTTAAAGGTGGTGCCTAAAGTCAATTTGTAGTCATTCTTGCTAAGGAAGAAGAAAGGGATGGAGTCACCTTAATGCTACTACGCAGACAGCTGTTTCTTCATGAAGGAATAAAGAGAGGAGAAAGACTATGAAATGAAGCACCCTCTCTCTCTTCACCACCTGTCATTTTAAGCCTTATTAGCCAAAACTAATTTATTTAGCTGTAGAAAGGTCAATTTCTGGTACATAATGGTTACTTAAAAGAAAGTTGCATGAAGGTCTGGAGGTACGAATGATACCTCATCGTTTAATATCTATGCTAGGATTAGTTGACGAACAAGGATCGGGTGTAAAATTGTAACTTGGAGTACTAGGGGAAAGAGGGTAAACTAGACAGTAGTAGTGCCCAAGTGTTTTGCCACTCAGCTTACTGATAAGCATATTTGGCCACACCAGACCCACAGGTTTTGGCACGTGCTTTCATCTGACAGAGAAGACACACGACTCAGCCAAAATACATCATTGGCGGTGAAGCCAAGGTTTGAACCAAGCAAAGCTGATTGAAATCCTGTTTAATTCAACCATTCATTCATGCCTCACAACATTTACCTTGGTAAAGCCTGAAGCAAATATTTCAGCAAATTTCTCTGCTGTTTTTTTTAATCCTGAGTGCCTCTTGTTCATTACACAATCTCAGTGATTATCTCAGCGTATCATTAAAGACATCACACTTAAGGGTCTCTTGAAATTATTTTTTTGGTTCACCTAATTTCTGGTTCACTCACACCTGCTACCAATTCTGAGCTTTCATGTTCCTCATTTGAAGAAATCTTTTAAAAAGGGGAAAAAAATGAACATTTTTGGTTGAGTTTTTCTCTCACCAATGATCTTTTATCAAGTGGAGAAATTTCATTTAATATTAATTCCTCAGCTCAAAACAGAATTCTGTTGTTACACCCTTACATCTATAAGTAGACAATCTCTTTTAGTACAAGATGCTGAACTAAAATATAAAATGAAGGGAGATGGTCTCATAGAAAGCTTCAGTAGGGCCCTAGGATGATTTATATCTAGAAAAGGCAGGTTCAATAAAGAGTAATGGAAGACCACTAAAATTCCTTTAACAAAAGACCATTTAGACTTATATGAATTATATTTCCCTCGTTTAACCATGTACATCAGTAGTGTATGTGAGAAAGTGCTAGGCAGTCTTTATTTTGAAATATGATACATAGATCTAAATAGAAATACTTTACATCTGTCAGTCCTCACATCTTATATTAAAAGGCACATCCATCTTAAATTCTATTTAATGGGTTTAATAACTGAAGTACCAAAATGACATAACTACCAAGCAATACCATGTATAAAACTGTAGTTTGAGATCTGAAGAAAGAGATAGCCTGAATTCCAATATCTTATAGTCAGTATGTTTGAATTTTCTGTCCTTGACATTTCCCTGTTTATCCACTGTTTTGTCTTATTTAGTTGGGGATTCTTCTTATTGCTCTTAAAAATTTGCCCCAACCTTGTTTTCCTTCTGTTGGGAGCTCAAGGACCAACAGTTTAGAAGGGCATCGTCTTCACATCTGTTCACTATACTGTTACAGATGCAGCCTAACCAGCATAACCTGGGTGGCATATACTCAGATACATCATCTCCGTCTTGACTGCTATATATTTCAGCAGCTTAAAAGCATATTAAAATTATAATGATCTTTGTCACCTCCAAGAAATTCTGCTGCTTACCAAAGAATACAGTACCAGTGATGAAAGACTCTTATTTTCCTCTTCCTTGCGTGATAACACCTGGGAGATTATCTTGTAAACTGAGTAAAAGAGCTGCCAGACACCATCTCCTGGAAATGCCTGGAAGAGACATGAGCTAAGAGGAAAACAGCAAACCTTGAGAGAGGGATCTGCCAGCCTGCATCAAATCACCCCCAACCTGGGCTCCTCACACTGACTCAGTAAGTTTAGTCTCTTGGCAAATCATACACCGTAATTACCTGTCCATATTTCTGACGAACGTTTTATGGGCCCACAGGGTCTGGAGAGAAAATCGTTAGTTTCACTGGATAATTTTCAGTTAATCAGCAGCAATTCATTCAACAGAGCACTAATCGGGCAGCCTTGATTAGAAGTATAGGGATATGATATAAATTGGCTCCTTCTAACAGGGATGAGGATGCTAAATGGCAAAGACCATCTGTAGCTCTGGAAAGGAGACACTTGAAAAACACTTTTTGAAGGTAAATGATAAAACAAGAATATTTTTTAAGTTTTCAATTCATTCTACAACATATTTTGTTTCTTTTGTTATTATTTCTTTGATTCTCCCCTTCAGAGACAAAAACTTCTTTGAAAAATATTGTTTTAAGTGACGTATACAAATGGTGAAGCTATGTGCTCTGCAACCAAATCTTTTAGATTTTGACTTGGGGATAGAGTTTAGGAATATTGAATATACATAGAGATAAAAGTGATATACATATATATGTATATGTATATTTGTGTGTATTTATATCCTAGCAGAACACCAAATAAATGAAATTTCTTAGGCAGAATCCCTTGATAAAAAGATAGAGTGAAGGCAGTCTTCATGGCTGTTATATGTGTCTGAAAAAAGTTGAAAATAGAAATTAAATAGCATTAAAAAAATCTACAAGCAACAAATGCTGGAGAGAGTATGGAGAAAAGGGAACCCTCTTACACTGTTGGTGGGAATGTAAATTGATACAGCCACTACGGAGAACAGTAAGGAGGCTCCTTAAAAAACTAAAAATAGAACTACCATATGACCCAGCAGTCCCACTACTGGGCATATACCCAGAGAAAACCATAATTCAAAAAGAGTCAAGTACCACAATGTTCATTGCAGCACTAGTTACAATGGCCAGGACATGGAAGCAATTAAACAGCATTTATTCAAAGCTTTGAATTAGAAGTATAGGAGAAATCACCTACTCAGTAAAAATGCAGTCTGAATTTTATTTACTACAGTAAAACTCAGTTAACCAAAGTACTTCAAGAATGGAGGATTTAGTTAATTTAATTTTCCTACTAATTAAAATTTAAATCTAACCCACCTTAGTTCTAATTCTTATTGCTGAAATGTCTTTTGAAATGAAATATTTTATTACCTTAGTAAGTTGAGTATAGGAAATATAATTGAATCATAGATCATTTAGGATTTTCACTAGGATCATTCAGAAGATCAATTCTTGTGCTCTAATACATTAGAGGTACAGATAGAAGGCGGATTTAATTGAGTAGAAATTTTACTTTGACCCTAGGACCATTAGGCATGCCCTTGCTCTCTCCCCCCACCTCCCTTCCTCCCTCCCTCCCTCTCTCCCTCTCCTAACTAAATCTCTGAAATAAACTTGTTTTATTCTCCTTCTCCTCTGGTTTCTATTAATGGATTATTTAAAAAGTATTTTTAAGGGCTTCCCTGGTGGCACAGTGGTTAAGAATCTGCCTGCCAATGCAGGGGACACGGGTTCGAGCCCTGGTCCTGGAAGATCCCACATGCCGCGGAGCAGCTAAGCCCATGCGTCACAACTACTGAGCCCGTGCACCTAGAGCCTGTGCTCCGCCACAAGAGAAGCCACTGCAGTGAGAAGCCCACGCACCACAACAAAGAGTAGCCCCCACTCACCGCAACTAGAGAAAGCCCGTGCACAGCAACGAAGACCCAACACAGCCCCCCACAAAAACAAAATACATATATGTATATATATATATATATACACACACACACACACACATATACATATAAATAAGTAAGGAACTCAGAGCAGAGAGCCTGAGCCCCTGGGTTTTAAAAAAAAGTATTTTTATTTAAAAGTTTAAGATTCTTTTAAATTGATAAAAACAGCAATTTTTTAGTTCTTGAGGAAAATATTTCTTTGTCTCAGTATCCACATAAAATAAGTGAAAGAGCCAGGGCTTGAATCTGTTGTTCATTTGAGGAAGCAGTAATTTACCTACAGCAGTTAACATATAACTGGAAATGTAATCATCTGTAAGATCCTTTCTAACTGTAACAGTCAAGGTCCAGGATCAAATGCTAAGGTCTGTCTTTTTACCTAACAGAATTCATGATTTCTGTGGGCTTAATGAGGTTTTCATTTCTGTATCTCCTGAAAGAATAAATTGATCTAGTTCAGTATCATGGCACTGAGCTGATATCCCCCTGCCCTTGACTAAAAACATACAGAAATTCTTAATACAATATGGAGCAAAATAAACCTACCATCATATCAAGGTATTTAACAGAACTATAAGAAACTGAGAAGTGAAGATAATAAAATGAGTAAACACATAAAATATTTGAATAAAAATGTAAAGCTTGATCTAAAATATACATCTAGAACCCTACATGGACTCTAGATGAATATTTTGATCAAGCTTTAAAGTTTATTATAAATTATTTTCAAAACACATCGAACATTTGAAGGCAATAGAAGTCTTGAGAATTTCAGCCCAAATTATATAAAACAAAACAAATTCTCTGACCATAAGTCACTTAACTTTAAATTAACAATAAAAATAGTCACAAAAAACTCACATATTTAGAAACTAAAATATACACTCTTTTTTTTAAGATTCTTTTTTGATGTGGACTCTTTTTTTTAAGCCTTTATTGAATTTGTTACAATATTGCTTCTGTTTTATGTTTTGGTTTCTTGGCCACGAGGCATGTAGGTCTTAGCTCCCCAACCAGGAATTGAACCTGCACCCCCTGCATTGGAAGGTGAAGTCTTAACCACTGGACTGCCAGGGAAGTACCAAAAAATATGCACTCTTAAGTCATATTTAAATTAAGAGAAAATCAGAATGAAAAAAATCTGTAAATGTATACAACCAAATGACAATGAAAATCCTCCATAGTAACAGTTATGAAAGGCAAATAAAATAACACTTAGATGAATTTATAGCTTTACGTGCACTTGGTTTTTAAAAGCTTTCAAAAATAAGAGTTCACATTTTTTTTATTGAGGTATAAATGACATATCACATTATAAAGTTTCAGGTGTACAGCATGATTGGATATTTGTATATATTGTGAAATGATCACCACAGTAAGTCTAGTTAACATCCATTACCTTATATAGTTAGAAAAAAACATTTTTTCAGTGATAAGGACTTTCAACTTTCAAATATGCAATACAGTATTATTAACCATAGTGACCATGTTGTACATTACATCCCCAAGTTTTATTTACTTTATACCAAGAAGTTTGTACCTTTTGACCCCCTTCACCCATTTTGCCCACACCCACTATCCACCTCCAGCAGCCATTAATCTGTTCTCTGTCTTGATGAGCTTTTTTTTATTCCATGTGTAAATGAAATTATACAGTATTTGTTTCTCTGATTTATTTCACTTAGCATAATGCCCTCAAGGCCCATCCATATTGTTGCAAATGGCAAGATTTCCTCATTTTTTAAGTGGTTGAGTAATATTCCATTACATATATATACCACAACTTCTTTATCCATTCATCCATCAATTGTTGTTTCTCTGTCTTGGCTAATTGTAAATGATGCTGCTATGAACGTGGGGGTGCAGATATTTTTTCAAGTTAGTATTTTCATTTCCTTTGGATATATTCCCAGAAGAGGAATTGCTGGATCATCTGGTAGTTCTAATTGTTCTATTTTTAATTTTGGGGGACCTGCCATACTCTTTTTCATAGTGGCTGTACCAGTTTACAATCCCATCAAAAGTGCACAAGGGTTCCCTTTTTTCCACATCCTCACCAGCATCTGTTACCTTGTATATTATTGATGATGGCCATTCTAACAGGCATGAGGTGATATCTCATTGTGGTTTTGATTAGCACTTCTCTAATGACTAGTTATGTTGAACTTATTTTCATGTACCTGTTGGCCATTTGTATATCTTCTTTGGAAAATAGTGTATTCAGTTCATTTGTCCTTTTTGTACATTGGATTATTTGGGGTTTTTTCTTTGATACTGAACTGTTTGTGTTGTTTATATATTTTGAATACTTACCCCTTATCAGATAGTTTGCAAATATTTTTTGCCCATTCTGAAGTTGTCTTTTTACTTTGTTGATTGTTTCTTTTGCTGTGCAGAAGCTTCTTAGTTTGATGTAGTCTCACTTCTTTGTTTTTTATTTTGTTACTTGAGCTTTAGGTGTCATAAACAAAAAATCATTATCAAGATTCATGTTAAGAAGTTTTTTCCTGTTTTCTTCTGTGAGTTTCATGGCTATAGGCCTTGCATTTAAGTCTTTAATAAATTTTGAGTTAATTTTTGGAAGTGGTATAAGATAGGGATCTAGTTTCATTTTTTTCCATTTGAATATCCAGTTTTCCCAGCACCACTTATAGAAGAGACCATCTTTCCTCCATTGAGTATTCTTCACTCCCTGTCAAATATTACTTGACCTTATATGCCTATGTTTATTTCTGGGCTCTCAATTCTCTCCCATTGATCTGGATATCTGTTTTTGTGCCACTACCATACTGTTTTGATTACTATAGCTTTGAATATAGTTTGAAATCAGGTAATGCGATGCCTCCAATTTTCTTCTTCTTTCTCACACTGCTTTGGAAATTCAGGGTCTTTTGTGGTTCCATACAAATTTTAGGATGTTCGTTCTATTTCTTTGAAAAATGTCATTGGAATTTTGATAGTGATTGCACTGATTCTGTAGATTGTTTTGGGTACTGTGGACATTTTTAACAACATTAATTTTTAAAATCCATGAGCACATAATATCATTCCTTTTATTTGTGTCATCTTCAGTTTCTTCCATCAGTGTCTTACAGTTTTCAGTGTACAGGTTTTTCACCTCCTTGGTTAAATTTATTTCTAGGCATTTTATTCTCTTTGATGCAATTGTAAATAGATTGCTTCTTAATTTCTCTTTCTGATAGTTCGTTATAAGTGTATAGAAATGCAAAAGATTTCTATCTGTTAATTTTGTATCCTACAACTGTAGGATACAAAATTTGATCTAATCTAACAGTTTTTTGGTAAAGTCTTTAGGGTTTTCTATATATAATATCATGTCATCTGCAAATACTGACAGTTTTACTCCTTCCTTTCCAATTTGGGTGCCTTTTATTTCATTTTCTTCTCTGACTGCTGTGGCTAGGACTTGCAACATTACATTGAATAAAAGTGGTAAGGGTGAGACTTCCCTGGTGACACAGTGGTTAAGAATCTGCCTGCCAATGCGGGGGACACAGGTACGAGCCCTGGTCCGGGAAGATCCCACATGCCACGGAGCAACTAAGCCATGTGCCACAACTACTGAGCCTGTGCTCTAGAGCCTGCAAGCCACAACTACTGAGCCCACATGCCACAACTACTGAAGCCCACATGCCTAGAGCCCATGCTCTGCAACAAGAGAAGCCACCGCAATGAGAAGCCTGCGCACTGAAACAAAAAGTAGCCCCCACTCGCCACAACTAGAGAAAGCCTGTGCGCAGCAACGAAGACCCAACACTGCCAAAAATAAATAAATAAAAATTAAGAAAAAAATGGTAAGGGTGGGGACTTCCCTGCTGGTCCAGTGATTAAGACTCTGCACTTCCAATGCAGGGGGTGTAGGTTCAGTCCCTAGTTGGGGAACTAAGATCCCACATGCTGCCAAGTGGCACAGCAAAAAGAAAGAAAAGAAAAGAAAAAACGAAGTGCTAAGACTAGGCATCCTTGTCTTGTTCCTGATCTTAGAGGAAGTGCTTTCAGCTTTTCCCCACTGAATACGATACTAGCTTTAGGACTGTCATATATGGCCTTTATTAGGTTGAGGTATATTTCCCCTATACACACTGTGTTAAGAGCTTTTTCATAAATGCATGTTGAATTTTGTCACATGCTTTTTTTGCATCTGTTGGCATAATCATATGATTTTTATCCTTCGTTTTGTTAATGTGTTATACCACATTGATTGATTTGCGGATATTGAACCATCCTTGCATCCCTGGAATAACTCCTACCTGATCATGGTGTATGATCCTTTTAATGTATTGTTGAATTTCATTTGCTAACATTTTGTTGAGGATTTTTTCATCTGTGTTCATCAGGGACATTTGCCTATAGTTTTCTTTGCTCGTGGCAACCTCATCTGGTTTTGGTATCAGGGTATGTTGGCCTCATAAAATAAGTTTGGCAGTGTTTCCTCCTCTTCTAATTTTGGAAGAGTTTGAGAAGGATTGGGATTAATTCTTTAATGTTTGATAAAAATTACCAGTGAAGCTGTCTGGTCCAGGACTTTTGTTTGTTGGGAGGTTTTTGATTACTGATTCAATCCTCTTACTACTAATCAGTCTAGCCAAATTTTCTGTTTCTTCATGATTCAGTCTTGGAAGTTTATATGTTTCTAGGAGTTTATCCATTTCTTATAGGTTGTCCAATTTGTTGGCATATAATTGTTCATAGTAGTCTCTTAGTGTCCTTTGTATTTCTGTGGTATCAGTTGTACTATCTCCTCTTTCATTTCTGATTTATTTGAGCCCCCTTTTTTCCCTGGTGAGTCTAGCTAAAGGTTAGCCAATTTTGTTTATTTTTTCAATGAACCAGCTCTTAGTTTTATTGATCTTTTCTATTTACTGTTCAGTCTCTTTCATTTATTTCCACTGTGGCACCACTCTGATCTTTGTTATTTCCTTCCTTCTACTAACTTTGGGCTTCATTCGTTCTTCTTTTTGTAGTTCCTTGAGGTATAATTTTAGATGGGTTTTTTTGAGATTTTTATTTCTTAAGCGAGGCTTTTATCGCTATAAATTTCCCTCTTAGAATTGCTTTTGCTGCATCCCGTAAGTTGTGGTATGATGTAATTTCTTTTTTCATTTGTCTCAAGGTACTCTTTGATTTCTCATTGGTTTCTTCATTTGATTTCTCTTTTGATTTCTTCATTGACTCATTGGTTGTTCAGTAGCATGTTGTTTAATCTCCACATATTTGTGAATTTTCCAGTTTTCTTTTCGTAATTGATTTCTAGTTTCATACCATTATGGTCAGAAAAGATGTTTGATATGATTTCAGCCTTCTTAAATTTATTAAGACTTATTTTGTGTTGTAGCATACAATCTATCTTGGAGAATGTTTCGTTTGCACTTGAGAAGAATGTGTATTCTGCTTTGGGATAGAATATTCTGCATATTATCTGTTAAGTCCATCTGGACTAACGTATCATTTAAGGCTGTTTCTTTATTGATTTTCTGTCTGGATGATATACACATTGATGTAAGTGGAGTAATAAAGTCCCCTACTATTATTGTGTCCCTGTCTATTTCTCCCTTTAGGTTTCAACATTTCCTTCATATATTTAGGTGCTCTATGTTGGGTGCATAAATATTTACAAATGTCATATCCAGTTTTTGTACTGACTTCTTTATCATTGTGTAATGCTCCTTTGTCTCATGTTACAGTCTTTTTTTTTTTGCGGTACTCGGGCCTCTCACTGTTGTGGCCTCTCCCGTTGCGGAGCACAGGCTCCAGACGCGCAGGCTCAGCGGCCATGGCTCACGGGCCTAGCCGCTCCACGGCATGTGGGATCTTCCCAGACCAGGGCACGAACCCATGTCCCCTGCATCGGCAGGCAGACTCTCAACCACTGCACCACCAGGGAAGCCCACAGTCTTTGTTTTAAAGTCTGTTTTGTCCAGTATAAGTAAAGCTACCTGAGCTTTCTTTTGATTCCCATTTGTAGGGGATATCTTTTTCCCATCCCTTCACTTTCATTCTGCAGTGTCCTTACATCTGAAGTGAGTCTCTTGTAGGCAGCATAAAGATGGGTCTTGTTTTTGTATCCATCAACTACTCTGTGTCTTTTATTAAAGAATTTAGTCCATTTACATTAAAGCAATTATTGGTAGGTATGCACTTATTGCCATTTTGTTAATTGTTTTCTGGCTGTTTTGTAGTGCCTTTCTGTTCCTTTCTTCCCTTACCCTCTTCCTTTATGTTTTGATGACTTTATTTAGTGGTATGCTTAGATTTCTTTTTCATTACCTTTTGAGTATCTACCATAGGTTTTTCCTTTGTGGTCACCATGAGACTTACATATAACAACCTGTATTTGTAACAGTCTATTTTAAGTTGATAAGAACTTGAGTTTGAATGTATTCAGATGCTCTACATTTTACTCTCCCCCCTTATGTTTTATGTTTTTGATGTTATACCTTATATCTTTTTATCTTGTATATGTCAACTACTTACTGTAGTTATAGTTATTTTTACTACTTTTGCATTTTAACCTTCATACTAGCTTTATAAGTAATTAATTGACTACCTTTACTATATATCTACCTTTACCAGTGAGATTCATACTTTCATATATTATCTTGTTACTAATTAGCACCCTTTTTTTCCAGCTTAAAGAAGTCCCTTTAACATTTCTTGTAAGGCTGGTTTACTAGTGATGAACTCCTTTAGTGTTTGACTGTATGGAAACTATGTCTCCTTCAATTCTAAATGATAAGTTTGCTATGTAGAATATTTTGGTAGGAAGTTTTGTTGTTCTTTTAGCATTTTAAATATATCATGCCACTCCCATTTCACCTGCAAAGTGTCTGTTGAAAAATATGCTGATACCCTTATAGGGATTCCCTTGTACATAGCAAGTTGTATTTCTCTTGCTGCTTTTAAGATTCTCTCCTTGTGTCTTTAACTTTTGACATTTTAATTAAATTGTGTCTTGGTGTAGGTCTCTTTGGGTTCATCTTATGTGGAATTCTCTAGGCTTTCTGGATCTGGATGTCGTTTTCCTTCCCCAGGTTAGGGAAGTTCTCAGCCATTATTTCCTCAAGTAAGTTTTCTGCCCCTTTGTCTCTCTCTTCTCCTTCTGGGACCCGTATAATGTGAATGTTTGTATGCTTGATGTTGTCCCATCAGTCCATTCTACAAAGTGTGAGATGATGTCTCATTGTGGTTTTTATTTCCGTTTCCCTGATGACTGGGGATATTGAGCATCTTTTTATGTACCTGTTCACCACTTTAATGTCCTCTTTGGAGAAAATGTCTAGTTAGTTCTTCTGCCCACTTTTTAAAATTGCATTGTCGTTTTTTGTTTTTAAGTTGTATAAGGTTTTTTCGGGTTGTTTTGTCTTGTTTTGATATTAACCCCTTATCTGACGCTGGTTTGCAAAAATGTTCTTCCATTCTGTAGATTGTTCTTTCATTTTGTTAACTCCTCCTTTTGCTCTGCACAAACTTTTGAGTTTGATGTAGTCTCATTTGTTGATTTTTGCATTTGGCATTATAGCCAAAAAGTCATTGCCAAAACCAATGTCAAAGAGCTTCTTCCCTATGTCTTCTTCTAGGAGCTTTATGGTTTCAGGTCTTACGTTTAAGTCTTTGATCCATTTCAAGTTAATTTTTGTGAGTGGTGTGAGATTAGGAATTCAATTTCATTTTTCTGCATGTGTTTCTCCAGTTTCCCCAGCACAGTTTATTAAAGAGACTATCCTTTTCCCATTGGGTGTTCTTGGCTCCCTAGTTGACTGTATGCCAGGATTTATTTCTGGGCTCTTTATTCTGTTCCATTGGTCTTTGTATCTACTTTTGAGCCAGCACCATATTGTTTTTATTACTATAGCTTTGTAGAATACTTTGAAACCAGGAAGCATGATATCTCACTTTGTTTTTTTTTTCTGAGGATTGCTTTGGCTACTTGGGGTCTTTTGTGATTCCACACAACCTTTAGGATTGTTCTTCTATTTCTGTGTAGAATGCTTTTCATATTTTGATGGGGATTGCATTGAATTTGTAGATAGCTTTGGGTAGTCTGGACATTTTATCAATACGAATTCTTCTAATCCAGGAGCACAGGATGTCTTTCTGTTTGTGCCTTCTTCGATTTCTTTCATCCAAGTCTTGTAGGTTTCATTGCACAGATCTTTCACTTCCTTGGTTAGATTTATTCATTACTATTGTATTGTTTTTGATGCTGTTGTTCATGGGATAGTTTTATTTCTCTTTCAGCTGTTTCATCATTACTGTAAAATAAAGCAACAGATTTCTGTGTGTTAACTTTATACCCTGCAACTTTACTGAAATCATTGACTAGTTCCAACAGTTTTTTGGTTGACTCTTTGGGATTTTCTATATATAAAATCATATCACCAAATAGAGATAATTTTACTTCTTCTTTTCTGATTTGGATGCCTTTTATTTCCTTGTCTGGCCTAATTTTTCTAGCTAGGACTTCCAGTACTCTACTGAATAGGAGTGGTGAGAGTGGGCATCATTGTCGTGTTCCTGATCTTAGAGGAAAAGCTTTCAGATTTTCTCCATTGAGTATGATGTTAGCTGTGGGTTTGTCATATATGGCCTTTATTATGTTGAGGTATGTTCCTTCTCTAACCATTTTATTGAGAGTTTTATTATAAATGGGTTTTGAATTCTTGTCAAATGCTTTTTCCACATATATTGAGATGACCGTGTGATTTTTATTTCTCATTTTATTGATGTGATATATTACATTTATTGATCCTCATAAGTTGATCCATCCTTGCATCCCAGGGATAAATCCCACTTGGTCATACTGTATAATCCTTATAATGCGTTCTTGAATTTTGTTTGCTACTACTTTGTTGAGAATTTTCACATCTATTATTAATCAGGAATGTTGGACTATAGTTTTCTTGTGGGTTTTTTTTGTTTGTTTGTTTTTTTGCGGTACACGGGCCTCTCACTGATGTGGCCTCTCCCGTTGCAGAGCACAGGCTCCGGACACGCAGGCTCAGCGGCCATGGCTCATGGGCCCAGCCACTCCGTGGCATGTGGGATCCTCCCGGACTGGGGCACGAACCCGTGTCCCCTGCATTGGCAGGCGGACTCTCAACCACTGCGCCACCAGGGAAGCCCTCTTGTAGTATCTTTATCTGGTTTTGGTATGAAGGTAATACTGGTCTCAAAGAATGAGTTTGGAAGTGTTCCATCCTCCTCGATATTTTGAGTTTGTGGAAGATTGGTATTAATTCTCTTTATATATATATATATACGTGTATCTATTCCTTTTCACATTCTTTTCCTATTTATGTTATTACAGAATATTGAGCAGCATTCATGTGCTATACAGTAGGTTCTTGTTGGTTATCTATTTTCAGTATAGCAGTGTGTACATATCAATCCCAAACTCCCAACCTATCCCTCCCCCCCCCACCCTTCCCCCCGGTAACCATAAGTTCATTCTCTAAGTCTGTGAGTCTGTTTCTGTTTCATAAATGAGTTCATTTGTATCATTTTTTTATTCCACATATAAGCGATATCACATGATATTTCTCTTTCTCTGTGACTTCACTAATCACCAGGTCCATCTGTGTTGCTGCAAATGGCATTATTTCATTCTTTTTAATGGCTGAGTAATATTCCGTTGTATACATGTACCACATCTTGTTTATCCATTCATCTGTCGCTGGACATTTAGGTTGCTTCCATGTCTTGGCTATTATAAACAGTGCTGCAGTGAACATAGGGGAGCATGTATCTTTTTGAATTATAGTTTTGTCTGGATATATGCTCAGCAGTGGGATTACTGGGTCATATGGTAGTTCTATTTTTAGTTTCTTAAGAAACCTGCATACTGTTCTCCATAGGGACTGTACCAACTTACATTCCCACCAACAGTGTAGGAGGGTTCCTTTTTCTCCACACCCTCTCCAGCATTTATTGTTTGCAGATTTTTGATGATGGCCATTCTGACTGGTGTGAGGTGATACCTCATTGTAGGCTTTTTTCCCCCCACCATTGGCTTTTTTTTTTTTTTTGCTTTTTTTTATATATATATAAATTTTCGTTATTTATTTTTTTTTTTTTTTGGCTGCATTGGGTGTTTGTTGCTGCACGCAGGCTTTCTCTAGTTGCGGCAAGCAGGTGCTACGCTTCGTTGCGGTGCGCAGGTTTCTCATTGCATTGGCTTCTATTGTTGCGGAGCACGGGCTCTAGGCATGCGGCTTCAGTAGTTGAAGCATGCAAGCTCAGTAGTTGTGGCTCACGGGCTCTAGAGCGCAGGCTCAGTAGTTGTGGTGCATGGGCTTAGTTGCTCTGGGGCATGTGGGATCTTCCCGGGTGAGGGATCGAGCCCATGTCCCCTGCATTGGCAGGCAGATTCTTAACCACTGCACCACCAGGGTAGTCCCCTCGTAGTTTTGATTTGCATTTCTCTAATAATTAGTGATGTTGAACATCTTTTCATATGCTTTTTTAGCCTAGCCATCTGCATGTCTTCTTTGGAGAAATGTCTATTTAGGTCTTCTGCCCATTTTTTGATTGGGTTGTTTGTTTTTTTCATATTGAGCTGCATGAGCTGTTTGTAAATTTTGGAGACTAATCCCTTGTCAGTCTCATCATTTGCAAATATTTTCTCCCATTCTGTGTGTTGTCTTTTCATTTTGTTTATGGTTTCCTTTGCTGTGCAGAAGCTTTTGAGTTTACTTAGGTCCCAGTTGTTTATTTTTGTTTTTATTTCCATTACTCTAGGAGACAGCTTGAAAAAGAACTTGCTACAATTTATGCCAAAGATTGTTCTGCCTATGTTTTCCTCTAAGAGTTTTATAGTATCCAGTCTTACATTTATGTCTTTAATCCATTTTGAGTTTATTTTTGTGTATTGTGTTACAGAAAGTTCTAATTTCATTTTTTTACATGTGGCTGTACAGTTTTCCTAGCATCATTTATTGAAGAGACAGTCTTTCCTCCATTTTATAGTCTTACCTCCTTTGTCATAGATTAATTCGCCATAGGTGTGTGGTTTTATTTCTGAGCTTTCCATCTTCTTCCATTGATCTATATTTCTGTTTTTGTGCCAGTACCATACTCTTTTGATGACTGTAAATTTGTAGTGTAGTCTGAAGTCAGGGAGCCTGATTCCTCCAGCTCCATTTTTCTTTCTCAAGATTGCTTTGGCTATGCAAGGTCTTTTCTGTCTCCATACAAATTGTGAAATTTTTTGTTCTAGTTCTGTGAAAAATGGCATTGGTAATTTGCTAGGGATTGCATCAAATCTGTAGATTGCTTTGGGTAGTATAGTCATTCTCATAATATTGATTCTTCCAATCCAAGACCATGGTATATCTCTCCATCTGTTTGTGTCATCTTCAGTTTCTTTCATCAGTGCCTTATAGTTTTCAGAGTACAGGGTTTTGTCTCCTTAGGTAGGTTTATTCCTAGGTATCTTATTCTTTTTGGTGTGAAGGTATAGGGGATTGTTTCTTTGATTTCTCTTTCTGATCTTTCGTTGTCTGTGTATAGGAATGGAACAGATTTCTTTTTATTAATTTTTTATCGTGCAACTTTACCAAATTCATTAATGAGCTCTAGTTTTCTGGTAGCATCTTTAGAATTCTCTACGTATAGTATCACATCATCTGCAAATGGTATCAGTTTTACTTCTTCTTTTCCAGTTTAGATTCCTTCTTTTTCTTTTTGTTCTTTGATTGCTGTGGCTAGGACTTCCAAAAATATGTTGAGTAAAAGTGGCAAGAGTGGACATCCTTGTCTGTTCCTCATCTTAGAGGAAGTGCTTTCAGCTTTTCACCATTGACAGCGATGTTGACTGTAGGTTTGTCATATATGGCCTGTATTATGTTGAGATAAGTTTCCTCTGTGCCCACTTTCTGGAGAGTTTTTATCATACGTGGGTGTTGAATTTTGTCAAAAGCTTTTTCTGCATCTATTGACATGATCATACGGTTTTTATTCTTCAATTTGTTGATGTGGTGCATCACGTTGATTTGCAGATATTGAAAATTCCTTGCATCCCTGGGATAAATCCCACTTGATCATGGTGTATGATCCCTTTAATGTATTGTTGGATTTGGATTGCTAGTATTTTGTTGAGGAGTTTTGCATCTATGTTCATCAGTGATATTGGCCTGCAATTTTCTTTTTTTGTGGTATCTTTGTCTCGTTTTGGTATCAGGGTGATGGCCTCATAGAATGAGTTTGGGAGTATTCCTCCCTCTGTAATTTTTGGGAATAGTTTCAGAAGGATAGGTGGTAAGTCTTCTCTAAATGTTTGATAGAATTTGCCTGTGAAGGCATCTTGTTCTGGGCTTTTGTTTGTTGGGAGTTTTTAAATCACAGTTTAAATTTCAGTGCTTGTGATTGGTCTTCATATTTTCTGTTTCTTCTTGGTTCCGTCTTGGGAGATTGTACCTAAGAAGTTGTTCGTTTCTTCCAGGTTATCCATTTTATTGGCATATTGTTTGTATTTCTGTGCTGTCCATTGTAACTTAATCCTTCTTTATTTCTAATTGTATTGATTTGAGCCCTCTCTTTTTTTTTCTTGATGAGTCTGGCCAAAGGTTTATCAATTTTGTTTATCTTTTCAAAGAACCAGCTTTTAGTTTCATTGATGTTTTCTTTTCTTTGTTTCTATTTCATTTATTTCTGCTCTGATCTTTATGGTTTCTTTCCTTTACCAATTTTGGGTTTTGTTTGTTCTTCTTTTTCTAGTTGCTTTAGGCGTAAGGTTAGGTTGCTTATTTGTGATTTTTCTTGTTTCCTGAGGTAAGACTGTATTGCTATAAACTTCCCTTTTAGACCTGCCTTTGCTGCATCCCATAGGTTTTTGGATCGTCATGTTTTCGTTTTCATTTGTCTCTAGGTATTTTTTTTATTTCCCCTTTGATTTCTTCAGTGATCCATTGGTTGTTTAGTAGCATGTTGTTTAGCCTCCACATGGTTGTGTTTTTTACAGTTTTTTTTTCTTATAGTTGATTTCTAATCTCAGAGTTGTGGTTGGAAAAGATGCTTGATATGATTTCAATTTTCTAAATTTACCAAGGCCCACAATTATTGTGTTACTGTCGATTTCTCCTTTTATGGCTGTTAGTGTTTGCCTTATATATTGGGGTGCTCTTACGCTGGGTGCATATATATTTACAATTGTTACATCTTCTTGAATTGATCCCTTGAGCATTATGTAGTGTCCTTCTTTGTCTCTCGTAACAGTGTTTATTTTAAAGTCTATTTTGTCTGACAGGAATATTGCTACTCCAGCTTTCTTTTGATCCCCATTTGTATGGAATATCTTTTTCCATCCCCCTCACCTTCAGTCTGTATGTGTCCCTAGGTCTGAAGTGTGTCTCTTGTAGACAGCATATATATGGGTCTTGTTTTTATATTTATTCAGCCAGTCTGTGTCTTTTGGTTGGAGCATGTAATCCATTTACATTTAAGGTAATTATCGATATGTATGTTCCTATTGCCATTTCTTAATTGTTTTGGATTTGTTTTTGTAGGTCTTTTCTCTTCCCTTCCTCTTTTGTTCTCTGCTCTTGTGATTTGATGACTAACTTTAGTGTTGTGTTTGGATTTCTTTTTCTTTTTGGTGCGTATATCTGTTGTCAATTTTCGGTTTGTGGTTACCATGAGGTTTTGATATAGCAGTCTATATATCAACAAGATTGTTTTAAGTTGCTGGTCTTTGAATTTCATATGCATTTCCAGTATCCTGCATTTGTGCTCTCCTCTTCTCACATTCCTGGTTTTGATACCATATTTGTGTGCAGAGGATTTCCTACCTTTACTGTATGCTTGCCTTTACCAGTGAGCTTTTCCATTCATAATTTTCTTGTTTCTAGTAGTGGCATTTTCTGCTTATAGAAGTTCCTTTAGCATTTGTTGCACAGCTGCTCTGGTGGTGCTGAATTCTTTTAGCTTTTGCTTCTCTGTAAAGCTTTTTATTTCTCTGTCAAATCAGTGAGAGCCTTGCTGGGTATAATTCTTTAAATGTTTGGTAGAATTCACCAGTGAAGCCATAAGTTATTTTTAAGTTTTTTTCACCACATGTGATGTCCACACTATCCTGTATGTTTGAAGTTCACATGCGTAAGACCGGCTCTTACTGGAAGACAATTTGACACCAAGAGAATCTCCTCACATACAAAAGAATGAAAGCTCAACAAGAAAGTTTGTCAACTAAAACAGACGTTAGACTTTAGTACAGTCGAATCTTACTTGAGACATTTGCTTCATTCTGAGTAGTTTCCTATTCAAAGATATTTTTTAGGTCACTGGGTTATAAATTCACCTTTTTAAATATCACAGTCAGTTACTTGCAGATCCCATCTCAATAACTGATGTTCTATATGTCAGGTCAGAGTGATTAGTTTTGTTTTGTTTTTCTCTAATTAAAGTTGATTCTCTTATTAAAAAGAGACTTGTTTGCATTTTCATATTTTTTTCTCAGAAGGAGCATTTCCACACACACCACAATTGCTTTTAAGTACCATCTTTCTTTAAATTTGACTCTACAGTATATCTGTAGATATCAAACTATGGATACCTTGTGCACTATTTTAAATGTAGGCATTAATTTTTTCTCAGTTAAAGAATCTTCTCCTGTAGAGTCCTGGTTATCAACAGCACATACCCAATATTTAGAGTCATTTGGATAATGAATACTACGTAGAAAAAGGTATATCATTTTGATGTTTGTTAACCTTTCTTTGACGTTTACCTACAACCTGAAGTGAAAGATCAGTATAGCAAGCTGTAACTAGCAGGGTGACTTTTTAAGGCTTAATTATGTCAGTGGTTATTATTTCATCTCTCTTTCTCTCAACAAAAGATTCTTAACTTGTAGTCTACACTTTAAAACTGTAACCCTTGATTTGTTTTGAGGTGGCCTAGGTCAAATCTTATTTGTGATATCAGTTTCCTCCAGTCAGAGACCATCAGGAACACACCCATAGTTGAACAAAGTTGGGCTTTTTGGCTGTTGTAACGAGGAAGACAGTACATCATGAGGATATAGTGACAGAAGACAGAAACGATGAGGCATCTCAGAGGGTATCAGAAGGGACTTGTTATAGGATACAGACTTCTGTTTGGTGGTTTCTGGGATAGGTTCAAGGAAGCATGATTTTCCTATGGATTGGTTGCTCTCAGATGGCAAGGAAAATTCTATGTTTATGATCTTAATAATTTTTACCTACAAGGTGGGCATTCTAAATGATAAATTTGGGGCTAGTAGAAAATAAATGCAAATGTATTTTTAAACCTACGTGATACATGAAACTAAGAGCAGGGAGCTCCTTGTGAGTGTGGCAGATATCTTGCAGAGGAAACAAAGATTTAGGACTGGAGAGTATGAAACTTTGTCATTGGGTCAGTGGTTGGAAGGACATGGTATGGCTCCATCCAGTGCATTTGAAGTGATGTCCTTTTAAATTGTATCCAGTCTCCAGGCTGTAGCCCAATAGCATCTATTCTTGCAGCCATGAGTTGTGTGCCTTGTCACAAGCCATTAATATTTGTGATAATGTAGAAAATATCATCTAATATTTTCCAAGTAGATGGCTGCTGCATTGCAGCAGAAAATCTTATGATTAATATTAATTTCTATGTTGTTTGTATATCTCATGCTCAGGAGCACTACTGACTATAGTTAGTTCCTTTCATCCTCCAATGCCACAATTTGACCACTGGGAACCCGTTTAGGTTGGCTCCTTTTACTACAACCCCAGAACTTTTCAAAGCATCCTTGCTTTCTTACAGCAAAATAATTCAGACCCAACTTTATTTTTTCTAACATATTACCAGAGTTTACTAAAGATTTTCATTCATACTCTACTAATAAGTCTAACTGGTACACATGTTGCTAACTATATATGCATTTGGAATGCCACCAAATTCCAAAGTGGGCAGTTTCTAATCAGTGAGTTTATCATCACTGTTGTCTTCATTTGATTGTGTTTTTCAGTTACTCTAATCCTTACATTTTAATTATAAATACTGTCAGTTTAGCTTCATCATTATTAATTTAGCTTGGGAGTAGTTGTTTGTTCACCTTATAGTGATAAGGGATACATATTTGCATCAATAATATTTTTGATATATAATTTTTCCATAAATAGGTATCTTTAAGATGTGTATGCATTGAAGTTCAAATATGAATTTGTCAATCCCTGATTTATTGAGCAGCTGGATTCCTAAACTTAAAAAATATAGAGGGACTCTAAAAAACATCTTTAAAAACTCGTATTTTGGGGGGAAAGTTAATAAGTGACTCATATGTTGCCAACAACAATTTTACTACAAATTGTCTACAGTTGTTGCCTACAGGTCTTTATTATAATGGTTATCATTTTTGGTATCATCATTTTTCATTTAGAAAGTAGGAGCAAGTAATAAAGATGGGTCATAGAAAAAAAAGTTTAAAATTGCTCTTAGTGAAGTCCCCCTCAACTGGAAACTCATATTAGAAATATCAGAGTATATTGGGTGATTTTATTTTACAAAATATGCATATCACTTCCCCACTAGCAATCCTTATAGGGTAGCCACATGTGTTACAAAAACTTTCTCCCTGTATTGCTCTTTCCCATCTCACTTTTCTTTCCTACCTACCCAACCTTGAGAAGCACCACTGTTCTAGGTCTCTAGTCCCTAAAGGTTATAAATGGATATTGCTCAGTGGGAGCGAAGACTCAGCAATATTTGACATCTTTACAAAGAAGAGAAAGCCCATTGGCCATTTCTGCAGCTTCAGGCCATAGGATTTTCAGAATCATATACCTTGGTGCCATTGATCAACCTAAAGACTGTAAAGGTCTCTCCGATTTCTCTCTCTGACTCAGTGTCCTTTCTAATAGGTACTGCACTATGGATCAGTCACCATGAAGGACTGATTCACCTGTGGCTGAATGCTACTCGGAATTGTGTCACTAGAAGGAATAAGTAACAGGGTGTTTTTTTTCCTCCTACTAGTCATTTTGTAGAAGTATTGGCTTTCAGAACATGTAGACTGCCGTTTGTGGACTTTCATGTGTCCGTATATTCAAGATTACAATGGTATTGGCTCCCTTTTGTCCTGCAATATGACCTATTGGGCATAGAAACAATCATAACATCTCAGTGGTATAAACAAAATCAGCATTTGATTCATTTTTGATCTACTGACCCCAGCTGGACTTACTCACATATCACTCCTCTGTTGTTGGATTGGGTGGCTTGCTAAACTCAAATGGATGGTCTCATGTCTAAAGGTCAACAGGTCAGCTGGAGTTTGACTGATTAAGGATATGGTGTCTGTGGTAGCTCTGCAGGATACCATATCTAAGGATATGGTAGGTCTGTGAATTGGCTGCAAATGTTTCTCCTCCTCCTACGAACACTGAGCTAGCCAGGGTATGGCCCCTTTATTACAATGGCAGAGGCACAAAAGGCCTTCTAAGGCCTAGGATTGGAAGTGGCAGATCGTCACTTCCTTCTCATTCTTTTGGACAAAGCAAGCCATATGACCAAATCCAAAGTCAAAGGGTGAGGAAATGTAATTAAACTCTTTAGGGGGAGGAGCTACAAAGTCATATATCAATGGGCATGAATAAAGAAGAAGAGACAGTGAAGAACTGGGACAATTAATGACATCTACCACATACCTCTTGCATTTTCTGAGCATAACACATGTAATACACATGAAAAAGTCCCATAGTAATACTTTCTACCCTGATTTGGAAGCCACGGTCTTAATCAGAAAGGAAAGATATTGAAGTGATTAAAATCCCAGGGTCTGCTGGTAGCCACACCAGGACTTGAATACCTGCTTTACTCCTTACTAATCAGGTGACTTTGAGCAAGTTGATTGCTCTGAGGAATAGTTTTCCCAACTAAACAATGACAAATGTAATAACACCTAACTCTAGGATTTGTTTTAGGATCAAATGAGATAATACTTGAAAGTTGTTTAGTACAACTACATACACTTGGTAAAGGTTCAAAGTATCATATCTATAGTTTTTTTTCTCTTTCTCTCTCTTTATTCATCTTTTCCTCTTCTCATTTTCTTCTCTCTCCCTCTCTTTTTCCCCCTTTTCCAACTCTCTTCCTTTGGGATTTACTTCCTGATTATTATGCTCATTCTTTGACCGGCTCATTTTAGATGAAATGTATTCACCAAGATCTCATTAAAGCATTTTTCTTTTTCTTTTTTTCCCAGTTTTATTTTGATATAATTGACATACATCACTGTATAAGTTTAAGGTGTACAGCATAATGGTTTGACTTACATATATTGTGAAATGATTACTGCAATTTAGAAAAGCAAAACAACAAACCTTTTTCCCTTCTGGTGAGAACTCTTACAATTTATTCTCTTAACTTTCTTATATATCATACAACAGTATTAACTATAGTAATCGTGTTGTACATTACATCGCTGATATTTATTTATCTTATAACTGGAAGTTTATAACCTTTTGACCACCTTCCTTCAATTACCCCTCACCTCACCACCCACATCTGATTAATACAAATCTGATCTCTTTTTCTATGAAGTTTTATTTTGGTTCCACATATAAGAGAGATCATACAGTGTTTGTTTTTCTCTGATTTATTTCTCTTAGTATAATGCCCTCAACTTCCATCTATGTTGTTGTAAATGGCAGGATTTCCCTTTTTTATAGCTGAATAATATTCCATTGTGTGTGTGTGCACGTCGTGTTTGTATGTACGCACGTGCGCGCGCGCATGTGTGTGTGTGTGTACAGAGAGAAAATTTAGTTTTCACAGCACCATTTATTGGAGAGACTGTCTTTTCTCCATTGAGTATTCTTGGCTCCCTTGTCAAATATTACTTGACCATATATGTGTGAGTTTATTTCTGAGGTTTCAATTCTGTTCCATTGATCTATGTATCTGTTTTTATGCTGATGCCCTACTGTTTTGATTACTATAGCTTTATAGTAGCGTTTGAAATCAGGAAGTGTGTTGCCTCCCACTTAGTTCTTCTTTCTCAAGATGGGTTTGGCTATTTGGGGTCTTTTGTAATTTCATATTAATTTTAAGATTGTTTTTTATACTTCTTTAAAAATGCCATTGGAATCTTGATAGAGATGACATTGAGCCTATAGATGGATTGTGGTAGTATAGACATTTTAACAATATTCTATTCCTTGAACACAGGATACATTTCCTTTTATTTGTGTCTTCTTCAATTTCTTTTATCAATTACTTGTAGGGTTTTTAAAAAATATTTGTTTATTTAGTTGTGTCGGGTCCCAGTTGCAGCACATGGGATCTTCATTACAGCACGTGGGATGTTTTAGTTGTGGCATGTGAACTCTTAGTTGCAGCATGGGGGATCTAGTTCCCCGACCAGGATTGAACCTGGGCCCCCTGAATTGGGAGCGTGGAGTCTTAGTTACTGGACCATTAAGGAAGTCCCTACCTGTAGTTTTAAGAGTAGAGATCTTTCACCTGTTTGGCTAAGTTTATTCCTAAGTATTTTATTGTTTCTGATGCTGTGGAAAATGAGATTGTTTTCTTTATTTCTTTTTCATAAAATTTGTTGTTAGTGTATAAAAATGCTACTGATTTTTGTATGTTCATTTCATGTCATGCAGCTTTACTGAATTAATTGACTAGATCTAACAGTGTTTGGGTGGGGTGTTTAGGATTTTCTATGTATGAAATCATGTTATCTGCAAGTCAGGACAGTTTCATTTCCTCCTTTCCAATTCTGATGGTTTTTTTTTTTTTCTTGCCTGATTGCTCTGGGAAGGACTTCCAATACTATATTGAATAGGTGAGAATGGGCACCCTTGTCTTATTCCTGATCTTAGGGGAAAAGCTTTCAACCTCTCACCAGTGAATATGATGTTAGTTGTGTGCTTATCATATGTAGCCTTTACTATGTTGAGGTACACTTATTCTGTATCTGATTTGTTAAGAGTTTTTATCATGACTGGATGTTGAATTTTGTCAGATGATTTTTCTGCATCTTTTGAGCTGATCGTATGATTTTTTTCTTTTCAGTCTATTAATCTGATGGGTCACATTGATTGACTTGCCTAAGTTGAACCATCCTTGCATCCCAGGGATAAATCCCACTTGATCATGGTGAATGATCCTTCTAATGTGCTCCTGAATTCAGTTTGCCAGTATTTTGTTGAGAATTTTTGCATCTAAATTCAACAGGGATATGGTCTGTAGTTATGTTTTCTGCTAGCATCTTTTTCTGGCTTTGGTATCAGGATAATGCTGGCTTTGTAAAATAAGTTTGGGAGTGTTACTTCCTCTTTCATTTATACCAAGAGTTTGAGAAGAATTGGTGTTAATTCTTCTTTAAATGTTTAGTAAAATTCGCCTGTGAAACCATCTGGTCCTGGGTTTTCCTTCATTGAATCAGTAATCAAAAAGCTCCCAGTCTCCTTAGTAGTAATTGGTCTATTCAGACTTCATATTTCTTCCTGCTTCAGTCTTTGTAGGTTGTATGTTTCTAAGAATTTTTCAATTTCTCTAGGTTGTCCAGTTTGTTAATGTATATTTGTTCATAGTAGCTTCTTATGATCCTTTGTGGCTCTGTGGTGTCAGTTGTAATGTCTCCTTTTTAATGTATTTTGTTGACTTGGGTCTCCCTCTTCTTCCTTTGGTTAGTTTAGCTAAAGTTTTCTCAATTTTGTTTATCTTTTCAAAGAACCAACTCTTAGTTTGGTTAATCTTTTCTGTTGTTTTTATGTGCTCTATTTATGTGCTAATCTTTATTATTTCCTTCCTTCTGCTAACTTTGGGCTCAGTCTTTTCTTCTTTCTAGTTCCTTAAGATGTAGAGTTAGACTGTTTATTTGGGATATTTTTTGCTTCTTAATGTAGGTGTTTATTGCTATGAACTTCCCCCTTAGGACTTATTTTGCTGTATCTCATAAGTTTTGGTATGTTGTATTTTCATTTTCATTTGTCTCAAGATACTTTTCCCCCCTTTAATTTCTTCTTTAATTTGTTGGTTCTTCAGTAAACTATTGTTTAATTTCTATATATTTGTTAATTTTCCAGTTTTGCTCTTGTTATTGTTTTCTAGTTTCATACCATTGTGGTCAGAGAAGATACTGTGGTCTCAGTCTTCTTAAATTTGCTAACACATGTTTTGTGACCTAACATATGTTCTATCTTAGAAAATATTGCACATGCACTTGAGAAGAATGTGTATGCTCCTGTTGTCAGATAGAATATTCTGTATATGTGTGGTAGGCCATTTGGTGTATAGTGTTATTTGCTGTTTCCTTATTGATTCACTATCTGGATAATCTATCCATTGTTGACAGTGGGATATTAAATAAAGTTTCCATATTATTGTACTGTTGTTTTATTTCTCCTTTTAGCTGTTTTTCTTTTTGCTTTATGTACTTAGATGTTACAATTAGGGGCACATAAATATTTACAGGTGTTACATCTTCTTGATATGTTGACCCCTTTATCATTAGATAATGACCTTCTTATGTTTATTTTTACCATTTTTAACTTAAAGTATATTTTGTCTGATACAAGTATAGCTACGCCTGCTTTTTTTTGGATACCATTTGCTTGAAATATCTTTTTCATCTCTTCACTCTCAGTCTTTGTGCATCTTCAAGGCTAAAGTGAGTCTCCTGTAGGCAGCATTTCTTTGTATCTTGTTTTTTCATCCATTTAGCCATTCTGTGTCTTTTGATTGGAAAATAGAATCCATTTCTGTTTAAAGTAATTATTGAAAATATAAATTTACTCTTGCCATTTTGTTGTTTTCTGATTGTTTTGTAGATCCATTATTACTTGTTTCTTATCTTGCTGACTCTTGTGTTTTGAGGTCCTGTGATATCAATATGCTTTGACTTCTTTATCATGTTCTTTTTTTTTTTCTTACATCGTTATTGGAGTATACTTGCTTTACAGTGGTGTGTTAGTTTCTGCTTTTAACAAAGAGAATCAGTCATACATATACATATGTTCCCATATCGCTTCCCTCTTGCATCTCCCTCCCTCCCACCCTCCCTATCCCACCCCCCAGGTGGTCACAAAGCACCGAGCTGATCTCCCTGTGCTATGCGGCTGCTTCCCACTAGCTATCTACCTTACGTTTGGTAGTGTATATATGTCCATGCCTCTCTCTCGCTTTGTCACAGCTTACCCTTGCCCCTCCCCATATCCTCAAGTCCATTCTCTAGTAGGTCTGTGTCTTTATTCCTGTCTTACCCCTAGGTTCTTCATGACATTTATTTTTTCTTAAATTCCGTATATATGTGTTAGCATATGGTATTTGTCTTTCTCTTTCTGACTTACTTCACTCTGTAGTCCAGACTCTAGGTCTATCCACCTCATTACAAATAGCTCAATTTCGTTTCTTTTTATGGCTGAGTAATATTCCATTGTATATATGTGCCACATCTTATTTATCCATTCATCTGATGATGGACACTTAGGTTGTTTCCATCTCTGGGCTATTGTAAATAGAGATGCAATGAACATTTTGGTACATGACTCTTTTTGAATTATGGTTTTCTCAGGTAATATGCCCAATAGTGGGATTGCTGGGTCATATGGTAGTTCTATTTGTAGGTTTTTAAGGAACCTCCATACTGTTCTCCATAGTGGCTGTACCAATTCACATTCCCACCAGCAGTGCAAGAGTGTTCCCTTTTCTCCACACCCTCTCCAGCATTTATTGTTTCTAGATTTTTTGATGACGGCCATTCTGACTGGTATGAGATGATATCTCATTGTAGTTTTGGTTTGCATTTGTCTAATGATTCATGATGTTGAGCATTCTTTCATGTGTTTGTTGGCAGTCTGTATATCTTCTTTGGAGAAATGTCTATTTAGGTCTTCTGCCCATTTTTGGATTGGGTTGTTTTTTTTTTTTTTGATATTGAGCTGCTTATAAATTTTGGAGATTAATCCTTTGTCAGTTGCTTCATTTGCAAATATTTTCTCCCGTTCTGAGAGTTGTCTTTTGGTTATGTTTATGGTTTCCTTTTCTGTGCAAAAGCTTTGAAGCTTCATTAGGTCCCATTTGTTTATTTTTGTTTTTATTTCTATTTCTCTAGGAGGTGGGTCTGAAAGGATCTTGCTGTGATTTATGTCATAGAGTGTTCTGCCTATGTTTTCCTCTAAGAGTTTGATAGTTTCTGGCCTTACATTTAGGTCTTTAATCCATTTTGAGCTTATTTTTCTGTATGGTGTTAGGGAGTGTTCTGATCTCATACTTCTACATGTACCTGTCCAGTTTTCCCAGCATCAGTTATTGAAGAGGCTGTCCTTTCTCCACTGTACATTCCTGCCTCCTTTATCAAAGATAAGGGGACCATATGTGCGTGGGTTTATCTCTGGGCTTTCTATCCTGTTCCATTGATCTGTATTTCTGTTTTTGTGCCAGTACCATACTGTCTTGATTACTGTAGCTTTGTAGTATAGTCTGAAGTCAGGGAGCCTGATTCCTCCAGCTCCGTTTTTCGTTCTCAAGATGGCTTTGGCTATTCAGGGTCTTTTGTGTTTCCATACTAATTGTGAAATTTTTTTTCTAGTTCTGTGAAAAATGCCAGTGGTAGTTTGATAGGGATTGCATTGAATCTGTCGGTTGCTTTGGGTAGTAGAGTCATTTTCACAATGTTGATTCTTCCAATCCAAGAACATGGTATATCTCTCCATCTATTTGTGTCCTCTTTAATTTCTTTCATCAGTGTCTTATAATTTTCTGCATACAGGTCTTTTGTCTCCTTAGGTAGGTTTATTCCTAGATATTTTATTCTTTTTGTTGCAGTGGTGAATGGGAGTGTTTTCTTGATTTCACTTTCAGATTTTTCATCATTAGTGTATAGGAATGCCAGAGATTTCTGTGCATTAATTTTGTATCCTGCTACTTTACCAAATTCATTGATTAGCTCTAGTAGTGTTCTGGTAGCATCTTTAGGATTCTCTATGTATATTATCATGTCATCTGCAAACAGTGACAGCTTTACTTCTTCTTTTCTGATTTGGATTCCTTTTATTTCCTTTTCTTCTCTGATTGCTGTGGCTAAAACTTCCAAAGCTATGTTAAATAAGAGTGGTGAGAGTGGGCAACCTTGTCTTGTTCCTGATCTTAGTGGAAATGGTTTCAGTTTTTCACCATTGAGGACGATGTTGGCTGTGGGTTTTGTCATATATGGCCTTTATTATGTTGAGGAAAGTTCCCTCTGTGCCTACTTTCTACAGGGTTTTTATCGTAAATTGGTATTGAATTTTGTCGAAAGCTTTCTCTGCATCTATTGAGATGATCATATGGCTTTTCTCTTTTATTTTGTTAATATGGTTTATCACATTGATTGATTTGTGTATATTGAAGAATCCTTGCATTCCTGAAATAAACCCCACTTGATCATGGTGTATGATCCTTTTAATGTGCTGTTGGATTCTGTTTGCTAGTATTTTGTGGAGGATTTTTGCATCTATGTTCATCAGTGATATTGGCCTGTAGTTTTCTTTTTTGTGACATCTTTTTCTGGTTTTGGTATCAGAGTGATGGTGGCCTCGTAGAATGAGTTTGGGAGTGTTCCTCCCTCTGCTATATTTTGGAAGAATTTGAGAAAGATAGGTGTTAGCTTTTCTCTAAATGTTTGATAGAATTTGCCTGTGAAGCCATCTGGTCCTGGGCTTTTGTTTGTTGGAAGATTTTTAATCACAGTTTCAATTTCAGTGCTTGTGATTTGTCTGTTCATACCTTCTATTTCTTCCTGATTCAGTCTTGAGAGCTTGTGCATTTCTAAGAATTTGTCCATTTCTTGCAGGTTGTCCATTTTATTGGCATAGAGTTGCTTGTAGTAATCTCTCATGATCTTTTGTATTTCTTCAGTGTCAGTTGTTACTTCTCCTTTTTCATTTCTAATTCTATTGATTTGAGTCTTCTCCCTTTTTTCTTGGTGAGTCTGGCTAATGGTTTATCAATTTTGTTTATCTTCTCAAAGAACCAGCTTTTAGTTTTACTGATCTTTGCTATCATTTCCTTCATTTCTTTTTCATTTATTTCTGATCTGATTTTTATGATTTCTTTCCTTCTACCAACTTAATATCTTTTTCCATCCCCTTTCAGTCTGTATGTGTCTCTAGGTCTGAAGTGGGTCTCTTGTAGACAGCATATATATGGGTCTTGTTTTTGTATCCCTTCAGCCAATCTGTGTCTTTTGGTGGGAGCATTTAGTCCATTTACATTTAAGGTAATTATCGATATGTATATTCCTATTCCCATTTTCTTAATTGTTTTGGGTTCGTTATTGTAGGTCTTTTCCTTCTCTTGTGTTTCTTACCTAGATAAGTTCCTTTAGCATTTGTTGTAAAGCTGGTTTGGTGGTGCTGAACTCTGTCAGCTTTTGCTTGTCTGTAAAGGTTTTAATTTCTCCATCAAATCGTAATGAGATCCTTGCTGGGTAATCTTGGTTGCAGGTTTTTCTCCTTCATCACTTTAACTATGTCCTGCCAGTCCCTTCTGGCTTGCAGAGTTTCTGCTGAAACATAAGCTGTTAACCTTATCGGGATTCCCTTGTATGTTATTTGTTGTTTTACCCTTGCTGCTTTTAATATGTTTTCTTTGTATTTGACAAAGAAATACAGTTTGTCTGTATTGACAGTTTGATTAATATGTGTCTCGGCGTATTTCTCCGACCCTCGTGCTTCCTGGACTTGATTAACTCTTTCCTTTCCCATATTAGGGAAGTTTTCCACTATAATCTCTTCAAATATTTTGTCAGTCCCTTTCTTTTTCTCTTCTTCTTCTGGAACCCCTATAATTCGAATATTGGTGTCTTTAATGTTGTCTCAGAGGTCTCTGAGACTGTCCTCAGTTCTTTTCATTCTTTTTTCTTTATTCTGCTCTGCAGTAGTTATTTCCACCTTTTTATCTTCCAGGTCACTTATCCGTTCTTCTGCCTCAGTTATTCTGCTATTGGTCCCATCTAGAGTATTTTTTATTTCATTTATTGTGTTGTTCATCCTTGTTTGTTTCATCTTTAGTTCTTCTAGGTCCTTGTTAAATGTTTCTTGCATTTTCTCTATTCTATTTCCAAGATTTTGGATCATCTTTACTATCATTATTCTGAATTCTTTTTCAGGTAGACTGCCTATTTCCTCTTCATTTATTAGGTTTGGTGGGTTTTTATCTTGCTCCTTCATCTGCTGTGTGTTTTTCTGTCTTCTCATTTTCCTTATCTTACTGTGTTTGTGGTCTCCTTTTTGCAGGCTGCAGGTTCGTAGTTCCCGTTGTTTTTGGTGTCTGTCCCCACTGGCTAAGGTTTGTTCAGTGGGTTGTGTAGGCGTCCTGGTGGAGGGGACTAGTGCCTGTGTTGTGGTGGATGAGGCTTGATCTTGTCTTTCTGGTGGGCAGGTCCACGTCTGGTGGTGTGTTTTGGGGTGTCTGTGGACTTATTATGATTTTAGGCAGCCTCTCTGCTAATGGGTGGGGTTGTGTTCCTGTCTTGCTAGTTGTTTGGCATAGGGTGTCCAGCACTGTAGCTTGCTGGTCGTTGAGTGAAGCTGGGTGTTGGTGTTGAGATGGAGATCTCTGGGAGATTTTCGCCATTTGATATTACGTGGAGCTGGGAGGTCTCTTATGTACCAGTGTCCTGAAGTTGGCTCTCCCACCTCAGAGGCACAGCACTGACTCCTGGCTGGAGCACCAAGAGCCTCCTCAATTTGGGATGATTTGTTGTCTATTCATGTATTCCACAGATGCAGGGTACATCAAGTTGATTGTGGACCTTTAATCCGCTGCTTCTGAGGCTCCTGGGAGAGATTTCCCTTTCTCTTCTTTGTTCTCACAGCTCCCAGGGGCTCAGCTTTGGATTTGGCCCCGCCTCTGCGTGTAGGTCACCAGAGTGTGTCTGTTCTTCGCTCAGACAGGACGGGGTTAAAGGAGCCACTGGTTCGGGGGCTCTGGCTCACTCAGGCCGAGGGCAGGGAGGGGCACGGAGTGCGGGGCGAACCTGCAGAGGCAGAGACTGGCGTGACGTTGCACCAAGCAGAGGCGCGCCGTGTGTTCTCCCGGGGAAGTTGTCCCTGGATACCGGGACCCTGGTAGTGGCAGGCTGCACAGGCTCCCCGGAAGGGGGGTGTGGATAGCGACCTGTGCTCGCACACAGGCTTCTTGGTGGCGGCAGCAGCAGCCTTAGCGTCTCATGCCCGTCTCTGGGGTCCGTGCTTTTAGCCGCGGCTCGCGCCCGTCTCAGAAGCCTCTTTAAGCAGAGTTCTTAATCCCCTCTCCTCGAGCAACAGGAAACAAAGAGGGAAGAAAAAGTCTCTTGCCTCTTCGGCAGGTCCAGACTTTTCCCCGGACTCCCTCCCGGCTAGCCGTCATGCACTAACCCCCTGCAGGCTGTGTTCCTGCTGCCAACCCCAGTTCTCTCCCTGCGCTCCGACCGAAGCCCGAGCCTCAGCTCCTGTCATGTTCTTTTGTATAAGTACGACAAGATTTTCCCTTGTGGTTACTATGAGACTTACATAATATGTTAATATTATAACACTATTTTAAATTAATAAGAATTTAACTTCAGTACAATTCTAAGCTTCACACTTCTCCCTCTCACATTTTAGGTTAATGATGTTACAATTTACTTATTTTTATATTGTGTAACTAATAAATTATTGTAGTTATGGCTATTTTTAATACATTTGTTTTTTAACCTTTAAGCTAGAGTCATAAGTGAATTATGCACCACCACTGCCATATTACAAATCTAACTTTGTATATTTACCATTATCAGTGACTTTTACACTGCCTTCTTTTGTTTTTGTGATGTTAATTAGCATTCTTTTACTTCCACTCAAATAACTCTGTTTAGCATTTCTTGTAAGGCAGGTCTCGTGGTGATGAATTTCCTCATCTTTTGTTTCTTGAGGAAAGTCTTTATCCCTCTTTCGTTTCTGACAGCAAGCTTTGCCAGATATAGTATTCTTGGTTGACAGTTTTTTCTTTCAATATTTTGAATATGTCATCCCATTGTCTTCTGGCCTGAACATTTTCTGTTGAGAAATACATTGATAGTTTGTTGGGGAGGTTTCTTGTATATAAATTCTCTCTCTTCTCTTGCTGCTTTTTAAATTCTTTGTCTTTCACCTTTGCCAATTTAATTACAATGTGTCTCAGTGCAGTCCTATTCAGGTTCAACTTATTTGAAGTCCTTTGGGTCTCTTGGAAATGAATATCGCTTTTTCTCCCCAGGTTTGGGAGGTTTTCAGCCATTATTGCTTTAAATAAACTTTTGTATCCCTTTCTTTCTCTTCTCCTTCTGGAATATAAAAAAAATCAAATATTGCTTTGTGTTTGTATGTCCCTACTTTTTTTTTTTTGTTTTTTTTGCAGTACGCGGGCCTCTCCCGCCACAGAGCACAGGCTCCGGTGTATATCCCTACTTTTGAAGCTCTCTATTGAATGCTTCAGTTCACTTATTGTATTTTTCAGCTCTAGGATTTCTGGGTTTTTTTTTTCATGGTTTCTGTTTCTTTGTTGAACTTCTCATTTGTTTATACATTGTTTTCATAATTTCATTTAGTTGTCTATATGTGTGTTCTTGTAGTTTACTTCTTTAAGATGATTATTCTGAATTCTTTGTCTTCAGTTCATAGATCTCCATTTCTTTAGGGTCAATTGTTAGTGCCTTATTAGTTTCCTTTGGTGGTATCATCATATTTACCTGATTTTTCATGATCCTTCATTCCTTATGTTGGTATCTGTACCTTTGAGTAAGTAGCCTCCTCTTTCAGGCTTGGCAGGTTTGTTTTGGCAGAGACAGTTCTTCACCAGTTGGCTCAGTTTGAGTTTCTGGAAGTGTCTGCTGGTAATGCCCTTGGGCAGATGGGGCTGGCTATTAGGGTCTGTTTTGGGAAGAGGCACCTATTCAAGCTCTGAGGTGGGGTGGGGGGTTGCCACTGGCTGAGAACAGCTAGGTAGGACTGATAGCTTGGTTCCCTGCCTAAGTGAGGCTCTAGGATGGGCTGCACTGTTGCCTGGATTCTCTGATCAGGCTTACTCGACATTCAGGACTAGGTATTATACTCAGCAAAAGGTGGGACTATGAATTAGCTTCCCTGCCCTGGCAAGGTGGCAGGCTAGAACCTGCTTAGACAAGCAGCTCCAAGGTCACTAAGGCTCTTTGTGGTGTTGACTCTAGCTGAGTCATGCCCCAAGTTCCCTGGCCAAGCAGGGCTACTGGCTTTGCTCTGAAAGTTATCACCTCTATCTGCCTGCCTCTCAGCTTGAGCATTTCTGGGTTATGCAGTTTCCAGCCCCTCTCACCAGCCCTTCATGTCAGATGGGGTTGGGGGCCACGCTTCACAGCAGGTTGGGCTATGACTCAGCCCTTCTGCCTGGGTGTGGGCAGACCAGGCTCCAGGACTGGCAGAACTCCTCCTTTAAGGGCGCAAATCAGGCAGACCTGCACTCCACTGAGTTTCCTGGTCAGACTGCACCACCAACTTGTTTCTGAAGATGAGTAAAGCTGCTGGTTGGGACTACTAGTTGGACTCTGCAGGTAGAAGCTCAGTCTGCCAAGATCCAAGTGCTGGTTGCCATAAACTGCTCCCCCATTCTCCATCATGATGAGATTCGCAATAGTTGAGCCCCTCCAATTACCCTGTGATCCCTATTGGGCAAAACCAGAGTTTTGGGGGCTCCCATGAAGTGACCCACAATGTTAGGGGGGCTGGATATCACCCCTGGGTTCTTTTCCCGCCAGAGGAACCAGAGGCTCAGGAGACACCTCTCCAAGTGGTGCTGTGCTACCCTGGGGGAGGTGCAATGTGGTCAGTGTGCAGCCAGCCACTCCTCTCTCCTTTCTAATGCACTCTGCCTTGGCGTCTGTGGTGCAGGGGTACTTCAGCCTCACTCCCGCATTCTAGGATTCTCTCACTGACATCCGTGAATAGTTGTTATTCTTGTGAGGGGGGCTAAGTCTGGAATAACTTTTCCCTGTTTTGGTGATGTCACTTTCTAAAGTATTTTTCTTAAAAAGGCACTTTTCAAAAGAGAACTAAAAATAATTTCCTAGGTTTGGCCCATGAGTCTTAATATTACCTCTTACACAAAGCTAAACATAAAGCAGTTCTCTCAGAGCTACTGAAGAAAAAAAAAAAAAAGTTATGGGGTCTCTAAGTTCAGCATAGCTTACATTTTGCTCTGAAGGAAATACTGATATTCTCTATGGCAACTGCCTAAGTTGTGAGGCCTGGTAAGGCAACATGGCAGATTCATATGAAATTAACTGGAGGAAATGACAACGGTGGGGGGGGGTGTAATGAGCATAACTGTTTCTATCCCTTGACTACCTAGTATTTAATAATCTCTGAGGCCTTCCTTGACATCATCCTCTGATCCAGAGGTTCTTAAGCTTGGATGCACATTAGAATCTCCTGGGGAACTTTTAAAAATGCCAAGGGCCCATCTACAGAGATACTGATTTAATGTCGATGAAACGTAGACATCAGTATTTTTAAAAATCTCCCAGATGATTCTAATGTGAAGCTGGGGTTGAGAACCACTGTTCTAAACTAACATATACCTCCTCATTTGTGATATAATAAGTAGAGATTATTACCTCATCTACAAAATAAGAGGACTTAACTCATTGATTTCTAATTCCCATCCTCTTCTCAAATCCTGTGGTTTCTAAAATATAGAAAGATGAAAACATGCTGTGCCAGGGCCCCTCCTCAAACCAGTTAAATCAGAACTTCCAGGAGTGGAGTGTGAATGTCATAGTTTTTAAATGCTCCCAGGTGATTCTAATATTCAGCCAGAGTTACTGACAGCTGGACTTGAAGAACCTGCTACGATATAGTTTTATGTGGGATGGGTAAAAAAGGAGAGAATAAAGTCTTACCAAAAAATATGGGGTAAAAATCAGTAGCACTTTTATAGGTTAATTAAAAACTAGTAGTACCTTTTCCATTTCTTTTTGATTTTTTTTCATTTTTACCGTAGTCTTAGATTATGGTTCAGCATCTGTTCTCCCTCTCCTCTTTTAAACCTGCCTTACTAAGACATTTCATTACCAATGAATATTTCATTTGGAGAATTTAGAAAGTGATCAAAAGCAGTATTACTTGAGAAATGGGACTTACAAGATCTACTCCTAAGAGAGATGTCACCAAAACTGTAATGGAATATATTTTATTTTAATTTTTCTAGTTGTGAGGATGTATGCTCTCAGTCAAGTATATGTTAAAGGTAATTCACTGTAAAAATGTCAGCATCTGTAAAAAATGAAAAAGAGAACACAGGAAAACAGACTAAATGTAGTCAGAGAGAGGCTAAAGGCAGGGGTCTCCAACCCCCAGGCCACAGACCGGTACTGGTCCATGGTCTGTTAGGAACCAGGCCGCACAGCAGGAGGTGAGCGGTGGGTGAGTGAGCAAAGCTTCATCTGTATTTATAGCCGCTCCCCATCACTCACATTACCACCTGAGCTCCACCTCCTGTCAGATCAGCAGCGGCATTAGATCCTCATAGGAGTGCGAACTCTTCTATGAACGGCGCATATGAGGGATCTAGGTTGCGCACTCCTTATGAGAATCTAATGCCTGATGATCTGAGGTCGAGCTGAGGCGCTGGGGAGCAGCTGCAAACGCACATTATCATTAGCAGAGAGATTTGACTGCACAGAGACCATAATAAATCAATTGCTTGCAGACTCATATCAAAACCCTATCAGTGAGTGGCAAGTGAAAACAAGCTCAGGGCTCCCACTGATTCTGTGTTATGGTGAGTTGTATAATTATTTCATTATATATTACAATGTAATAATGGAAATAAAGTGCACAATGAATGTAATGCACTTGAATCATCCCAAAACCATCCCGCCACCCCAGTCTGTGGAAAAATTGTCTTCCACGAAACCAGTCCCTGTTGCCAAAAAGGTTGGGGACTGCTGGCTAAAGCCATCTGTTTTATTATACAAAGTTGTTGAGAGCATGGTAGCTTAGCCCAACAAAACCTGGGCAAATGGCCAGTGTCTGGTGGGCAAAAAAAGAATCTTTTCCAGATGTAATACATTCACTCCCAGCGTCTTCCTGAAGTCTTCACCATTCTTCCCATTGTCTTAGAAGCAGCTGTAAGAGTTTACTTCCAGAAATTGCACCTCTCAGAAGTCCTATCTAGAGCTGTGATGCCGCAACCAGTAGTTATTAACCACATGTGTCTTATAAATTTAAATTAACTAAAATCTGAAATTTAGTTCTTTTGTCACATTAGCCACATTTCACATGCTCGATAACTACATGTGGGTATTGGCTACCATATTGGATAGAGAAGAATATTTTCATCATCACAGAAAATAACATTGGACAGGGCTTGACTAGAGTCTTAGCAGTACAGAAGTTAAACTTACTTGCTAACCAAAGGTAATTTCCTGTTCTTTTGGAGCCCTGTAGAACATAGAGATTAATTCTATGCGTCTCAGTTTTCTCCTCTTACAAATGGATATAAAAATAATGGTTGACTCCAAAAGAGTTATAGAATTGTTTAAGTGTCCTAAGGAGCATAATTCTAAATAAAAGCCCCTACAGGTGAAAAACAGCTGTGTTATAACTCATAATCTAGGGGTGGGGGGGAGAAATAAGGTGTAATATTCAGAAGGATTACCGTTGTTTCTCAAAATATACTCGATGAACCACTTGGTTTGGACTCCCCCCACCACCCCCTTCCCCCGTTGCTTGATTAAAATGCAGATTTCTCTGCCTTATTCCAGACTTCCTGGATCAGGATATTTGGAGTAGAACCCATGACTGGGCATTTTAACAAATCCACTGATGATGTTTATGCACACCATTTGAAAAAAATGCCTTTTTGGAAAAAAAAATCATTTCTAACCCTCCCAAGCATCCCCCACTTTGTGTTTACATTTTAATTTGACTGATTTAATTTATCATTCCTTTGGTCATTAGGTTATTTGCAAACCTGTTTGCAAAGTCAGCGGTCTCTCCGACAGCGAGATGACACCCGTGATCCTGCAGAGTTCAACTGCCGTGTATTCCACACTCACTTTTTCTTTGATTGGGCAGTACCATTGAGTTTTAGTTATTTTAGTTAGCATATCTTGCATAAATTGCTCATTTGGGGCTAGCCAAATGATTGCCTAGGAAATATTTTGCACAGTTTCTGAAAGAAGCTGTTTCAGTTGTAAACAGCAGGAAAACACAGCCATTAAAAGAGAAAGAATGCCTACGTTTTTACAACAAAATAATTAGAAGCCATTACTGGCACCGTTTAGATTTCAGTGCCCCATCTATCTTACTTTCAGTTAGAAACAGTGTGCCCAAATAGGAAAAGTCTGGCTAAACATGAGTGCACTTTTGACCCCATTGATAACATAGTCTATGCAATTTTCTTTAAGTACAACTTTGTTGGCTGATACTAGTTTTGGGGTTTTTTTTTAATTATTTATTTATTTATTTTTGGCTGTGTTGGGTTTTTGTTTCTGTGCGAGGGCTTTCTCTAGTTGCGGCAAGCGGGGGCCACTCTTCATCGCGGTGCGCAGGCCTCTCACTATCACGGCCTCTCCCGTTGCGGAGCACAGGCTCCAGACGCGCAGGCTCAGTAGTTGTGGCTCAAGGGCCTAGTTGCTCCGCGGCATGTGGGATCTTCCCAGACCAGGGCTCGAACCCGTGTCCCCTGCACTGGCAGGCAGATTCTCAACCACTGCGCCACCAGGGAAGCCCGATACTAGTTTTTGAGGTAAAGAGCTGGGTACCAATTTCATGAATTTATATCCATTTTTATCTATCATAATAGAATCTCAAAGATGAATTTTTTAGTTTTAAGCCCCAAACTTCTACTCAGTGTCTGGGAAAGTGCACAGCTTTCCCAGTGAGTGTTTATCCATCCTCCATTTGAACACTTCTAAAAATGAGACGGTCATTTCTTCCAAAGGACGCCTTTCCCACTCTGGGACAGCCCTTACTCATACAAACTTCCTGTATCTTTTATCATTTGGCTCTAGTTCTGCCCTCTTGGACCACAGGGCATAAACCTAATACCTCTTTACATGACAACTTTTCCAAGAGTGGAAAATTACTGGGGTGTTTCCCCTTGTCATCTCCATTGTGTGTTCAGAAATATTTTCTTTTAACTAACATATCTGGCTTTCAGCTAATGGTGATGAAAATAGAACAAATCATTAAAAATTTCTTCTGCTTCGAAACACTTTCCCATATTATACTTCTTAATTTAAACAATGAAGGGTTGACAATTAGTAGTTGCTAATTCAAAGAAACTGAACCTAACCCGCAACAGAGATTATCTTGACTAAAGGAGATTCCTGAGAAAATGTATCCATTTCATCTAAACTTCAGTGGTCTATCTGTTGAATCTCTTTTGTTAAAAGCTCAAAGTTTATTCATTAATTCAGCGTATTTAGTAAATGCCCAACTGCTATATGTAGGGACACAATCATGAGTTAGAAGCATATGATCTAGAATAACATTTAGATGCCTATTTTAATACAAACCTTAAGCATTGCCCTTTCATGGGTACTCATTTGAAAGTGGGGCCACAGGCATTGGTGGGGTAGAGATTGGGGGATTGAAGCAGCAGAAAGAGCACTGATCTAGTTTTCAGAGAGGCAAAAATCTAATTTTGTCAATCCAGCTCTGCCTGTAAACATATCAAGTGGCTTTCAGCAAGTCATTTAGCCTGATTCTGCTGCATTTTCTGTGTTCGTCCTACCTTGTCAATTTGCATACATTTTGTTCTGTTTTAATCAGTTAAGATGATACTTGTCAAATGGCTTTCTATTAAAGAGAATGAAGCATAGTTTACTAAATACAAACATAAAAATAATGTTTTTGGTATATGTACAGTTTACAAAGTCCGTCTCAAACATTATATCCTTAAATATTTTCAAAGATTTGTGAACTCATTGATTTGTGAGGGAAAGAAACTGCAACTGGGATGAGATAGGCATTCAATTTAGAAATTATTACAGTGAATTTTATCATTATCTTCTATGTAACCATTTCCAGGTTGTTTTGTTAATGTCTGAAGAATTTTTTTGTTTTTGCCCAAAGTCAAGCCTGCTGTCTACTTGTAGATGCTAAAGCTAATTTGATAGATTATATCTCCTTCTGGTTGACAGCCTTAATTTTTTTCACGATGGATAAGATTTTGCCAGTTTCCAATCTTTGCCAAACTGATCAAGTAACTGATTTTATGGTTTGATCCCACGGAGCTCGTTTCCAATTTGACATTTTTCCTCCTACCATTTTAAAAGTAGCTGCTGAAACACAAATATCAGAAGGAAAATAAAAAGATCTCTTGAATTAGTAGCTTGATCCCCTTTGGTGCTAGTTTCCTTTTCCCAGAAATATACTTTGTACTGTTTTGTTAGTTGAGTTTTAAGTGTCTCAGGAGGTGGTGGATTTGGTACTTTCTTGGCAGCATATTTCACAGTCTAATAATCTTAATAGCTTTAATACTCTGGAATGTGTTTAAGCCAGTCTTACTTGTTTGTATAGGTTAAAATTTTCCAAGGGCCTCTCATTGCCCTAGCAATAGGAGTTTTTAAATGGTCTCATCACTTTTTAATTGCTTAAACTTTTACCTTTTTTTTTTTTTTTTAGTGTTTAAAGGTTTGGAATGAGCATTTTAGTTTGTCCCGCAAAGTCCTTCAGTGGTTATTACCAGGATCACTTTCAGCATGCTTTCTCAGCTTAATCCTACACCTTTTTCCTTTGTCCCTTCCCATCAAATTAAGTTAGTTGTGTATATTCTTATTTAGGTAGCAATAATTTAAATAGTACTTATAATTTACTCCATGTTTACTACCTATCAGGTGATGGGCTACGCACTTTACCAGAGTTTCTCAGCCTCAGCACTATTGACCTTTTGGGTTGGATAATTCCTTGTTGTGGGGGACTGTCCACTGTAAGATGTTGAACAGCATCCCTGGCCCCTACCGAGTAGATGCCAATAGCATCCCCAAGTTGAAACAACCGATAATGTCCCAAAATGTTCCCTGGGGAGCAAACTTGCCCCTATCTGAGAACCACTGACTTACATGATGTCATTTAACCCTTACAAAATCCTTGTAAAACAAATGGTATTATCATAATTTTATAGCTGAAGAAAATAAGGCTGAAGGAGGATAAATAATTTATCTAGAGTCACACAGCTAGTAAATGGAGAAGCCAAGGTTTGAACCCGTCTTCTGACTTCAAAGCTAATGATTTTCCTCCTGTCAATACAAACTTACCTCAATAATATGTTCACAGTGTTAGTTTCACTTTAATATTTTTATCACAGTTGAGTTGAGTGACATTTATTTTTCTTCACATTTCTTCACACTTTTTCTTCACATTTATTTCATTTGAACTTTTAAATCTCCTTCCTTAGGGGAATATAACTCCCTCAACCTCTGTGTGAGGATCTTTCTTTGTCAATCAGTACTTATTATCAACCAGTATTTTATCATTGTCTTTTTTGAAACCAGGATGTCTTATATGATTTATCAAGATCTCATTTTGTTTTAATCTTGACTTCTAAAGAATTTGGGATCCCTCTCGGCTTGCCTAATCCACAAATTTCATTCGTCTTTCCTCTATTACATCAATAAAATATTTGTTATTCTAGATGGCAAACTCCATTACATCTCTTTTCCCAAAATACCTTTCTATTTGGATTTTTGCCAGTTTATAATGCATTGATTCCATCTATAATTCATAGCATTCTGACTGTCTGGAAAGATAGGATCAGGTGCTGAGGAGAAGCAGAGGAAAAGGATAATGAACAGGTAAGCAGTGTGACAGTAGCAGCAGGAGGCAGAAAAAGAGCCTGTATTCCTTCATCGCCTAAAGGCATATACCTCAGGAGAAGCATCACAACACCACGGAATGCAGTTTGAACTCAACCTTAGTCAGCGTGAAGGACGAATATGAAATACAGTTGAGCCTTGAGCAACACAGGGGTTAGGGGTGCTAAGGCCCCCACAGTCACAGATCTTTGTCCTGCTCTCTCTGCCTCAAAAAGAAACGAATTGATAAATGACTCACCCAAGGTCAGGAACCTGAAACAGTTCGGATAGGATCAGGACTCAAACCCTAGTTCTTTCTGACTCCACACATTGGAATCTCTAATTGAACACAAACTTTTCCCTGCACTTAGTTAATTTAAAAATCTGTAAAATGAAAATATTTTGTTTATTGAAAATAATCCACATGTAAGTGGACCTTCACAGTTCAAACCTGTGTTGTTCAAGGGTCAACTGTATATGGTTTATACTTATAGGCTTGAAATGCTTGTTTATACTTACTAGCTACAGTGAAAAACCTGATTTAGATTTTAAGAGTTCGGCAATGGTTTCAGAGGAGAAAGAGGACATCTTTTTGTTTTTGTTTTTGTTTTATTTTTGGCTGCATTGGGTCTTCGTTGCTCCGCGTGGGCTACTCTTCATTGCGGTGCACGTGCTTCTCATTGCGGTGGCTCTTCTTGTTGCGGAGCACAGGCTCTAGGCATGCGGGCTTCAGTAGTTGTGGCACGCTGGCTCAATAGTTGTGGCCTGCGGGTTCTAGAGCACAGGCTCAGTAGTCGTGGTGCACGGGCTTAGTTGCTCTGCGACATCTAGGATCTTCCCGGACCAGGGCTCGAACCCATGTCCCCTGCATTGGCAGGCGGATTCTTAACCACTGAGCCACCAGGGAAGTCCCAGGAGGACATCTTTTTAAATGTAACATTCTAGGCTGTACAGAAAAAGCTAAGCTGACCAAAAAAAAAAAAAAAAATAGTCACTCTCATTTTTCTCTCCGGGGACTCTAATCACTTTGTCTTGAGATCAACACTCCAGATGTAACAGTATGAGATTCAGAAGTTTTGGAGAATATCAAATAAGCCAAAGAACAAAACTGCAACTGTAGACCATAAAGTACTGAGAGACATCTACTGAATTGTTTTAGGAGTATAAGGTTTTTCCTAAGGGTGACCAGAATAATGAATTTGTAAGATGCTTGGCTAAATTGAGTGTGAAATACAACTCTCATATGGAACAAAGCTCATTCAAATACTGGTGGTCTGAGTCTGTGGCATAGGTTTCGTAAACACTTTTCTCTGACCAGCTGCGAACTATTTAATAACTGGATTACTGATCAGATATTTTGTAAATAACCTGTGAGTTGATTGAATTCAGTCTGTTTCCTTTTCCGAGTTTGCACGTGTAAGCACATGAAAGTAACTTGAACAAATGAAAGGTATGCGCTAAAATAACACTATTTCCACGTGGCATCCAGATACTCAGGAAAAATTTGGGGAGTGGGAGAGATAGGTTGACTTTGTACCCTTAAAAGTTTCTGTTTACTACTTTACTGTGCTTCTCAACAGAACATATTTGTTTACAAGACTCAGGAGGGTTGAGGAAAGAGCTTTGTAAACATTGTTTAATGATGTATCAAAGCCCAGGGACTTCCCTGTTGCTACAGTGGTTAAGAATCTGCCTGCCAATGCAGGGGACACAGGTTTGATCCCTGGTCCGGGAAGATCCCACATGCCACAGAGCAACTAAGCCCATGAGCCACAACTACTGAGCCTCCGCTCTAGGGCCCGTGAGCCACGACTACTGAGCCCGCTCACCACAACTACTGAGCCTGTGTGCCTAGAGCCCGTGCTCCACAACGAGAAAAGCAACTGCAGTGAGAAGCCCACACACTGCAACGAAGAGTAGTCCCTGCTCGCTGCAACTAGAGAAAGCCCACGTGCAGCAACGAAGACCCAAAGCAGCCCAAAGTAAATTAATTAATTAATTTTTTTTTTTTTTAGAAAGCCCAATATTGAAAATGCCATGACAGACATCTGGTTGAAACTGAAACAAAAGTGATAATTTCCCAAATAGTTAACTATATGTAAAGTTGGGGATGAAATACTAAATATTCTGGTTTTAAACTCAAGTGTTACACATTTTTAACTGAAAGATGTCGTGGAGATGTTGACTTGAGCTCTGCTGAGTATCCAGTGAACTAATCATGTTTCTGATTAATAGGTATGTCACATAACTTCCAGAAGTCCCTGTGACTGTATCATAATATCCCAAGTGAGATGAGATGCTTGCAAGTGAGTTCTTTTAAAATTCAGATTGGTTTAACAATTCTGACAAACATTTATGAATATTTAGGCATCAGAGATGTGATCATTCTATGCATTGTTTAATTGCCAAAATTCTCGTATTCTCTGGGGGCTTCTTTTTGGATTATGATTGAGGAAGGTAAGGACATCAATAAATAAAATCGGGTGAACTTATTTGGATCGATACAAATTGGACTGTCTCTGTACCTCTATGTTAGCAAATAACACTTGTCTTAGGTTGAGTTCTCCCAAAAGCAAACCCTGAGACAAGGATTTAAGTGCAGATAGTTTATTTGGGAGGTAGTTTCAGCAATTACGGAGCAGGAAAGGAGGGAATAGGGTACACAAGGGAAGGAAGCCAGTACAGACTGCATCATGATCAGGTTCCCACTGAGGGCAACTGGGCCACAATCCCACTGAGAACTTGCAGGAGACAGTGGAGAAGACACCTCCGAGCTGACCCACCCAAGAGCCAAGGGGACTCATGGTATATTTCTCCCCCTTCTGATTGTCATTTATGGATGGATGACTGCTCCCAGGGGCAAAAGTCCCCAGAGTGAGCCTGTGCTATGCACAGCTTGAGCAAGCACCTGTGACTGGAGACTGCCCTCTGGCGGAGAGACACAGAAGCTTGTAGTAAGTTGCCCTTGGCTGTTGAATAGGACACTGACAGCATCTTTGATGGCACTATTATTCCCTAAGATAACAACCTGAAGCGCCCTAAATGAAAAATTCAAACAGGTCAGAGCTTTGGATCAGAAATGTGAAATACAAGTTCCAATAACTGCCCTAAAAAAAGGAAACCAATCTTTTCCTGATATTCCTCAAAACTGCTGCCCACACAATCTACAGAACCCTTGTAAAGAGGTTCCCTCACCATTTTTCCAGCCAAGACTGTTGTATGCTAGCTCAGTTTAAACAGAAAAACCTCACTGGTTCTGACTTGCTTTTGTCAATTTGCTGATGGCCTGGGGTGCTTCATTTACACATGCATTTTATAACTGAAAGAGTGGTCCTCGGAGAGGAGCCTTGGCAATCATTTTAATTAGCAGCAAGTTGAAGACTGTCATTTCTTTCTTCCCCCAGTAGCCCTAATGAACCAAGAGATGAGCTTATAAAGTTTTGCCCCAAAGGTTTCTCAGCTGCCAGCTGATCAAAATGTGCAGAGGCAATAATACTAGACAACTGCTTCATACTCAGGCCGATTTTTAAACTGTTAATTATAGTCCAGCTAAGAGGTGAAGGAAGGCCCATGATTACTAGACTCATATATAAGTTGTTGTCAGCATTCTTTGGTCTCTACCCTGAAACTGGAAAGACTTCAGGAAAAAAAAAATTCACATGCATCCAGAAGATAAACTTTAAAAAAAATGTTCTTTACTCGCTGAAGAGCGTCTCTCTTCTCAACTATCCTTAATAACTATCCTTAATCTTTCTTGCCTCACAGTTGAGGAAATCCTCAAATATGCAGCTCTTTTAAAATTGAACAAAACCAGAACCAATGCTGAAATCATAAAGCACAAGACAGTAAGATAAAACATTCACTGACATCTGTACACTTTTGCTATATTTTCATTTTAGATGAAGTTTTTTAGGTCCATTTCCATTTTGATCAGACTCTGTTAATTTTGTTTCTTTTAGGATGATGGTTTTCTCTCTTGCTCTCTCTCACTTTCTTTCAGCCAGTCTTAGGCCAACTCTGAGAATGGATTCAGGTGCTCCAAGAAAATGCTTCATTGTATGCCAGTACATTCTCATTCTTCTTTAAACTTACTTACCTAAACACCTGTACCCTGGGTGGGGCAATACTGGGAGGAGAGAGTAAGGGGAAGGGCTTAGATGAAGAGCAGAGGTCTACCAGCTGAGCCCTTTCTTGCAGGACAGCACTTTCAAACGAGCTTTTTGTAATCATTCTTTTGTTTTCCAGAAACAAGTTTCCTGCTTCTGTATTTTCAGTAAGTCGTATCATTTTAGAGATGCTCTTTTTACTTGCAAGTCAGATGGCACATTTTAAATCATCTCCTCTTGTAAAATGCCAGGATAGAGAGCATTATATAAATTCAAGGCATGTACAGTACTATGCACAATTCTTATTGAATAAAGATAGATCTTAGAGTCATATAGTTAGTGTCCACACGATCCTATAACAACCCATGACATATGAAACACTCAGGTGGTTAGGCAAGTTGTTTCGGCTCCATTAAACCTGGCATCCAGGGTATATATAAATGATTTAGGTGCTTGATTACATTGTTTTCACATTTGGTCTGCTGACTTGGCTTTGTGGTAGTAAAGCCCTGGAACCCCACTGATTCTCTGAAAATGCTGCATTTATTTCTGAGGAATAATGCTATCATTAAGTTACTTTTCTAACATTTCCATAGTGGTTGGCATAGACCTTGACTATGTTACATGTCTGTGTTAATTGATCATAAGAAAGATAATACCAGGCTCACTTAAAGATGCAGAAATGTTTAAAACAGAGCTTTGTGACTATTCTGAAGTGATATTAAACAATGCAAAGTACTGCCAGACTTGGGTTTTCTGGAACTATAAAGTCTTTGCTATTTTCGGAAAATAATTTGAAGAATTCTTTTGGACCATCTAATGAGATGCATTACCAGATACTGCCTTTTTATAAACTTGAAGAAGTTAAATGGTTGTTCTTTTTCTTGTCCAATCCAGTTCTCTTTAAGTGTTTCAAGCCAGCATGGATTTCCTTGGCATCTCAGCATGTGGCTTTTCCAGGATTGTCTGATGGTACTGCTGTGAAATGTGATTAGGGAATTTGAGAGAAAGGAAGTTGGCTGAAGGTCATTACCAATTAGATGAAAACTAAAGGCTCCTGAGCTACTCAAATAGAGTAATGAATAATTATCCAAACTTTTTGAAAGACATTTAGAATGTAATATCATTGTGGATTTTCATTAAATTGAAAAATGGCCGAACTATCAAGTCCATCCAGACACCGGAATACACGTACCTCCACGGCAGGGCAATTTCCTATAATCAGAGAGGAGTGGGGAATGGGCTAAGGTTGGAGCAGGATTACAATATAGCTTAAGCCATCATCACTAGGTACCTAAATAGGTAAGAGAAACTTGAGCCAAAGTATGGCCCTTTAACTACCAATCCTAGTAGCCTCACAGGCCTCAGAACGATGACCGGAAGTTCTTCCACAGTTTCTTAGTTATTAGAGAAAATAAAAGGATAGCCATCTCCTGAGACCACCATTTGCCTCACCTAATGGAGGGGGATTAGGTTCTTTGCTTGTTTCTCTAATAGGCTGATATAAAATAGTAATTTGCCCCAGTTTAAAGTTGTATTGCAAATATTCCCTGTGAGCATATAAGTGTATAACAACAACTTAATTTTTCTGAAAGGTAAAATGCAGAATAAACAACTACCCACAAAATTGGATCCTTTTCTCATGTATTATAATTACAGTCATTTTAACAGCGTCACCAATTACGTCTCCTATTTTTCTGAAAAGCAGTATAATTATATATAAATAATTTGAGCAAAGATGTGACCATGCAGGCCCAGAAACATGTGACTGGTTCTAGTGAGCCCAGAATGAATAATATTTAATATTTATCATTAAACTCTATAAACAAAAGGGAAACTATAATCATGTAAGCCTTAAGCATTAAAAAGGAAAAGATATGCCAATCCCACCAGAAGAAACTGCTTCACCTAGAATAGACCACAAAGACTGGGAAAATAAAAGTCAAAGAACTATCATAAAATCCTCCGTTAGAGGTCAGAAAATTTTAGAAAATTAGAAATCAAAATTTCAGACGGTGTTCAGTGATTTGGCCCAAGTCACAAACAACAAGAGTCTATGATGAAGGTGGATATTATAGCTCAGCTTCTTCCCGTTTCTGAGTTGGAGAATACTTTGTAAAGTTAGGCTGCGTTTTGTCTCAGAAGTGCAGTGAAGTGCCCAGACATATCTGAGCTGGAACTTCTAAAGAAGATAAAGCAGTCAGATGCATCCATAGAAAATAGACTAAATTAAACATCCATCCTGTGAAAGGAACTCTTCAGCAGCTATGAATCATAAGAGGAAAATTAGTTCTGTGTTTAACTGCAAGAAAACTAAATCCAAATTAAACTAATTTAGTGCTGTCGTTTTTACACATTAAACAAATGTTATTAAGGAAACAATCAGCAGCGTGAAAAGGCAAACTACAGAATGGAAAAAATACATGCAAATCATATCTGATAAGAGGTGAATATCCAAAATATATAAGGTACTCCTCCAACTCAGTAGCAAGGTTAAATAAATAGCTTAATTTAAAAATGGGTAAAGGAACTGAATAAACATTTCTCCAAAGAAGACATACAAATGGCCAGCAAGTATATGAAAAGGTGCTCAACCTCACTAATCATTAGGGAAATGCAAATAAAACCACAATTAGGTATCACCTCACACCTGTTAGGATGGCCATTATCAAAAATTAACAAGTGTTGGAAAGGATGTGGAGAAATTGGAAAACTCGGGCACTGTTGGTGGGAATGTAAAATTGTGTAGCCGCTATGAAAAACAGTATGGAGGATCCTCAAAAAATTAAAACTACCATAAGATCTAGCAATCCTACTTCTGGGTGCTTATCCAAAGACTTGAAATCATGATCTTGAAGAAATGTTTGGACTCTCGTGTTCACTGCAGCATTATTCACAATAGCCAAGATGTAGAAGCAACCTAAATGTCCTTCAACAGATGAATGGATAAATAAAATAGTATGTGTGTGTGTGTGTTTGTATATATATGTATATATGTGTGTGTGTGTGTGTGTGTGTGTATACAAAGCAATATTATTCAGCATTGAAAATGAAGGAAATCCTATCACATGCAAAAACATGGATGAACCTTGAAGACATATGCTAAGTGAAATAAGGCAGTCACAGAAGGATAAATTACTGCGTGATTCCACTTATATGAGGTATCTAAAATAGCCAAGGTCAGAGAAGAAGAACACAGAATGGTGGTCGCCAGGAGCTAGGGGAAATGGCGAGTTGCTGTTCAGTGGGTGTACAGTTTCAGTTATGCAAGATGAATATGGTCTGTAGATCTGTACAGCACAGTGCCTACATTTAACATTACTGTGCTGTACACCTAAAACTTTATTAATAGGGTAAATCTTACATGCTTGTCTTTACTACAATAAAAAATATCATTTTTACGTCTAATCATTTCAACCTGTTTTGAGATGTTTGTCATTAGGACATATCAATTTACTGGCACATAAATTTAGAAAACGTGAATATCACTGTGGTTGCAAAAAAAAGAAAGCATGATAAAATATACATGATTGTTTGCTTGCCTTCTTTTTATAATAAATTATTTTTTAACTTTTTTTGAAGTATAATATGTATCCAAAATCATAAATAAACAGCTCAGTGATTTATCACAAAGCGAACACACTGAAGTAACCACCACTCAGATCAAGACAGCAAATTATCTGCCTCCAAAAAGCCACCATCATGCCTCCTCTCAATCAGGACCGGTTTATCCCCAAATGTTACCACTATCCTGAATTCCAAGAAAATACATTAGTTCTGCCTCTTCTTGAACTTTATGAAAATGTAATTGTACAGTATCTATTCTTTAGTGACTGGCTTCTTTCAGGCAATAGTATTATTTACCCATTCTATACTTGATGCAAATTTGGTGGTGTTTTTTCCCCCTAGTTCTTAGTCATTTCAAATAAAGCTGCTATAAATATTTCTGAACATGTCTGGTACAAATATGTATGCATTTCTATCGGTTAACATGCCTAAGAGTGGAATTTTGAAGTCATGGGATATGCATGTGTTCAACTTTGGTAAACACAAAGTTTTCCAAAGTCATTGAATCAATTAAACCTCCACCAATAGTATACATATGTCCTCCTTGGTCCACATTCTTGCCTACGTTAGATATTTTTAGGGTTTTTAAAATTTTAGTCATTCTGGTAATTCTTTAGATGTTTAGTTTGCCTTTTTAAAGTTAGTTTACCATTAGGATATATTTTATGAAATGCCTGTTTATAAAAGTCTCTTGCCTATATTTCTGTTCATTGGTCTTTTTATTTAAACAATTTATGTAAACCAAAAAAAAAAAAAATAACAGTTGACCCATTTCTCCCACCCGCCTCCTCTGGCAACCACCAATCCATTCTCTATACTTATAGCTTTGGTTCAGTTTTTGCTGCTGTTGTTTTATTTTTTTTATATTCCACGTATAAGTGAGATCATGTGGTATTTGTCTTTCTCTGTCTGACTTTAATTAGCATAATGCCCTCAAGGTCCCTCCATGTTGTCGCAAATGGCAAGATTTCATTCTTTTTTATGGTTGAATAATGTTCCATTGTAAATATATATGTATATATGCATGTGTGTATACATATACATGTGTGTGGGTATGTGTGTGTGTGTGTATAAAACTTTATCCATTCTTTATCCATTCATCCACTGATGGACACTTAGCTTGTTTCCATATCTTGGCTATTGTAAATATTGCTGCCATGAACACATGAACATGGAGGTACAGATATCTTTTTGAAGTAGTGTTTTCATTTTCTTCAGATAAATACCCAGAAGTGGAATGGCTAGATCATATAGTGCTTCTATTATTAATTTTTTGAGGCACCTGTATACTGTTTTCCATACTGGCTGCAACAGTTTACATTCCCACCAACAGTGCACGAGGGTTCCCTTTCCTTCACATCCTAGCAGACACTTGTTATTTCTTGTCCTTTCGATAAAACCATTCTAACAGGTGTCAGGTGATATCTCATCATGGTTTTGATTTGCATTTCCCTGATGATTAGTGATGTTGAATGTCTTTTCATGTACCAGTTGGATGTCTATATATCTTCTTTGGAAAAATGTCATTCACACCTTCTGCCCATTTTTAATCAGATTTTTTTTTGGCTATCAAGTTATATAAATTCTTTATACATTTTGGGTATTAACCTCTTATCAAATACAAGATTTGCAAATATTTTCTTCTGTTCAGTAGGTTGCCTTTTCATTTTGTTGATGATTTCCTTTGCTGTGCAGATGCTTTTTAGTTTGGTGAGTACCAACTGTTTATTTTTGCTTTTCTTGCCTTTGCTTTTGGAGCCATATCTAAAAAATCATCACCAAGACCAATGTCAAGGAGCTTACCACCTATGTTTTCTTCTTAGAGTTGTAGGATTTCAGGACTTACATTCAAGTCTTTAGTCCATTTTGAGTTAATTTTTGTGTATGGTGTAAGATAGTAGCCAAGTTTCATTCTTTTGCATGCATGTGGCTGTCCAGTTTTCCCAACACCATTTTTTAAAATAAATAAATAAATTTATTTATTTATTTATTTATTTATGGCTGCAGTGATCTTCATTGCTGCACACGGGCTTTCTTTAGCTGTGTTGAGCAGGGGCTGCTCTTCGTTGTGGTGTGCAGGCTTCTCATTGCAGTGGCTTCTCTTGTTGTGGAGCACGGGCTCTAGGCACGCAGGCTTCAGTAGTTGTGGCACGCAGGCTCAGTAGTTGTGGTAGACGGGCTTAGTTGCTCCACAGCATGTGGGATCTTCCCAGACCAGGGCTCAAACCCATGTCCCCTGCCTTGGCAGGCGGATTCTTTTTTTTTTTTGCGGTACGCAGGCCTCTCACTGTTGTGGCCTCTCCCGTTGTGGAGCACAGGCTCCGGACACGCAGGCTCAGCGGCCATGGCTCATGGGCCCAGCTGTTCTGTGGCATGTGGGATCTTCCCGGACCGGGGCACAAACCCCCGTCCCCTGCATCGGCAGGCGGACTCTTTACCACTGCGCCACCAGGGAAGCCCAAGGCAGGCGGATTCTTAACCACTGTGCCACCAGGGAAGCCCTTCCAACAGCATTTATTGAAGAAACTGTCCTTTCCCTATTGTATATTCTTGGCTCCTTTGCCATAAATTAATTAACCATATATATGCATGGTTTTACTTCTGGGCTATTTATTCTGTTCCAGTGATCTTTGTGTCTGTTTTTATGCCAATACCATACTGTTTTCATTAGTATAGCTTTGTGATGTAATGTGAAATCAGGGAGCATGGTGCCTCCAGCTTTATTCTTATTTCTCAAGACTGCTTTGGCTATTCAGCGTCTTTTGTGGTTCCATACATACTTTGGGATTGTTTGTTCTATTTCTGTGAAAAATGCCATTGGAATTTTGATAGGGGTTGCATTGAATCTGTAGATTGCTTTGGGTGGTATGGAAATTTTAACAATATTAATTCTTCCAATCCGTGAGCATGGAATATTTCTCCATTCATTTGTATCTTCTTCAGTTTCTTCCATCAGTGTCTTACAGTTTTCAGTTTACAGGTCTTTGATCTCCTTGGATAAATTTATTTTTAGGCATTTTATTCTCTTTGATGCAATTGTAAATGGGATTGTTTTCTTAATTTCTCTGATAGTTAATTATTACTGTATAGAACCACACCGGATTTTTGTATACTGATTTTGTATCCTGCAACTTTACTGAATTTGTTTATTCTAACAGTTTTTGGTGGAGTCTTTAGGGTTTTCTATATTTAAAATTATGTTTCCACAAATAGTGACAGTTTCACTTCTTCCTTTCCAATTTGGGTGCCTTTTCTTTCTTTTCCCTGCCTAATTTTTGTGGCTAGGACTTGCAACAATACTATGTTAAATAAAAGTGGTGGGAGTGGGCATCCTTGTCTTGCTCCTGATTTCAGAAGAAAAGCTTTCACTTTTTCACCACTGAATATGATGTTAGCCGGGCTTGACATATATAGCCTTTATTATGTTGAGGTACATTCCTCTGTACCCACTTTGTTGTTAGTTTTTGTCATAAAGGGATGTTGAATTTAGTCAAATGTTTTTTCTGCATCTGTTGAAATGATCATATGATTTTTATTCATCGTTTGTTGTACTGCTTTGATTAGCAGACATTGAACCGTCCTGCATCACTGGAATAAATACCACTTGATTGTGGCATATGATCCGTTTAATATATTATTGAATTTGGCTTGCACATATTTTGTAGAGAATTTTTGCATCTATGTTCATTTGGGATATTTGCCTGCAATTTTCTTTTCTTGTAGTGTCTTTGGTTTGGGTATCACGGTAATGCTGGCCTCGTAAAATGAGTTTGGAAGCATTTCTTCCTTTTCTGTTTTTTGGAAGAGTTTAAGAAAGATAGGTATTGATTCTTCTTTGAATGTAGAATTCACCAGTGAATTCATCTAGTTTTGGACTTTTGTTTGTTGGGAGGTTTTTGACTACTGATTCAGTCTCCTTACCAGTAAATGGTCTGTTTTCTATTTCTTCATGATTCAGTCTTATAAGGTTGTATATTTATAGAAATTTATCCATTTCTTCTAGTTTTTCCAATTTGTTGGCCTATAAATGTTCTTAGTACTCTCTTATGATGCTCTTTATGTCTGTGGTATCATCTTCTCTTTCATTTCTGTTTTTAATTATTTGAGCCCTCTCTTTTTTCTTGGTGAGTCTAGCTAAAGTTAATTTTGTTTATTTTTTTTTCAGAGCACCTCTTGGTTTTATTGATCTTTTTAGTTTATGTTCGTTTAATTCTCTTATCTTTGTTATTTCTTTCCATCTACTAACTTTGGGCTTCATTTGTTCTTCTTTTCTAGTTCCTTGAGGTGTAAAGTTAGGTTGTTTATTTGAGATCTTTCTTGGTTTTTTTTTTTTTTTAAATATTTATTTGGCGGTGCCAGGTCTTAGTTGCGACACATAGGATCTTCATTGTGGCATGAAGGATCTTTTAGTTGCAGCCTGCAAACTCTTAATTGCAGCATGTGGGATCTAGTTCCCTGACCAGGGATCAAACTCGGGCCTCCTGCATTAGAAGCGAGAAGTCTTAGCCACTGGACCACCAGGGAAGTTCCCTTTCTTGTTTCTTGAGGTAGGCATTTATCACTATGAACTTCCCTCTTTTTTTTTTTTTTTTTTTTTTTTTTTTGCGGTACGCGGGCCTCTCACTACTGTGGCCTCTCCCACTGCAGAGCACAGGTTCCGGACGCGCAGGCTCGGCGACCATGGCTCACAGGCCTAGCCGCTCCGCGGCATGTGGGATCCTCCCAGACTGGGGCACGAACCCACGTCCCCTGCGTCGGCAGGTGGACTCTCAACCACTGCGCCACCAGGGAAGCCCTGAACTTCCCTCTTAATACTGATTTTGCTGCATCCCATAAGTTTTGGTATATTGTGTTTCCATTTTCATTTGTCTCAAGGTCTTTTTGGATGTCTCTTTTGACTTCTTTGTTTACCCCTTTGGTTGTTCAGTACCCTGTTGTTTAACCTCCACATATTTGTGAATTTTCCAGTTTTCTTCTTGTAATTGATTTCTAGTTTCATACAGTTGTGGTTCAAAAAGATGCTTGATATGATTTCAGTCTTCTTAAATTTATTAAGACTTGGTTTTTTGTGGCCTAACATAGCTATCCTGGAAAATGTTCAGTGTGCGCTTAAGAAGAATGTGTATTCTGTTGCCCTTGGATGGAATGTTCTGTATATATCTGTTAACTCTATCTGGTATAACATGCCATTTAAGGCCAAGGTTTCCTTATTGATTTTCTGTTTGGATGATCTATCCACTGATGTGAGTGGAGTAATAAAGTCCCCTACTATTTTTGTGTTGCCGTCTAGTTCTCCCTTTAGGTCTGTCAATATTTGCTTTATATATTTAGATGCTTTTAGAGCTCCAGTAGTAATCCTGGAGTGTATGTTAGGATTCCTCCCTCTTGGTGGTCTTTAACTTGAATTTTCTGAGTCTGTTGAAAGCTCTGTCCCACTTAACTAGCCTGTCAGCAACTGCTTTTGGAATTGTTTTATCTTGAGGTAAAAGGCAATGCCAAATGCTAGGCTCACTTCTCGGACTTTTCTTCTCTATAGGATCCTAGTGCTACTAACCTAATCCCTGTACCTCGATGGCTTTCCTATGCCTTCAGATAGAGGGTTTTAAAAAAATATTTTGTTCAGCTTTTCTTATTCTCAGTGAGAGACATGTTACATTGCCAAAGTTGAACTCCCTCTCAGTCTATGCACAATACACGTAGGCTTTACACAACATTTATTGAGTGGTTCCGAAGTACTGGGCGCTAAACAAAAGGCTCATACTTGTTTGTTTAATAATCCTCATAGTAACTCTGGGTTCAAGAATATCCATTTTACAGACAAAGGTAAAGACATTGCCTAAGACTGTATACCTAGCAATTTCCAGATGTGGAATTTCATACACTTAGTTGTCTTTGTCCCCACATCTTATGCTAGATATCTGCAGTTATTTTTATAATAAATGAGACAAGTTTTTTTTTTTCCTTCGCATACTAGGAAATGCCGCTCTAATCACAGTTATAGAAGTTGAAACTTTCCTCAATGCCTAGGATTATGGTTGGGTAATAGTTCACCTGCTTTATTATTTACTTCAACCTGTTTCTTCTTTTTTCTAATTTTTACTGGAAAGATTTCCAAATGCACTGAGAGTAGAGAGTACAATGAACCTTAATGGATTTATCACATAGTTTCAGTCACCATAAATATTTTTCATTTAAAGAATCTATTCCCCTTTATCTTCTCCTTTGCTATAGCCTTTTAAACAACATCGCAGAATTTACCCCCTAAATACTTCAGTTTGCATTTCCAAAAGTAAAAATACCTTTGCTTCATACTTTTAAAAGGTTCTACTGAAGGTATCTTGCTCATATCGAACTGGAGTTCTATTTTTTAAAAGAGCATCATCATTCCAGAAGTTCCATTCTAGAGAGAACTGAACGTATATGTTCACCAAAATGAATGTACGAGAGTATTCACAATATTCAAAAAATTTAAAACTACCCAATTTCCAACAGGAGTAGACTCTATAAATAAATTATAGTATATTCATATGACAGAACAAACTACTGCCACATGCAACAACATGAGTGAATTTCACAGACACAGTGTTGAGTAAAATTAACCAGGCAAAAAATATATACTATATTACCCTATTTATATAAATTTCAAAAATAGGCAGAATCAATTCATGGTAAAAGCCTTTAGAAAAAAAATGGATCACTTTGTGAGGGAATGTTGACTGGGAGGGAGCCTTTCTGTAGTGCTGGAAATCGTTTTTACTTTTATCTGTGTGCTGGTCACACAGGTGAATGCCTATGTAAAATTTCATAGAATTTGTACCTTTTACCCTTTATTCAAGCATTACATTATGCTTCAACAAAAAAGTAATTTTGAAAAAGGAGCAACAAGTATGCTCTAGATCAGAAGCTGGCAAAATTTTTCTCTAAGGAACCAGACAGCAAATATTTTAGACTTTGTGGGTTATAGGGTGTCTGTCACAGCTCACTACCTCTGTTATAGTGCAATAGCAGCCATAGATGATACATAAACTCATGAGTATGAGTGTGTTACGATAAAACTTTATTATGGATATCAACATTTAAATTGCATATAATTTTTGTCATGAAATATTCTTCTTTGTACTTCTTCTCAACCACTTAGAAATGTAAAAACCAGTCTTAGCTCATGAGACACAAAAACAGGAAGTGGGCATTTTGGACTACGTATGGACCACAGGCTGTAGTTTGCCAACCCCTGCTCTAGGTTTGCGTGCGTATAAACATATCAGGAATGTATAGACGAATATCGGCATGAGAACTTGAGCAGTTCTGGAAAAGCTGGAGGCCAAGGAGACTGGACATTCACGTGTGGAAGATTTATTTCAGACTTTCTACAATTTTAGGGAAAGACAAAAAGAGCCAGTGTTGCATGCTGGTTGGTGACAGTGGTCAGTAATGGGAATGTATATTGTTATTTTCATGCTCTGATTTACCCTGAAAGTAAATAATGCTCTTGGATTGTTATCATTAGACCATGGTATAAGCATTTAACATTTTCTTCCCTCTGTGCTTTTTATTTACCTGAAACTTTTACTGCACACAGTGGTGACAGTAGTAATTTGGGGTTTCAGGGAGATGGCACTAAATGCAGGCAGCTTGTGTGTGGAATATCTCAAATGAACTTTCTTCACCACCTCATCTCCAAAACAGACTTCTTTTATGAACATGCTTTTGTTTTTGTTTTGTGGCTTGGAGGTGTTCATGGCAGTGATGATAACAGTAAGACGTGGCGCTTATACGGTGTTTTCTCCTTTCAAAGTGCTTCTCTCTAAAAAGAACCTAAAGGGTACATTTTAAGTCCATCTTCTTTTCACAGCAGTAGAAGCCACAATTTCTACTAACTCCAGAGAATCACTGTAGTCTTTTTGAAAATATGTGCTTAGTTTGGTACCAGAAAACCCTGGCTTTGGCCGGCATTTTTCTTTCAGAAACTGTACATTTAGCCCTTTTAATTGTCTTTTCTCCTCTTACATTACACAAATTGCAACTAATTATTATATAAATGAAAGTTAACTCACCTAACCCAGTAGTCTCTTTGTATGACTTGACTTACTTGAGTCGTTACACTAACAGAAATATTGTGTACCTACTTAGTCTGGATAATTAGTTTTCCATGCTGCCAAAATTCGTTTAGTTCATATATGATAAGCAATATAGGAATAAGGAGTCCTTAAGTAAGAGCTTCCTGAGGGAGCTCACCGCCTGTGGGAGAGACAGCCTTGGAGTATAGGTCCCATCTCTAGCCTTCATGGCTGGCTCCTTCTTAATACACTCCTACAGGCGCACAGGTGCCAACCCTGACAACACTGCCTGCGCCAAGAAACGTCTGGGGTAATTCTGTGCTTTCTGGAAGTGAATCTCTCTTCTCCCTGCCACCAAATCCCTGCCACTATCAGCCTCTGGCCTTGTGACTTTAACCGTCTGCTTTTGACATCACCTTTCTGACTTATAGAGTCAATTTTCTATTCAACTCCGCTATGCATCCTCCTTGCTTTCAGCCCTGATGAAGCTTCAGGGAAAAGAACTGCTCCATTAGTTCTGTACCCAAAGGACTGTGACAGCCTGGCTGACCTCTGGCCTGGGAAGAAGTTTCTGGGCATACACCACAAACAGGCCTAATATAACTGAGCTGAACAACTGCAACAAGAGCACAGAGGAATGAGCCCAACTTCTCTGTGTGGATATTGGTAATGATCTGCCCCAATTTAATAGCTCCCTCAGAGAATAAATAGCCTCGTCCAGAACAGACAAAATATAGGCAATAATCATGATTTTTAGCCTCTGTTGCCAGACTCAAACATACAAGAAATGATTTTTTTTCCTGTACATACATAAGCAAGTAGAGTTCAAAATCTTAGTCTGTAGTTTGCTGTTCCATTGATAACTTCATCAATTGATACATTAAATTTGCGAAATCTGGTTCCCTTAATGTATGAGTAGATGCCTGTTCTTATGCTTCAACCTCCAGAAGTTTCCCGTTTCTGAAAAGCTGTCTTTTCTTCCATAGACACAGCATACTTTTGATTAAGCTGAGTGGAATGGCCAAGCCAGGGAAAAAGAGCATCCAAAATGATAATAACAGTGAGGTGTTCTCTTTGTGGGACTACATCAGTTCAAGCAGGACAATCGATGCACCTGGGGGTCGGGGGGGGGGGAGAACAATACTATTCCAGCATTATTAATGCCCAGGAGGCAACAAAAAGCACAGGGAGAAAAATTCACTCAACTTTGGCCATACAGAGAAAGAACAGGAGAGGTGGCTAAGCTTGCCCTCAGTCACTAAGAAGAGAATGTCCATTTGAGAGGCATTGCCAGGTTTACTTTCAGCCACTGTAGGTACTGAAAGAAAAGCCACATATTTAAAGTTCTGTGGGCTTTTAAAAGTCTTGGCCATCTTTGTTTTTCATCACACTTAGTTCAGATGGAAGGCTAGGTAGTGATATTGTCCTTGCTTTCCTGGTAACAAAGCTTGAAAGATGGTGAGTTCAGGAAGGAGAAATTTGCGTCATCGAAGCCAGAAATAGACCTTGTTAAAATGAAGGATTCCACTCAGCTGTTTTGCTCACTGATTCGTGCAATTTCTGTTACACAAATCCTTAGACTTTGAAGGTCTCCCTATTCTGAAAGCTACTAACAGAAACTGCCTCGAAAGCAAATAATCCCTGTCTGGTCTCCCTGACATTAAATGTAAAATCCAGAGGGAGCTTAGAAGAACTATGGAGGCTAATGTACAAAGTACTCCAAGAAAGGAGAAATCCTTCTTATATTTCTCTTTGTCTGAGTCAGCTATGCTACAGTAATGGTGAGTAACAAATGGACTCAAAATTCTGTGTCTTAAAACAGACCTGCAGATTGGCTGTACCTCAGCTGGGCTACGATGGACTCCAAGTTCAAGGTGTCAGCCTGTAGCTGTGATTCACTTCTGTTCCCACATGTCTCCACGTTCTCCTTGGACCAGTGGCTACACAGGATAGGCTGTTCTCATGGCAACCAGAGGAATGCAAGAGGCTAAACCTAGCTATGCAAGTAAGTTTATAGCCTTGCTTATGTCACAGCTGTTAACACTTTCTTGGCTAAAACGAGTCACATGGCGTAAGCCCAAAGTTAAGAGGTGAGGAAGTCGACTCAGTTCACCATGAATCCAGGGCAAGTATGTGGATATATAAGGAAGAAAATGAAGTATTGTGAGCTAGTGCCCTAGTGAAAGGGATTTTTCTCTGCTTGGAACTGGAAGATTGCTATAGTAGTAGGGAATGTTTCTCTTTTGCTTGTTCAGGAAAAAATATCTAGTTGGTCACCTGACTAGCCTCATTCCACCTATTAAGGTCAGTGGGGACTGACTGCTTTCATGGATGTTCATACAATTTAGGTAGGTGAAAAAGAGAGAGAACATTTTCTTCTATGGCCTCTAAAAAGCCTAGAGCTGTGCTGTCCAAAATGGTAGCCACTAGCCATTTGTGCCTACCGGAATTTAAATTATTTTACATGAAATAATATTGAAAACTCACCTCCTCGGTTACACGAGCTACATTTAAAGAATGCAGTAGTCACATGTGGCTTGTGGCCACCCCACTGGACAGTGCAGCTCTATCATAATACCCCATTTATTGCCTTCATAACACGTCACACTCTAAAATCATCTTATATATTTGTCCACTTACTTACTTTCTCTCTCCCCCTGTGGTAGACTGAATAATGAGCCCCTAGAGATGTACACATCCTAATTCTCTGAACTTGTAAATGTTATTTTTTATGAAAAAGGGGACTTTGCAGATGTGATTGAGTTCAGGATCTTGAGTTGAGTTGGAGAGATTATCTAGATGGGCCCCGGGGTAATCACAATGGTCCCTGTAAGAGGGCGGCAGGAGGGTCAGAGTCAGACAGAAGGTGATGTGGTGATGTGGTGATGGAAGGAGAGGGAACGAGAGAGAGAAAGATTTGAAGATGTTACATTCCTGGCTTTGAAGATAGAGGGAATGGGACATGAGCATGAAGGCAACTTCTAGAAGCTAGAAAAGGGCAAGGAAATAGGTACTCTCTGGAGCCTCTAAAATGAATACTGCCCGGTGGACCCATTTTAGACTTCTGACCTGCGTAACTGAAAGACAAGTTTGTGTTGTTCTAAGCCAGTAAGTTTGTGGTAACTTGTTACAACAGAAATAGGAAACTAATACACTCTCCATTAGCATGTAAGACCTATTACTATGTCTGTCTCATCCACTACTTTATCTACAGCACCAAGCATAGTGCCTCTCGAAAAGCAGTCATTCTTAATTATTTGAGAAATAATGCGTTTATGGATAAAAGGCTAACATAAACTCCAAAAGGCGCTTCTAATACAGTATACCTTCCACAATCATGTGCCACATATCCACAATCCCCACCACTGGAGATCATCATTCTTTGCATCTTATTTCTAGAAAATCACTACTGGGAGACATTAGATCAAAATAGGAGAGCGTATTGAATGAGCAGCCACCAAAATTAATTTATCAGCTAAGCATATAGTAGAACAGATCCATGCAGAACAAACAATAGTGAAGATTTCAAAAGAGAAAGAGAGAGAGAGAGAGAGAGAGAGAGAGAGAGAGAGAGAGAGAGAGAGGAAGGGAGAGA